>NC_073253.2:11888333-12219166 GCF_029289425.2 Pan paniscus
AGTGTGGGAGTTTGTGTGGTTAAATGTTATCTTTAGAAAGAAGAAGGCATCACCCATAAGAGAGGGGTAATGATCAGAGAGAACAGTGAGAAACTGGAGTCCTACTACTAAGCATGAGGAAGCAAAAAAGAGTGGAAGCTTAAAAGGAAGAAGATGAAGGAGGAGAAACGGAGCTCCTTAGGAGCAAGGATGTAATTTCACAGGAGTTTTAAGAGCAGATAAGACTCGAATGGATGAACATTGATAATTTCTGAAGGGAAGTTAGGAATAAGGCATTTCCATTTCTGTTACTGACTTCTAGGGCTCTTCAAATTGCTCCAAATTCTTTTTCAGAATTGCCACAACTTCTCAACCACATCTGGATATTCTAACGAAATATGCATGTTTTATTCCTAACATTCTAACATTGTTTCCTCTGCCCTTTTATTTCTGTACTATAGTAAATCAGTCCTGAACATTCTACATAGGAAAGAATATCTTTTTTTTTCTTATAACATAGATGGGCTATTCTTTAACCCCTTGTTTTCAGGCCCCCTTTCAGTCTTGCCTTGCAGACACACTGCCTGAGGAGCCTGAAACTTTTACGGGTTCTACTAGCAGATCAGCTCCCACCCTTACTCCTTAATACCAGCTTCCACTCCTACTCTTTAATGCCGGCATGTATTTTGGAGTATCTTTTTTTTCTACTTTATATCACAACTGAAAACTCTTACACTAATTTTCAGTCTAATAGAAATTGTTCAAATGTCTTATCTTCTGAGGCCCTCCAAGCATCAATGGTTTAATCCCCCCACCCCCGCCACACACACATTCATGATTCTACAGTAACTTGAATGGAATTTTAGAGAGAAGAAAACTGAGGAAAACCCACCCCCTTAAATAAGCACCATAAACAATCCTAGGAGACATGAGCTGTTTATTTTGTATATTGTACTTCTAATGAGCATTAAACAAGCACACACCCACTTAAGCTGTTTCTCAGTTGGCTATAGGATATAGCTATAACTATTGCCAATCTCAAACCTCTGCCCGCTCCAGAATCATTGTTCAGTAGCTGTACCTGGAAATCATCTTGTCTTCTCTTTCCTCTCATTCCAGAATAAAATATCTATTAAAGTAAGAAGTAAATGCATGAAAGAATACAGTGCTTTGTTATACCTATCCAGATCCTGAATATAACAGATTTCATGTCCTTTGTAATTATGGAAATAAAACTTTTACTAGAAATAAAATATAAAATAAGGGTGGGGGAAGTCATCCAAATGGCGAATATACACTAACAACAAGGAAGTTATGACAGTGCAGGCAACTGAAGGAGCATTTCTATCCCCTCCTGATGATTTTCCAACCTCTGGTACAATTGGCAAGTTAACTCTGACTGAAAAAGTTTTTTTCAGGTATTGCTGTTAATCAAAGGAAATCAGGTCCAATGTACATGTCTTGAAGACACTTCTGAAACATTAGAAAGTGTGTCATCTTGGCAGCCAGCTGAAGTGCAACCATTTGGAGCAGATCTATTTATCAATACGCACAGAGAGCAAGTTTAAGACTTGCACACTGGAGCTGAATGGAGCATGAAGAAGGGGCAGTGGAGAACACATAAATATTGAGCAATGACCTTCTATTTGGAAGTTGGAGGCAATCCCACACATGGGCTTTTATGCATTTAGAATTTATTTCTCTGAGTTCCAAGGTGCAGGTGGATTCTATTAGGAATAAATAATATCATGATCCAGGAAACCATAGGAAAAAAAAGGTTACCAGCAGAAAAGGAGTTATTACCTCAAGTAGATGGCAATTTCAGAATGGCAATTATAATTTCTTTACAAGAAAAAAGCAAAACAGCCATTTCATTTAGTAATTATAGAAGTTTATATATTTTTTAAGAAAAGAACCTTCAAAAAACAATCATTACCTTGGAAAATGTTTACTTAAATTTGTCTATTTCTAAACGCCCACTGAGCACTTAAATACTAATAGAGGGAACGTGTATCTCCCAAATAAACTGAGTTCTTGCCAATGAACCGTTTGGACAAAACACACAACTCAGAAATATAGAGATATATTAAAAGACTGTCTTGCTAACAGCTCCCTTTAAAAAATAAGTACATATGCCACAATGCCAGTTGAGAAGTTGGCATCTGCAACCACAAAATGTAAGTTAAAAATAATTTCATCTTGTGAATATGGACAATAATACCATGCACTTAATTTCCCTCCAATTACTTCTACTGCAAAGTTTTATATGACAAAGTTACTCTTTTTTAAATTACTTATCTATTTATTACAATCTTAGTACAGAATTCCACCTCTTTAGCCTCAGAACAATGCCAGTGAAAATTAGACTAGCACACACATTCTGCAGTATCGATTCCTAACTCATTCTGAAAATCATAATAATGACATTTATATTTTAGTAGCATAAAAAACAGAGACCTTAAAAACCTGAGCAACATCAATCTTCTCAACAAATAACGGTTTGAAAAATACATACATTTATGTTTTTTAAATTATTTATTATTTATTTTTCAAATCCAATTTGATTTCTACTACCTCCACTCAAAACCTATTATGTCTAGTGAAAGGGGAGGAGGTTTTAGACATCAACTAATCTGAGACTCACTTTATAGATTAAGACATTTGAGTTCTAGAGAAGTGATACTAATTGAATATAGGATAAATCCCCTTAAGAAAACGAATACCGTATCAGTCATCAGTAAAATCTAATGTAAAGAACCGGTCTCTAAAGTCTTTGATTTTAATGGGAAAAGATAACAGCCTCTCTTTTTTCATCAAGTAAATTAGCTTCAGATTTATTAGTTTTGTTAATATATTCTTAGTACTTTAAATTAGTCGCACCAGCTGAGGGGGCAGTGTTTCCCTGTTACTAGCTGCCCCTCTGGGCAATTAATGGCTTGTGCCCATGCCTATGTTACCTCTCTTCTCCACTGATCTGTAATGCATTTGCCACCGGACTGTGTTATCCATTCCCAAACATTCCGCCCATGGTTCTCTGGTTAAATAATTCAGCTCCTCAGAAAGCCAGTAACACTTATTTTTGGTATCTTATTTTATGTTTGCCAATTTTTTACTTATGGTATAATTCTACTTTTATTGCTTTATAAAAAAAATAGCAAGAAGCACTAGCATTAGTCTAAGAAATAACTGGTACTGCAGTAATAGATGAGATGTCTTAATTCTCCTTATCTCTGCAAGGTCCCTTAAATTCTCTGCAACATATTTCATTCTCTGGTTGTAGAAATTCCCCTTAAATTAAAAATATGTTTCCCGCACAAAAGTTGCTAAGTGCTCACTAGCTATCCTTACAACTGTACAGAACCATGGACTCCCACCCACTACTCTTGCTCTGTCACCCAGGCTGAAGTGCAGTGGTGCCATCTTGGCTCAATGCACCCTCTGCCTCCTAGGTTCAAGTGATTCTCCCACCTCAGCCTCCCCAGTAGCTGGGACTACAGGTGCCTGCCACCACACCAGGCTATTTTTTGTATTTATAGTAGAGACATGGTTTCACTATATTGACCAGGCTGGTCTCAAACTTCTGACTTCAAGTGATCCACCCACCTCAGCCCCCCAAAGTGCTAGGATTATAGGCGTGAGCCACTGCACCCCGGCCATAACCTCAATTTTAGAACAAGGCAGGTTTCTTATTTCTTTATAAGCAAAAAGATTTCCATGATCTGTGACAATTTAAAGAATTCCGGTTTTGGCCCATCTTTTCCATCAGAACTGAGAAGGAACACTTGAGGAAATCAAAGAAATAAGACATTGTGATGCAAACTATCTACATTGGTAGTCTCCAAAAGGGGGTGATTTTGCCCTCCAGGGGACATTTGACAATATCTGGAGACATTTGAGTTTGTTACAATGGGGATGAGAAGGTGCTACAATCATCTAGTCATCTAGTGGGCAGAGGGCAGAAAGGCTGCTAAATATCCTACAACGTGCAGGACACCAAGCACAACAAGGAATTCGCAAGTCCACAATGTCAATAATGCAAAGGATGAGAACCTTGATTTCAGTTCTGGCTATTTAAAATGCTGTCTCCATACCAGCAGCTTTGGCCTTTCCTAGGAGCTTCTTGGAAACTTGGAACCCACCACAGACCTACTGAATCAATCCACAGTTAGCAAGATCCCCAGGTGACTCATATGGATAGTCCAATTTGAGAAGCACTGATTATACAACACTTAGGCAATTCTTACATATTCTAAAAGAGCATCTGTCTTATAGCACACAAGAATACCCTTAACTTAAATAACAGACTATTACAGTATCCTGTCTCTAATACGATATTAACATTAGTTCCACTGTGTAGCATATGAAAAAATTCCATTGCTTAGTAAATACGGAAAATTCTGGTTAGGGAAAACAAACATACTAGAACCTCTAAGAGGCTAATGCATCTTAAGAATCTCCAAGAAAGGGATATCATAGATACCATTTCTCAAAATTATGTAACTCTAGAATCTATTTTTTTCAGAGCTTTTAATAAGTCTAAGTTTTCATAGAACAAATTTCCTTTTCTCAGCATGGAAACTAAACATAAACTGATTAAGGTTGAGATCACTCTCAACAGAGCCTTGAATGAATTATTACCTATGATGCATGTTGCTTCAATGAAAGACAAAACTCAAGGCCTGTCTTAACAATGAAAGTCTGGCTGGAATCCCATAGAATCTCAACAAGAGAAAACCTTTCTCAAGTGTTAACCATGCCTAAGTAGAAACTTGCAGAGGAAAATTTCTTACATATAAAAATCCAGGTGAAAAAAAATATCTTGGGTATTGTTGCATGTTGAAAGAACAAAGCTTATGACTGGAGATGAATTCTCTTCATTCAGAAATCATATTAAAAAGACACATGCTTTCATCACATCTGACTACTTTAGTGATAAAACATTTTCTTTATTATGTAATAGAAAAACTCTGTTAACAAGCAACTCTTGGGAACAACTGCAAAATAGAAGGAAACACACATAAGTAATTCAATGTCAATGGTGACTTTATTATGCACATAAATTACATGGAGTTGCAGACTGTCTCTTTTCATCACTAATTGCATTACAGCTTATGCAAGGTTCACGGAATGACTAGAATCGCCCTGGTATGGACAGCTTTGCAAAACTGTGAACATTTCCTTAGCAATTAAGAATTCCCTAAGGCTGCCACACACTGGGTACAAATCCTTGGCATGTAATGTTGATATGTGGACATCTATAAATAGGTATGTTACACTATCTAGAAAAAACAAACAACAATAACAAAGAGCATATCTTTGTAAGTATGATTAATTAGTAAGACAACGGGACTGGTGTCACACATACCTAGGTTCAAACCTGCACGTGCCCTATGCCCTGGCTGTCTAGCAGCATCAAGGGAAGGCCTGCATTTTCCTCATCAAGCACTTGAGTGGAATGTGGCATGAGTCACATGACACGCAAAAACAGAGAACACAAGGTCTTGGCATCACTCTGTTAGCAGTCACCTTTGTTATATTTAAGATTTCCATTCTTAGGACTGCTTAGCTATTCAGACATCCTTGGATGAGAAAGAGTCATTTTGGTCCACCAGAATCATTATCTTGGACAGAGCTTCTGAAGACATACTGAACCCTATCAACTCTGCTGACCAATGGGAGTGGTATATCCCAGATGGCATTAGGAGCATACTCTAAAGTATTTGACTTTTACTGAGTATATCGTTCATTCCCCTAACGAACAATATGTTCGTTAATAAAACCCAAAATAAAACCCAATATGTCAGTGTTTACTGTGAGACACATGGTGGGTTCCAGGTGTCAGGAAGGTTTCTACAAAGATAGCCATGCGTGTATTCAAGGTCGTTCTGAGCACAGGATTTTAAAAAGGTGAGCTCTCCTCACTTTTTATTATTACATATGAAATTGTTAAATAACTTTGTTCATTTAACAGTGATTGAACTGTTAAATTCAAAGAATCAAATATGAACATAGAAGCATCAAATATGAACACTTTAACTCTCTCAGACATTCTGCTTTAAAGTGTGCAATGTGAGCGTTCCATGAACACAGTAGAAACATCTATCCCAGGAACCGGATAAACCACACTCTAATCTCAGTTTTACTAGGAGTATCCACTTCCCACTGGAAAAGACATTTAATCTCTTTGAGCATCTATTTCCTTCTCAGGAGTAAAAGGAGTAAAAGGATATATATATATACACACACATATATATCCTTATATGTATGTATATGTATATACATACGTGTATATACACATATGTATGTACGTATGCGTACATACGTATATGTGTATATGCATACGTACATATATGTGTATACGCATACGTACATACATATGTGTATACGCATACGTACATACATATGTGTATACGCATACGTACATACATATGTGTATACGCATACGTACATACATATGTGTATACGCATACGTACATACATGTGTATACGCATACGTACGTACATACATGTGTATACGCATACGTACGTACATACATGTGTATACGCATACGTACGTACGTATGCGTATACGCATACGTACGTACGTATGTGTATATGCATACGTACGTACATATATGTGTATATATACACACACGTACGTACATATGTGTGTGTATACACACACGTAGATACATATACGTGTGTGTATACACACACGTAGATACATATACGTGTGTGTATACACACACGTAGATACATATACGTGTGTGTATACACACACGTAGATACATATACGTGTGTGTATACACACACGTAGATACATATACGTGTGTGTATACACACACGTAGATACATATACGTGTGTGTATACACACACGTAGATACATATACGTGTGTGTATACACACACGTAGATACATATACGTATGTGTGTATACACACACGTAGATACATATACGTATGTGTGTATACACACACGTAGATACATATACGTGTGTGTATACACACACGTAGATACATATACGTGTGTGTATACACACATACGTATATACATATGTGTGTATATACACATACGTATATACATATATGTGTGTATATACACATACGTATATACATATATGTGTGTATATTTTGCCACACTTACAAGGTTATTAAAAGGATTCTTTAGGTAATACAAAACAATTTACATGTTTAAAATTGATAAAGCTGTTCATTGATTCCATTCCCTTTTCTTTACGGTGCATAACAATTGCAGCTTTCTCTCATTAAGGTTTAGGGTAATTGTTTTTCTCAGTGAATATTACATTGCATGAGCTTGGCAGGTAAAAATAGCAACATTGTTTTTTAAAAGTGAAAAAAAACCCCACAGAGTTTGGAGAACAATTTTGTGCCCCAATTTACACCTACTAAATATTGAGGTAGATCCATTCTATCAATATATATTGACCACCTATTTATATGTCTCAGGTACAGCCCAGGTGTTTGAAACGTATCCGTAATGAAAATACATAAAGATCCCTGTCCTTGTGGAGCTTCAATTCTAACAGCAGGAGGCAGAACATAAATAATATTATAATAAATCTTCAAATTATGTATTTTGTTGAAGATGGCAATCACGTATTTTAAAAAGGAATCATAGAACAAGGGGGTTGCAATTTGAAGCAGCTGAGTCAAAGTAGTTGCTTTGAGAGGGTGGCGCTAAGCAAAGAATTGGAGGAGATGATGAAGCCAGCAGCACGAACTCTGATGGATGAACTTTCCAGGCAGAGGAAGAGAAGGGCAAAGGCCCTGGAAAACTGCTGTATTCAAGGCACAGGAAGCAGCAGTGGAGTTGGTCAAAGTGAGTTGAGGGTGGTGCTGCGAGATGAGGGCCAAGAGGTGACAGGAGGCTAGTTATCACCACCAGGCCTCAAAGGAAGAAGCAGGTTGCCCACAAATGTGACGTTGGGGCCACAGATCCTGGGCACAGGCAATAAGGGTGACCTTGTGAGGAATTTATAATAAGAAACCAACTGGCATTCAGTCTGCTTTTCTTATCATTATGTGACAGCAATTCTAAGCAATGTCACAGATAAAATACTCCTCAACCCCTGAATTCTTTTTAGTCTAAGTGCTAAATAATTGCCGTGGTTACTGTGAAGTTCTAATTGCGTGTAATACATGGAACTTCCTGCTATGTGGTCAACCCCTAAAACATGGAGACTCACGCTGCATGCATTTGGGTCAGTTAGAAGTTTGTAGCAGTCCGGAATTGTGCAAGTGCTGTCTGTGTCTCCAATCCCTGTGTCACTAGAGTCCTGAATTTAGATTCAAAATAACAAAACTCAGTAATTATAACAGCAAAGAAACAGATCTTCAGTAATAATCTATGTAAGCACTTGGCAGTTGAATTCTATTTCAAATTTAAAACAGTAAAATAGATTGCAAACTGTAAGGTGTAATATTTTATGTGTGTATGTTTGCACGTTTTAGTTCATACATTTAATATTTTATTTTTTATTTTTGGTTTTTTTAATTTTATTATTATTATACTTAAAGTTTTAGGGTACATGTGCATAACGTGCAGGTTTGTTACCATATGTATACATGTGCCATGTTGGTGTGCTGTACCCATTAACTCATCATTTAGCATTAGGTATATCTCCTAATGCTATCCCTCCCCCCTCCCCCCACCCCACAATAGTTCCCGGTGTGTGGTGTTCCCCTTCCTGTGTCCATGTGTTCTCATTGTTCAATTCCCACCTATGAGTGAGAACATGTGGTGTTTGGTTTTTTGTCCTTGCGATAGTTTGCTGAGAATGATGGTTTCCAGCTTCATCCATGTCCCTACAAACGACATGAACTCATCCTTTTTTATGGCTGCATAGTATTCCATGGTGTATATGTGCCACATTTTCTTAATCCAGTCTATCATTGTACACCTTTATAACAGAAACTTGTTACTGTGAAATTATTCTTACATAACTGTAATTTATTAAACTTTAATGGGATTACTTATGATTGTGAGAGACCAAAAAATAATTATAATGTTTTTTCTATTTTTTCCCCAAAAAATGCACTAATGTAATTTAAAAATGTTACATCATTACTTATTTCCTTTTATGTACTGTAACATTTGTTTGTTTTTATTGCTCTGAATACATACATGAAGTAAAACGAAAGAATTTCATTTTTTCACTTTTCGTTCCTAGTCATTACTATTATTCATTTGACTTCATATTTATTACTGAAAATAACTTTTTGAATAGGAGAAGAAATGTTAAAAAAAGGACCCACTCCAGCTGTTGAATACATAAAGCAGACCAATGATTGGAAGGAACTCATTGATCTTATTTCTTAAATATTTAGTGCATGAAGTGCAATAAAATCACTTAGTCTAGGGGCCGACTTTATTACTTTTGGCTGTTCTTCTCCACAGTGGGAGAGTTTCATTAATAGTTTAATCAATAAATGAATCAATAAGAAAAAGTGAAAAAAAAACCTAGATAATAGTATTTGAAAGGCTGACAGGAATGTGTCAGGCCAGATATAGGACACAGGTACCAACGTGGCACTTTATGTAGGATGTTTCACATTAAATTAGCTTATTTTCTTGCTTTAAACATCTAGAAATTACAACAGTAATTGTTATGTCCAACTACTATAAGAGTTAAGTCCTGTAAATGACACCAAGCGGCCGGGCCGGGTGCGGTGGCTCACACCTGTAATCTCAGCACCCTGGGAGGCCAAGACGGGTGGATCAGGAGGTCAGGAGATCAAGACCATCCTGGTTAACACAGTGAAACCCTGTCTCTACTAAAAATACAAAAAATTAGCTGGGTGCAGTGGTGGGCGCCTGTAGTCCCAGCTACTCGGGAGGCTGAGGCAGGAGAATGGTGTGAACCTGGGAGGCGGGGCTTGCAGTGAGCTGAGATCGCGCCACTGCACTCCAGCATGGGCAAAAGAATGAGACTCCATCTCAAAAAAAAAAAAAAATGATACCAAGCAATATATGTTATTTAATCCTGCTGGTTTTACAAAAACATAACAGCAAAGGAAATCAGTCATGACTGCCCACTATATGGTCATAAAATTGAACAATTTATGCTTGTCACCCATAAGTCAAACTGTGGATAACTATGAAAATAAACCTATTTTAATTGATTTTTTTATCTGTTAGAGAATTAGAGATATGAAGAAGTAATTCAGTTTGATGGCAAAAAAGCAGATGTATTCTAAAATCATCAAATAGTTATATATATGTATATACTTTCACAGTATCTTTTTGTAAGAGACGAGGTCTCACTCTGTCACCCAGGCTAGACTGGAGCTGTATAACCATCATAGCTCACTGCAGGCTCAAACTCCTGGGCTCAAGGGATCCTTCTGCCTCAGTATCTCAGATGGCTGGGACTATAAGCGTGCACCACCATCCCCAGCTAATTTTTTAATTTTTTTCTAGAGACGGGGTTTCACTGTGTTACCCAAGTTGGTCTTGAACTCCTGGCCTCAATCAATCCTCCCACCTCAGTCTTCCCAAAATATTGGGATTACAGGCATGAGCCACCATGCCCAGTCTAATTTTTTGATATACAATTTCAAACTGCAAGCTATAATGGTTCCCTCCCCCACATTTATTATATTATGACTCAACAGAATGTGAAACAGGTCCATATAACACAGAATGATATCCCAGAAATTGTGCTCATCTTCACAGCACTATTTTTAAAAAGTGACATTAAAAACACTTTGTATTTGCCTAAAAAGGTACATGGTTAAAATAAACCACTTCTTCCTATAGTTATGTATACTAAATTCAATTATACGTGAATGATTCCTTATCTAGATTTTTTAATTTTCCTTTTTTAAAAATTTCTTTTTATCCAGATATTTGAATATATCAATAATCATTATAGCCTTTCAACAATTGAGAACCACTGTTAGTGCAATAATTAAGAAAGGATTAATAGCACTTCCAGATACTTTTACTGTATTTTTGTGCACTTGCAACTGTTTCATTTTTAGACCAGGGAAATAAAAATATCTTGTCCCTACTGCTTATCTAAGTTTACGTCCTTATCATAAAATGCTTAGGAAAACAAACAGCATAAAGAATAAAATAACAATCACATTACCTGTGAAAAAGCACAGTAGGAAATTTCATCTATATTAATATTTATTTTATGAAAATAATGTTCAACTTTTAAACATAAACAGTACATTATTTATCTAGCTTTATTGTTTTATGTTTTTTTAAATTTAAAATCCTATCTTCCACCACGGTTCTTGTCAATATGCATAAATATTCAATATGCATAAAACATATGATTCCATTTTATGTATTTATCTCAGCAGTCCTCTGTGAATCTTTTTTCTTTCCTTTTTTTCTTTTCTGTCCTTTTTTCTTCTTCTGCTCTTCTCTCTGCTCTCTCAGTCCATGAGCCCATGGGCCCTCCCTCTAGCCTTGTTTTTTGTTTTTCCTTCTTTATTACTGTGGATAAAATATGCTGAATATTTACCATGTTATGTTCCAGCTGCTGTGCTTAGAGTCTTATGTGTATCATCCTAGCTTCCCTCACAAGTTTCTGAATAGCCATTACTGGTGGTATTCATTTTATAATGAGGCAAAAATGAGGCTTAGAGAGACTAAGGAGTTGCCCAAAGTCATCAAGACGTCAGACAGCAAAGCTGGGATTCATATTCAACAGGGTCTGTTTCTAGCGCCAGAGCCTTTCACAATAATAGACATGGAAACACACATTCTCAAGGATGTGCCAGTGTACTCCTGTCTGAACGTTTCCTTGGAATACATTTCCATCAGTGGAACAATTCACGGGCTAACTTAAAATGTTGGATACATACTTCCAAATTATCTTCAAGAAATATTTTACCAATGATGCACGGAAAAGTCCTGGCTTCCTATTTCTTAGGACCCAATTTTGTTTACTTGATATTTTAAAATATTTTTTGTTCAATTTGTCTTTTTGTTCCTATCTGCTAAGGCAGAAGCTTTTCTTCCCTTCCTCTCTAAGACCCTGTTCTTCCTGATCATGGCACAGGAGCAGGCCAAATGACCCAGCCTCCTGCAGAATGTCTGCAGATCGTGAGTTTCCTCAAGTTGCCTGACCTCCTTCTGCAACCAGGTGGAAAGGTGCACCCTGGTCTCTCACTGCTCAGGAAGCTGCTGACACTTGGGGCATCTTCAGTCTCCCTGCACATACAGTGCTTCCAGGACATCAAAACAGCCACACATTCTCATTGGCATCCTTCTAAAACTGACCTTTATTTTTCTGTCTTCTATTCTGATTCAGCCTCCTCCCCTTCCAGCACTTTCAGTACATCATAACTAGTAAAATTATTCTTGCACCTGCAGAGTACTCAGTCACCACTGTCCCTGTCTCCATCACCCTTTCTGCTCATTGAGCAAACTCTACTGTTCTTTGCTCTCTTCCTCTTTCAGCTGGACTCCATGGTGTATTTAAAAACTCAGCCAGCTTTCCTCAAACACTGCCCCACCCCAATTCCTTTGTCAATTTTCTGGTCATTGCTAGTCCAGCAAAAAGTCCAAGCCTGGATCAATAAAGCTGTCTGCCTTCTCCATGTCTAAGTTCCAACAAAATAACTTCAGCTGCAAAAAGAGCACAACTGGACAGGATGCTGTTCAGGAGAATCCATGCTGTGTGGAATCCAACATCAGCTGGTCCTCCTTCAGTGTTCCCCACAGCATTTCTTATTCCCTACCAACCTGTCCCTCTCATCTCCACCAGTCGCTCCACCCACTGAAGGGTGGCTTCCATGCAAGCCACTTTGCTGATAGTGCCCCCCACATGCCCCTTCTATCTGCTTGTCAGTGAAATTGTACTTCACCTCTCTTCTATAATTGAAATAATTTTCTGCTAGTTTCTATGACAACTCACACCGCTAATGTTCTCACAAACAATTCCTGCACCCCACACCACTCTTTCTGGGCTTCTCCACCTGTCCAATAACCGCTGGCGACCTTCTCAAGGTTGCATCAGGACCTGTGCTAACTCTACACTCTGTCCCTTGACAATTCTCACCTTCTCACGGGCATCCCATCACTAACTGCTTTCCTAATGATACCTCCACATCCAGCCATGATCTTGCTCTAGAGTCCAAGCTTATGCATCTAATTGTGTATTTGCCTGTTTCCTTAGAAATCCAGGTTTCTGTCCTCACCACCTGGATAAAGTATAGTCATGTTCACAGACAGAGTCACGGACAGACACAGACAAAGGAGCAGGCTTGCTTGGCTAAATCTTACTTAACTTTCAAGTTTTAGCCTAGATATTGCCTTCTATATATGTTAAATCTGGATTTAGTATATTTCTATTCTATTGCATCCTGAACTTTTATCATATCAATTAGCACATATAATTTCTTATATAATTTTCTGTCTCTCTCAGTCATCTGTAAACTGGCTCCATCAATGAGGGCAGAGAGAACATTGACTTTTTTTTTTTTTTTTTTTTACTATTATATTCCCAGCTTTATACAGTACACCCAGCAGGTGTTCATGCTACCAAGATAAACTGAACTCAATGGAATTTAATTCTGCCTGGGAATATGGGCCACCAGACCTAGGCTACTTGGTCCTGCCCTGTTAATAGCTATGTCTCAGCTGTCACTTTCTAGGGATGGTGATGCAGACATTTTCCTCAAAAGCCCCTTTCTCCAACCTTATCAACTCTTGCTAAGAGATGCCAAGTAAGCTACTGACCTATCCATTCTTCAGGGAAGAGGAATCTACAGACCCACTTGGGTTCAGCTTTACACCTTGCTGCATTTGGAAAGTCCTCCCCAAAATTATTTTTCCCCTAAATTAATTTATATTTTTTTAACATGCCATAATCTTTAATCTACCTGATGCCTGTTTTGCTATAAAGTTACATTTTTTTCCAATTAGTAAGTTATCTTAGCACTATTTGTTTAATTCTTTAACTATTCTCTCATGATCTATAATTTCAACTCTGTAACTAGCAAAATCTTCTAGCACCACGGCAAAGAATATAGACCCTAGAGCCAGCTGCCTAGATCCAATTCCACCATGACACTCAATAGACTTTGAGCAGATCACTCAATCTCACTGCATTAATTTATAAGTAAAATGCTTAAAATGGTACTGATAGAAGATCTTTATGTGTTACTGTGTATTGTTACTATAATCTGATTTCATATTTTATTTTCAGCTCCATTTACTTTATTGTTGAACTTGTGCCACATTAATTGCTGTAGATGGATAACACATTTTTGCGTCTAAGAGAATAATTTCCATCCCTTTCAGAAAAAAACTACTTTTATATTCTTATGTAATTATTCCTATAGTAAAATTCTTTGTCCTCCAAATATTAATTTAAAAAGTCAACTACCACTTCTGTATTTATTTTTATGGGTCAAAGCATTGTATTAACAGCTTTATTTACATAGGTAATCAAATTTACTCATATGAGATATGCTTTATTATTACATTTGCTTTATGAATTAGGAGAATAAAGGTTGCAAACATTAAGTAACCCAGGTTGTCTAAGTCCAAAATTTGTACCCTACATAACTGTAACATACCACTTTCATTAAAGAAACAAACTTTTTTTTTTTTTTTTTTTTTTTTTTTTTTTTTTTTTTTAAGACAGAGTCTCGCTCTGTCACCCAGGCTGGAGTGCAGTGGTGTTATCTTGGATCACTGCAACCTCTGCCTCCCAAGTTAAAAGTGATTCTCCTGCCTCAGCCTCCAGAGTAGCTGGGATTACAGGTGTGCACCACCACACTCAGCTAATTTTGCATTTTTAGTAGAGATGGGGTTTCACCATGTTGGCCAGGCTGGTCTCAAATAACTGACCTCATGATCCACCTGCCTCAGCCTCCCAAAGTGCAGAGATTGCAGGTGTGAGCCACCGCACCTGGCCATAAAGAAACAAACTCTTGATGAGATTGGGATAGGATTTGGGTTAAACACAGACAAATTTGGGGGGAACTGACACTGTTGAATACTGTCTTCTCGTTCAATATTGCGGTTACTGTTTTATCCAATCATTTATGCTCTTCATTAAGGTTTTATATTATTAATATAACTAAGGTTTACAGTTTTTACTATATTGTAGGCACTATTAGAATGCTTTACAACAATTAATTCTTCTAAGTCTCATGATGACCATATGACTTTGGCATTATTATTATTTTTATAATTATTATAATCATTTCACAGAAAACCAAGACACAGAGAGGTCCCTTTAAATTAAATGACTGAATGACTTAATATCACCTAGCCAGTGAGTGACAAAACTAGTATTTCTGTTACACACTCTTGGTTCCAGAACCCATGACTTTAGTCAGTGATATGATTTGAATTTGTGTCCCCACCCAAATCTCTTGTTGAATTGTAATCCCCAATGTTGGAGGAGGGGCCTGGCGGAACATGATTGGATCGTGGGGGTGATTTCCCCCTTGCAGTTTTCATGATAGTGAGTAAAATCCCATGAGATCTGGTTGTTTAAAAGTGTGCAACCCCTCCTCCTTCACTCTCTCTTCCTACTGCTCCAGCCACAGAAGACATGCCTGCTTCACCTTCACCTTCAGCCATGATAGTGAGTTTCCTGAGGTCTCTGCAGCCATGCTTCCTGTACAGCCTGCAGAACTGTGAGTCCTTTAAACTTCTTTTCTTTATACATTACACAATCTCAGTAGTCCTTTATAGCAATGCAAGAATGGACTAATACAGAAAATTGGTACTGAGAAGTGGGGCATTGCTATAAAGAAACTTGAAAATGTGGAAGTGACTTTGGAACTGGATAATGGGCAGAGGTTGGACTAGTTTGAAGGGGTCAGAAGGAGACAGGAAGATGTGGTAAAGTGTGGAACTTTCTAGAGATTTGTTATATTGTTGTGACCAAAATGATGATAGTGATATGGACAATGAAGTTCAGGCTGAGGTGGTCTCAGATGAAGATGAGGAACTTATTGAGAACTGAAGTGAAAGTCACTCTTGCTATGCTTTAGCAAAGAGATTGGTGGCACTGTGTTTCTGCCCTAAAGAGCTGCAGAACTTTGAACTTGGGAGTAATGATTTAAGGTATCTGGTGGAAGAAATTCCTAAGCAGCAAAGTGTCCAAGTTGTGGCCTGGCTGCTTCTATCAGCATACGGTTATATGCATGAGCAAATAGATGATCTGAAACTGGAACTTATATTTAAAAGGAGAGCAGAGTAAAAAATTTCAGAAAACTTGCAGCCTAACCATGTGGTGGTAGAAAAGAAAAACCCATTTTCTGGGGAGAAATTCAAGCCAGCTGCAGAAATTTGCATAAGTAAAGAGAAGCCCAATGTTAATAGCCAAAACAATGGGGAAAATACCTTGAAGGCATTTCACAGAACTTTGCAGTAGCCCATCCCATTACAGGCCTGGAGGAATAGGCAGGAATAATGGTTTTAAGGCAGGTCCAGGGCCCCACTACTCTGTGCGACCTCAGGACACTGCTCCCTGTGTCCCAGCCACTCCAGCTCTAGCCATGGCTAAAAGGGTCCCAGATACACCTCAGGCTGCTGCTCCAGAGGTTGCAAAACAGAAGCCATGGCAGTTTCCACATGGTATGAAGCCTGCAGGTGCACAGAGGACAAGAATTGAGGCTTTGGAGCCTCTGTATAGATTTCAGAAGATGTATGGAAATGCCTGGATATGCAGGCAAAAGTCTGCTGCAGGTGCACAGCCATCATAGAGAACCTCTACTAGGGGAGTGTGGAGGGGAAATGTGAGGTTGGATCCCCCAGACAGAGTCCCCACTGGGGCACTGCTTACTGGAGCTGTGAGATAAGGGCTACCACCTTTCAGAACCAGAATGGTAGACCCACTGACAGCTTGCACTGTATGCCTTGAAAAGCCATAGGCATGTGGCCCATGAAAGCAGCCACAGAAGCTGTAACCTGCAAAGCCACAGGGGTGGAGATGCCCAAGGCATTAGGAGCCCAGCCCTTGTACCACCATGGCCTGGATGTGAGCAATGGAGTCAAAGCAGATTATTTTGGAGGTTTAAGATTAAATGACTGCCCTGCTGGGTTTCAGACTTGCATGAGGCCCGTAGCCTCTTTGTTTTGGCTGATTTCTCCCTTTTGGAATAGGGGTCTTTACCCAATGTCTGTTCCCCCATTGTATCTTGGAAGTCAATAACTTGTTTTTTTATTTTATTTATTTTTTTTATTTTACAGGCTCAAAGGTAGAAGAGTCTTGACTAGTCTCAGATGAGACTTTGGACTATGAACTTCTGAGTTAATGCTGAAATGAGTTCAGACTTGGGGGACTGTTGAGAAGGGATGATTGTATTTTGCAATGTGAGAAGGACATGAGATTTGGGAGGGGCCAGGGGCAGAATGATACAGCTTGGATTTATGTCCCTGCACAAATCTTATGTCAAATTGTAATCCTCAATGTTGGAGGTGGGGCTTGGTTGGGGGTAACTGGATCTTGGAGATGGACTTCCCCCATGCTATTTTTGTGATAGTGAGTGAGTTATCACGAGATCTGGTTGTTTAAAAGCGTGTAGCACCTCCCCGTTTGCTTTCTTCCTCCTCCTATGGCCACGTAAGACACACCTGCTTCCCTTTTGCCTTCTGTCATAATTATAAGTTTCATGAGGCCTCCTCACCCATGCTTCTTGTACAGCCTGCGGAAGTGTGAATCAATTAAACCTCTTTTTGTTATATAAATAACTCAGTCTCAGGTGGTTCTTTAGAGCAATGCAAGAATGGACTAATACAGTCAGTGAGCTTTCAGACTGACTCTCAAATAATTTATAAATTTCCAGCTATTTATATTGTATTGACATTTGTGAATGGCACCTTTTCTCACTACATTGTTATTGCTAGTCTATAGGAAAGCATTGTTTCTTTATTTTCCTTTTAAAATTTTATTTTCAAGATGTAGAGCAGAAATTTGTGTTACTGGGTTTTTGATTGTTCTGATACACATAGACATTGTGAAGTAATCATCACAATTAAGCTAATTAACATATCCATTACTTCATGTATGATGTTGTGTGTGTGATGGGAAGACTTATGACCTACTCTTTCAGCAAGTTTCAAATATACGTTATTAACTATGGCTACCATGCTGTACATTTAATCTCAAGAATTTGATAATCTTATAAATGACAGTTTTTACTCTTTGACCTATATCTTCCCATTGCCCCCACACCCAAACCCATAGCAACCATCTTTCTACTCTTTTTCTAAGGGTCCAATTTCTTTAAATTACACATATAAAAGAGATCATGCAGCATTTTTCTTTCTGTGTCTAGCTTATTTTACTTGGCATAATGTCCTCCATCTATGTTTCTGCAGATGGCAGGATTTCCTTCTTTTTTAAGGCTGAACAAAATTCGTGTGTGTGTGTGTGTGTGTGTGTGTGTGTGTGTGTGTGTGTTTGTAACCTACAATTTCTTTATCCATTCGTCCACTGACAGACATTTAGGTTGTTTCCATATCTTGACTATTATTAACAATCCCACAAGGAATATGGGAATGCAGATATCTCTTTGGCATACTGATTTTAATTCCTTTTTAATAGTCCCACATATACCCATTATAGTGCGATTGCTGTGTGGTAGTTCTGTTTTTCATTTTTTGAGAAAATGCCATGCCCTAATGTCTCTACCAATTTTCAGTCTCACGATGAGGGTTCTCTTTTCTCCTCACCTCAGTAACACCTGATATCATTTGGCTTTTTTATAACAGCAATACTAACAGATGTGAGGTGGTATCTCATCATGGTTTTGATTTGCAGTTCCCTGATGATTAGTGTTATTTAGCCCTTTTTATATACCTGTTGGTCATTTGTATGTCTTCCTTAGAAAAATATCTATTCAGTTACTTTGGCCATTTTTAAATTGGGTTATGTGTGTTTTTTGTAAATATTGAATTATATGAGCTCTGTTATATATTTTGGATATTAGCCTTCTAGCAGATACATGGTGTGCAATTATTTTCTCTCATTCCATAGGTTGCCTTTCCATTTTGTTGTTTCTTATGCTGTGTCAAAACTTTTTAGTTTGATGTAGGCTTGTTTGGTATTTTTTTTTTCTCCTTTGGTTGCCTGTGATTTGGGAGTCATAGTCACGAAATCACTGCCAAGATCAATGTTAAGGAGCTTTTTTGCTATGTGTTCTTCTAGAATTGTTACATTTTCAGGGCTCACATTTAATTCTTATTCCATTTTAAGTTGATTTTTATGTATGGTTTAAGATTAAGGGTTCAATTTCATTATTTTGCATGCGGATATCCAATTTTCCCAACACCATTTATTGAAGACTGTCCTTTTCCCTTTGTTTGGTCTTGATGCCTTTGTCAAAGACTAGTTGACTGTATGTAGGTGAGTTTATTTCTGGGATCTCTATTCTGTTCCATTAGTCTTTGTGTCTGTTTTTATGCCAGTCCCATATTATTTTAATTATTATCATAGCTTTTCAGTACACTTAAAAATCAGGTAGTATGATGCCTCCTGCTTTGTTCTTTTGCTCAAGATTGCTTTGCTCTTCATGGTACCATAAAATTTTAGAATTATTTTTCTATTTCTGTAAAGAATGTCATTGGGATTTTGGTGCAGATTACATTCACTGAACCTGTAGATCACTTTGGGTAGTGTGGACATTTTAACAATACTAATTCTTCCAATCCATGAGCATGGGTTATCTCTCAACTTGTGTCATCTTCAATGTCTTTCATCAATGTTTTATACTTCTCAGAGTATAGATCTTTCTCCTCTTTAAATTTATTCATAAGCATTTTTATTCTTTTTGATGTTATTGTAAATGAGATTTTTAAAAGATTTTCATTAAAGAAACTCACTGTTAATTCAATATTAGTGTATAGAAACATGAGTGATTTTTGTATGCTGATTTTGTAGCCTACAACTTCACTGAATGCATTAGTTCTAACTGTTCTTTTGGTGGCGTTTTTTGGTGGCGTCTTTAGGGTTTGTTTTTTTTTTTTACATACAGGACCATGTCATCTACAAATTTCACTTCTTCCTTTCCAATATGGATGTCTTTTGTTTCCTTCTGTTGCCTAATTGCTCTGGCTAGGACTTCTAGCCCTCTATGCTGAATAGAAGTGGTAAGAATGGGCATCCTTGTCTTGTGTCTGATTTTAGAGGAAAAGCTTTTAGCTTAGTTCCATCCACTGTCGAGGATGATGTTAGTTGCAGCCTTGTCATATATGGCCTTTATTATGATTAGGTACATTTCTCTACCTAATTGGTTGGGAGTTTTTAATCATGAAAAGATGTTTCATGGTGAGACAGATAAAAAATTGTCAACGGTGGGGAGCACTGGTTTATGTATATTATCTTGCTGCCCTGTTGGAAGATTATTAATTCTAATCGTTTATCAGTCAGTTATACTGAGTTAAATAAATCATTTAGTTTTTCAACATTCAAAATTTATCATTTTATATTGTTTTAAAGAATGTTTTGATTAGCACTTACTGAACAATTTTAAATAGATTTAGCACTAAATACAGTTGTCCATACTGAACCTTAGTGGGAATGCCTCTAGTTTTTCACATGTAAGAGAGACTTAACTATTTTTTTTTAGGCAGATAATATTTAACCTGTTAAGGAAACATTGGGGATTAAGGTTCTTATATTAAGTCAGTTACTATTATTTCCTAGATCTTTCATTATTTAAGGTGCAACCACCACACCCATTCTGCAAAACACAGCCATATATTTCATCAAGACAGCATTACATCAATCAGTAGGACTCTGCTCTCCACAACATGGATATCTCACAATTGGCATTCGTAAAGTAAAAGAACAGGATTGAAAAGAAACTTATTATTCTTATTCTTGTCATGATCAATCCTTCCAAGTTTACTTAAGATCACTCCAGAATAAATTATATTAATAGATAATTTTTAAGGAAGAAGTCCATACATTGTTCAGCTCAAGGTCATGTGTTTTTAGCTGAAATAAATCACAATACAAATGGCAAAAAGCTTTGCTTATATTGATTGATTATTTTCATTCAGAGCGTAGGAATCAAATAAGATCAATCCAAATGTACTAGAAGCAACCCTAAGAAGCTTTCATACATTTCATGTATGGTTACCCAGGAAGTAAACATCACACACACTGTGGTTTCAGTAATTGAAATGGCTGCTAATGTGGCTCCAGGTTTCCCAAGTTGCTATTTTTTTTTCTTTCAATGATGACACACACTCATTTGGTTTCTAATACGGGACGTACTGAGTCAGCGATCTTTGACTTATTTCCATAACAGTGTCATAAAAGTTGCACCTGCAGCAGATTATTCTTTGATTCAGTAAAAAAAAAAAATATTTTAGTTTTAAAGTAGCTCTGAATATTTCCATTCCAAATCTGTTTCAGGATTTTAGAATTCAGACATGGTTACATAAAAAGAGAACCATAAATTGGCATGAGACTATAAATTACAGTCAAAGAAGACCTACGTTTCAAGCAAGATGAATCTGGATTTTTAAAATTTTTATGCATGCTTTTTCAGTTTTAATTCATATATACGTTACCTAGAAATACAATCAATAAGTGCTTTTATGTCTCTCCTCTTTAATTCTGTGTGAAATGTTACCCTTTGCAATGGTCTTGTTAAACACTCTAGAAAAAAAGAGCAGTCTAAGCTGACTTTACAAAACCTCTACCTTTGTTCAGCCCAACCCTATACCATCCCTGCTTCTATACCCCTGCCGAACACTCCCAGAAAAAAAAAAAATATACTAATGTGAACCAGAGTCACTATGCAACCTCATTTTTGCCCTCAGTGTATTAGGTGAAGGTTCTTTGTTTTCCAGATTCTCTCTGTCAGTCACGGCACGAGTTATTCCAAACACACATTGCACTGTTACCACCAATGACCCCACCACCCACCAATTTCAAAAGATAACTCATGCTCCTACTGATCCACGAACAGTGGAAACTCATTGACAGGAAAGTCTTCACCCTCTCTCTTATCGCAGGTGAGTGTTAATGCAGAACCACAAAAGATGCACAACTACCAGCTTTATAACTATGCCAGCTCCGTAACAGTGAGGAAAGGAAGTCAATGATAAAACAGTCCATCCCAAAAATTCTGAGATGCACATTTCTTCAATTTTAATGGTTCTGAAATCAGAATAAAGAAGACAGGCAGTGTCTTCTTACAATCACTTTCGGCCAGATGGTGGCCATGGCAGAATTCTCAAACCTAGCACAGGTGAGAACTTGGCCCTCTGCGTATCATTCAACAAACGCTCTAAGGGCTTTGAGTTAGGAATATCAGTTGGGGCTGTTGTCTGAAAACATTCCAGTGACATATTCTGATGAGACCAAGAAAATAAAACTTGAAGAATGTGTCTCAACAGCTTGTAAGTCAAGCACAGAAGGCAATCGTGAAACACTTCTTAAAAATGTCCTGCAGCCTCACCACTTTTCATGTCACAGAGGGTGGCAGTGTGGGGAAAATGAAGATGCTGATGGCTCAGCATCAAAAGTGATTCAGAAGAGAAAGACAGTGGAATATTTTTTGGGAATTCTCAGTCACCTTATTGAACTCATATTTTCATTTTTTAAAGAATGTGCAACAATAATATAATCATACATGATAAAAATTTATATCTAGATAAGTCTAAACCAGCTTTTCCAAAAGGTATAAAATAAACACGTGAAGTAACAAAAAAGCATTGTGTCCTACTTTTCATGCTAACGTATTTCTATTTAGCTATCTCTCTCTCTCTGCTTCCTTCCTTCTTCTTTCTCTCTCCTGTTTCTCTCTCCTTCCTTCCTTCATTTCTTCCTCCCTTCATTCTTTTCTTCCTTTCTCTCTTAGTACATAAAATAACTGTATGTATTAAATTCAAAGTGTCTCAGGTTTTATGAGTTGGCAAAGATTTAAATAGTGCTAGTTAATTCTGACCATTAGTCAAACAATTAGTGACAATCACACTAAAGACTGACAATACAAATTGCAATTTTTCAGATTAGTATGTTATTTAAGAAGTACATTTTGAATAACTTCAATGGGCACATCAATCAAAATAATTTTTAAAAATCATTTTGATAAACCTATTGTGCATAAAACTCAAATACCTTTAAACTTAACCCCAAGTCTCAGTATCACACAATATATGCATGTAACAAAGTTGTACATGTACCCCCGAAATTAAAAGTTGAAATTATAAAAAGGAGAAAAAGAAAAAATGTAAACAATGCTTCATATTTTGAATGATAAAAAAACCTAAGCTGCTTAACTTTATGACTTTTGTTATATAGATGGTTATAATTCTATTTAAAGTGGTTGAAAATCATTTTCTCCAAATCATCATCCAGAAGAACACTTTATTTTTATTACTAAAGCAAATTTTTATTTTTCAAAAATTAATTGCTATATTCATATTTTAATCTATTACACAAGTATTTCCTGAAAACCTATATTCAAATTATAGTAAGCTTCCTCTTCAAGTTTTATGAAGATTGTGAAACTTACATTATTACATCTTTTTAACCAAGTAAGAATAAAAAAAAAATTCTTGAAAATATCTTGTATGCATCTGTGTGTGTTCCTGTTGACTCATGATCCATTGTCTTCATTACATAAACCTAGTCCAAGTAACCTTCCACAGGTGAGGAAAAATATAATTGCTAGCAGGTGAGAAGCAAGAGCAAGATGAAGAAATAAATCTGTATTAATTTCCCTAATACATGTCAGAGATATTGTGAATAGCTCGGTGGCAGTGGTGCATTCTGAATCTATCTGTTGTTCTCCAGCAGATCAGATGCAGTCAAGTCAAATTACTGACAACCAAGGAATAAACAGAATCCATTATGGGAAAGCTCTTATTTCCTGGCTTCCTGTGCTGTCTGTATTGTTGTATTCCGTGGAAACTCACTAAACTGAAAAAAACTGACATCCCTCATCTTTGTCAAGGCCATAAAAACATTACAGTCAATGTCTTGAAGTCACTTAAGCCCCCTGGCTTCATGCACTCAGCTTGTAAGCTTTCCATAAACGACAGCTGATTGCTGAGGGGAGGAAGTGACAAATTAGTGAATTAAAAATTTACACTGCGCTATATGAAAACATTTCCTGACAATCAGCATTACTGGCTGCTAAAATGAGTTTCAAAAAGATGTACAGACCTTGAAATTTTCAATCATAGTTTTATCTAATAACACAAATCATGTTTTTATTTAGTTTACAAAGGACTACTGAAAAGAATTTAGAGATCAATTATGAATTAAATATTATCATAAAACAGAGCTTATAACCAGATCACACTTAGCAATCATTTGATAGTTTAATAAAAACTTTTAAAAATTCATTTCAGTCGATTGTGCTTTAATGGTAGATTATTTACTTGCAAATGTGGTTCACCCTTTGTATTCACGGTTCCTCATCCACAGATTCAACCAACGGCAGATCAAAATTATTTGGAAAAAATTTTTAAAAATAAAACAATACAAATAATACAAGTAAACAATACATTATAACAACTATTTTCATAGCATTTACATTGTATTAGGTATTATAAGTAATATAGAGATGATCTGACGTATATAGGAGAATGTGCATAGGTTATATGCAAATACCACATCATTTTACATAAGAAACTTGGGCATCTGTGAATTTTGGTATCTGCAGGTCCTGGAACCAATCCTCCTCAAATACCAAGGGCGTATACCAGTAAGACTGTATTCTTAATATAGTATATGCAATTAAAATGAATCCTTAACTCCTATAGAAGAATAAGTTCATGTGTGGACTGTAGACTTGAAGGCATCATTCTCTTGTCTGGTGCATTATAGCTTTCAAGTGTTAGCATGCACATTGATGGAAGGACATAGAGCTGATCCATGGCTCTATATCCAGAACTAGAACAAGGAAACATGGAACAAGGACTCCTGATGCCTGCTCAATAGACTCTCCCTACACAGGTGCAGTGGCCGCTCCATACCATCCAGCATATGACACGTTAAGGCCAAATGCAACTATGATCAGGGCCACTGTTTCCTGCATTAGGGCCTCGTGTTTTAATGCTCTTTTTCTCCTTGTCTCTTCAAGGACTCTCTTCAGTGGTCCAAAGCCTGAAAACAGTTGCTTCATATATTTGTCTAGTTTTATAACTGTTTATGTCATGAGTGTACATCAGCTACCAGTAACGTCTTTATGACCAGAAGCAGAATTCCAGGCAAACACATGTTAAGAAGGGTTCTTACTGTAGTAGTAATAGTATATACCACTTTGAGGAGAATTGTAAACACTTAACAGGCTAGAATATTGGATACTTATCCTGAAGTAGTGAGAAGACAGGATGAAATCAGATTTTGAACTTCTTTAGCTGTCAATAAAGAGTCTTTATTAGATTAGCAATGGAGAAACTTTAAAGAAATTTGAGCTGGTAGGATGAGCTCAGCAGTTTGTGCTTGAAGAAGTTTAATCTGGCTGAATTTATCAGGCAATAGTAATAGAATGAGATCTCCATAGGCAGACCAGTCAAGAAGCTGCTACCTGAGGTCACAAGGCCATGAAAAAGGATGGGGGAAGGAGAAATTTAATGAAAGAATAGGAATAAGCTACTTCATGAAGGTCTGCTATTTGATGAGTATGGTACGAGAAAAGTATAAGTTAAAGTACTATCAAAAGTGTTGAGCTTGCCTGATTTAAGGAGAAAGAGAACAATCACTGGACAGAAGGGATATCTGACTCTGGGAACAATTACATTAATGATATCATTTTGACTTTGAGGCTGGTAAGATGC
Source organism: Pan paniscus (assembly GCF_029289425.2). Classification (NCBI taxonomy): domain Eukaryota; kingdom Metazoa; phylum Chordata; class Mammalia; order Primates; family Hominidae; genus Pan; species Pan paniscus. The sequence goes on from NC_073253.2 coordinate 11,914,041, forward strand.
CAAATGTTGAAAGAGGAGATGCCCAGATGGAAATGACCAGTAGATGCCTAAAAATACGGGTCTTCAGCCTCTGGAGTAGGCTCAGTTTCCCAAAAATCTGAGGTTGTCATATACATGTAGGCAATGAGTGAGTTACAGAAGGAAACAAATGGGTCATTGGTATAAAATAGAATTTGGGAGGAAAAACAAGTTGAGAAAGAGAAAATGGTGACATTGAACATGTTTCAATTATTGATAGTGGTACCCTTAAAAAAGTCACGTATTTAAAATATTAGTCTAGTTTGCATGTGTGTGCATGTGGGCATGTGTTGCAAGTTGATATAATAACCTTAAAAATGTCTTAGTTCTAATGGCATAAATTATCCAGATGATAAAGTAAAATAAAGTTAAAGTACACAAATCTATGTAGGATCAATATAATTAAAAGTAACATTTAATTTAAAAATCTTGAGAAAAATAACAAATGGAAACTTTTAAAGAAGAATGTGAGAGTTGAAAATGTGGCTTGATTTCTGAAACATGGCTACTCAGTTGCTAGATCAGAGAATTATTTGAGTAATATTTATCAAAAAACAATGATAATACTTGCTTTTAATGAAAATAGGCCTCTTTCCATTTTTGGTAGCCACAGTGAGTGGCTTTCCGAATGGCCTAACATAGATACAACTTATCACCCACTTTAGATATGTACTGTTATAAAGCTCTCTTGTTTACATAATTTTAAAACTTTATTAAATTAATTTTGAGATAATCTAATTAGGTTTCAGGAAAATAAATGTTGAGAAATATAAACTTCTTAAAAGATCAGATTAAGGAAAGTCACAGACTTGAAAAAGGTGTCATTTCAAGAGATATGTAGGCTATGGATTCCACAAGACATGGTGCCTCATTTAACAAATCAGGAAACTAAGTTACTAGAAGGTCCCATAAGCTACTTATTAAGAAAGTATTACTATTTCAGTTCTGCTACTTTTTTATTGCAAACTTTTGCAACATCTACTTAACTTTCTGAACTTGTTTCTCATCTCTAGAATAAGCGATCTAAGATGTCTTCCAAATAACATCATAGGACCTATGTGACGAAATGGCTTTTGTGCCTTTGTCTAGCACTCTTCCCAAACCTACAGGTTCATGCTTACATCTAACTCCTTACTATCATTAATACAGATCTTTAAAAAAAAATCATCAATTTCCCAGTAACTTTTGTAACAACTGCTTTATTTGGGTTTAGCTAGAAAAAGAAATAAGCAATCATCATACATGCCTATTTCTGTTCCCTAAGGATTATTTGCTTTTTAAATTTTTTTCCGATAAGCTGAATAAATTTTTCTTTTTATGTCTTTCTTGGTTTTATATATGTCATGGACTGGTACCGGCTGGTAGCCTGTTAGGAACTGAGTGGCACAGAGGAGGTGAGTGGCAGGCAAATGAGCATTACCGTTCAAACTCTGCCTCCTGTCAGATCAGCAGCGGCACTAGATTCTGTATTAGGGTTCTCTAGAGGGACAGAACTAATAGGATACATACATATATATACACACACACACAGATACACAAACACACACACATATATACACACACGCATATATATACACACACACATATATACATATTTCTGAAACATGGATACATAGTTCATATATACATATATATACACATATTTGTGTGTGTGTGTGTATATATATACACATATATATGTATATATATACACATATATATGTATATATATACACATATATATGTGTATATATATAGAGAGAGAGGGTTTATTAAGTAGTATTAACTCACACAATCACGATCACAAGATCCCACAATAGGCCGTCTGCAAGCTGAGGAGCAAGGAAGCCGGTCTGAGTCCCAAAGCTGAAGAACTTGGAGTCCAATGTTTGAGGGCAGGAAGTATCCAGCACTGGAGAAAGATGTAAGCTGGGAGGCTAAGCCAGTCTAGGCTTTTCACGATTTTCTGCCTGCTTTATAGTCTAGCCATGTTGGCAGCTGATAAAATGGTGTCCACCCAGATTAAGGGTGGGTCTGCCTTTCCCAGCCCACTGACTCAAATGTTAATCTCCTTCGGCAACACCCTCACAGACTCACTCAGGATCAATACCTTACATCCTTCGATCCAACCAAGTTGACACTCAGTATTAGCCATCACAGATGGATGCATAAACTGTACTGTGAACTGCGCATGCAAGAGATCTAGGTTGTGCACCCTCTATGAGATGGGACAGTTTGGGCAGTTTCATCCCCAAAACATCCCCCTGCCTCCCCATCCCAAAACCCCGTCCATGGAAAAACTGTCTTCCGCAAAACTGGGCCATGGTGTCGAAAAGGCTGGAGATTTCTGGTCTACATGAAAGCTGCCAGTAAACAAATAAAGTGGATAAAATATTTCTAGTCTGTACTCACTTGAGAAGGAGCACATCAGAGCATTATGTCAAGACCAGGATGGTATTAAGCCATGTGTTGTGAGAATGAGAAGTGAGGAAGGCACCAAATGATTCCTAGCTATTTTTAAGATTTTTGTTTTAAGAAATGCCTCTAGTCGGGGTCTAAGGAAATGCAAGACTCCAACACAGCACCCACAAAGTCACTGCAGATGGCCTGCCATACATTTGTACTTTCTGTAAAGTGGTCGTGACATCATAAAAAATGTGTCTGCATAATTGATTTGAAATATAAGACTGATAAAAATTAGATCACCCTAATGTTCTCCACTTGTCATTAGATTGATCTATATTAAAAAGACAATCAAATTTCCCCATTAAAGAGAAGATATTCAATCATGAAATTGAGTTTTCCATTCCTATCTGCAATCAACATTTTAATATATACAGCCTGTCAATAAGTACAGTGGAAAATAGAGTTATGTAACTATTAAGGTGCTTAATGAGTAGAACAGAGATATTCCTGGAAGAAAAAGATATCTATTCCTGGAAAACAATGAGGAAAACCATTAAAATATGATGTCTTCCTAACAGCATGAATTAAACTACATATGTGTGTATAAAATGCATGTGGTTTCGATTAACACGATAAATTCTTTTCTTAATTACCATCCCCAAATACTCTATTCCAAAGCAGTATTTAGAAACAAGAGACTAATAAAGCCAAACTTTAAACTTGTAAAAACCTTAAAATGCTTTCCCAACACAAACACTGTATAAATCAAAGATTATTATAATTAAAATAATCCAGAATAGAGTCATAATTTGACCTAGGAAGAATAAGAAAATAAGTACAATAAGGTGTTTGATATGTATTATAATATTTAAAGATATCCTTTATCATTGTATTCATAGCTAATAGCATTAAGTAACTTATTATGCTTCTAAATTATATTAGTTTGTGAAATTAAATTTAATGATACTAAAAGGGATCTGATTGGCAACACTCCAAATTAGCATTTCTTAGCAAGCCAAGAAGGTAGAAACCATCTCAAAACTAGATGCTATTCCTTCTTCAAATTCCATTAGTTGCCAACGTATTTCAAAGCTACAGGGAACTTAACATAAAAGGTTTAGTCTAGAAATTCATTCAGACCTGAATGTCTCAGATAAAGCTGCTAACGAAAATGTTATTCCATAATAATATAAATTGGTTGCTAACCTTGATACCTTTATTCAAAATATCATATCTACCAAATAATTATGTACATACTATATTGTTATCAATAGAACATTTTTTAAAAGTTCACTTCTGTGTCATACCTTGACAAACATTAAGAGTTTTCAGGGCTGACTGTATTAAGACGACTTAAAAATTAAAATACAAGCTGGGTGTAGTGGCTCACTCCTGTAATCCCAACACTTTAGGAGGCCAAGGCCAGCGGATCACGAGGTCAGGAGATCGAGACCATCCTGGCCAACATGGTGAAACCTCATCGCTACTAAAAATACAAAAATTAGTTGGGTGTGGTGGCTGGTGCCTGTAATCCCAACTACTCAGCAGGAGAATCACTTGAACCAGGGAGTGGGAGGTTGCAGTGAGCTGAGGATGTGCCACTGCACTCCAGCCTGGTGACAGAGTGAAACTACATCTCAAATAAAATAAAATATATAACTTACTTTAAAGTTTGTAACATAAACTCATGAAAGTACCAAAATAATTTATCATAGAAAAAACATTTGCTCATTTCCTAAGTTTCAGATGGCCTTCGGGTTGAGATCCTTTTCATCCAAATTATTACCTCCAATTCATTTCACTCACTATTTCCTCCATGGATACTTATCAGGGAAAGCTAGAATTGATAACTTAGTCTTCCATCCTCCACAGAATGAAGTGCTCCATCAGGTCTTGTTCAGGGAATGAAGTATGAAGTCCTCTTTATTGTTGGATTAAGTATATAATTGTAAAATGAAAGCAAATTAATTGTATTGTGAAATCACTGCTTTGAAGAAAGAATCCTAGTGAAAGGAATGCCTCCCCGGAATGAAAATTCATGAAATGTTAATATTTGGTGTCACGGGGTTTCCATTACTCGAGTTGCCAGCCTTCTTTTGATGGTGAGCATCAAAAGATGCTGATGGTGAATTGAAATTCAATTTCCCAACCAGATTTCCTATGAATAAATAAACTCACGCTTGAGTTTACAGATAACTGGGTTAATATTTGCTATTGGTGAATAGTGCATCTCCGTTCAGAGCTTAATAGAGAAATTGTGTAGCTCTTGTATATGTGGTGAATCCGTGGGCTAGCTGGGAACCTTGCCTGTGACTCTCAGCTCCACTACTTATCAGCTATGAGATAGTGAGCAAGTTATTCCATCCAGCTGCTTCACTGAAAGAATGCAGATAGTGATACTTACATTACAGAGTTGTGGTACTGGTTTATATAAGTGGTTCTGAATAACATCTAGCTTTGCCATATAGCAGGATAGTTCCTGAAAACAGAATGCCTGAACCCGTGTATAAATCTTACTACATTTTCACAACCACAATGTTATCATCTTTAGGGATTTCACTTGAGGAGAAAATAGACTAAGTGACACAAGGATTTTCTCTTGTTTCATTAGTAATTTGGTTTTACAATTCAATGCTATACGGAATATCATCTTCAAGCACGGCTACTTCCCAGGGAGTTTTCCAGAATGACAGATTTATATAATGTCTTATATATTCAATAGAAAATATCAACTTGCTCTTCTTCTCTCTATCATAATATTGATGTGAAACTGAGAACAAAGTGAGGTGTGTATTCAGGGGCCAGTTGAATCACAGGAGAGAGAGGCAGTGAAGACCCTAACCCTTTCCTGTCTCACATTGTTTAAACACATTTGCTTTGTCCTTCCAAGCGGACCACAAGGGTTATCCTCCTGTTTCATAAATATAGTGTTATGCTTAAGATATGACAGCAGAAATATGTAGGGGAAAACAAAATGCATCATATTTTTCCTTGATAATCATCAATCAGGAATCATATATATTATGAGCAAAGAAATACACTCTCCAAAGATCTAAGCATGTACTAGATTTGCATGCAGTGACCATATGATTATTAAATTTTTTAAACAAGATGAATGTGTACTACAGAATGACAGCCAAGAAGGATGACACTTAAGCCCCAAACCTAACATTCAGTGGAATCAAGGCATGTACACAAATTGCAACCTGAAATAAACTCATAGCCTGTGACATAACTGCAAAGTTTGTGCACTGCCAAAAAGCACCTGGAGAAAGAGGTAATTAGAGGCTGTAGTTGGACTCTCATAGAATTGTCTAAGCTATGCACCTCGGTCTAAGGCTGTGTCTTCCAGGAGGAAGAAACATCCCAAGTCAGCAGACTTATATCAATCCAGAGGGGAAACCAAACCTTAGAAGCCCAGAATGAAATAAATACATTAAGAATGAAACACAGATAAATGAAAGAATTATTTTCCCTTGAAAGACTATTGCACTCTTCAGAGAAGCTTTAAAGAGTTTATGGGATTGTTTCAATAGTCACATTACAAAATGTAAAACAAAGTTTTCACAGATCAAGTTGAAGGAATATGTTTGGATAAAAGTAAAAGTGTGCTGTAATGCGATCATAAAATGGAACTAAGTCTGCCTGATCATTGGAATTGTTCTCTTTATGCCACTGAGTCTTAGAGATGGAGCTTGTGCTTGGCCTGTTTCTGTAACGTATGAGGGAAGGAAACCATTTGAGATTTTTAACTACTTTTTTGTAATGTAAAGTGAATGAATTCTTCTATACTTCAAATTGAGAGAATCTGATTTCTTATTTTTCTTTTTTTAAAATTATACTTTAAGTTCTGGGGCACATGTGCAGAACGTACAGGTTTGTTAAATAGGTATACATGTGCCATGGTGGTTTACTGCACCATCAACTCATCATCTACATTAGGTATTTCTCATAATGCTATACTTCCCCCAGCCCCCACCCCCTGACAGGCCCCAGTGTGTGATGTTCCCCTCCCTGTGTCCATGTGTTCTCATTGTTCAATGCCCACTTAGGAGTGAGAACATGAAGTGTTTGGTTTTCTGTTCTTGTGTTAGTTTACTGAGAATGATGGTTTCCAGCTTCATCCATATCCCTACAAAGGACATGAAATCATCCTTTTTATGGCTCCATAATATTCCATGGTGTCTATGTGCCACATTTTCTTTGTCCAGTCTATCACTGATGGGCATTTGAGTTAGTTCCAAGTCATCGCTATTGTGAACAGTGCTGCAATAAACATATGTGTGTGTGTGTCTTTATAGTAGAATGATTTATAATCCTTTGGGTATATACCCACTAATGGGACTGCTGGGTCAAATGGTATTTCTAGTTCTAGATCCTTGAGGAATTGCCACACTGTCTTCCCCAATGGTTGAACTAATTTACACTCCCAACAACAGTGTAAAAGTGTTCCTATTTCTCCACATCCTCTCCAGTATCTGTTGTTTCCTGACTTCTTAATGATCACCATTCTAACTGGCGTGAAATGGTATCTCATTGTGGTTTTGATTGCATTTCTCTAATGACCAGTGATGATGAGCATTTTTTCATATGTCTGTTGGCTGCATAAAAATATTCTTTTGAAAAGTATCTGTTCATATCCTTGCCCACTTTTTGATGGGGTTGTTTCTTTACTTCTTGTAAACTTGTTTAAGTTCTCTGTAGATTCTGAATATTAGCCCTTTGTCAGATGGATGGATTGCAAAAATTTTCTCCCATTCTGTAGATTGTCTGTTCACTCTGATGATAGTTTATTTTGCTGTGTGGAGGCTCTTTAGTTTAATTAGATCCCATTTTTTCTATTTTGGCTTTTGTTGCCACTGCTTTTAGTGTTTTAGTCATGAAGTCTTTGACCATGCCTATGTCCAGAATGGTATTGCCTAGGTTTTATTCTAGGTTTTTATGGTTTTAGGTCTTACCTTTAAGGCTTTAATCCATCTTGACTTAATTTTTGTATAAGGTGTAAGGAAGGGATCTAGTTCCAGCTTTCTGCATATGGCTACCCAGTTTTCCCAACACCATTTATTAAATAGGGAATCCTTTCCCCATTGCTTGATTTTGTCAGGTTTGTCAAAGATCAGATGGTTGTAGACATGTGGTGTTATTTCTGAGGCCTCTGTTCTGTTCCATTGGTCTATATATCTGTTTTGGTACCAGTACCATGCTGTTTTGGTTACTGTAGCCTTGTAATATAGTTTGAAGTCAGGTAGCATGATGCCCTAGCTTTGTTCTTTTTGCTTAGGATTGTCTTGGCTATGTGGGCTCTTTTTTGGTTCCATATGAAATTTAAAGAAGTTTTTTCCAATTCTGTGAAGAAAGTCAATGGTAGCTTGATGGGGATAGCATTGAATCTATCAATTACTTTGGGCAGTATGGCCATTTTCACGATATTGATTCTTCCTATCCACAAGCATGGAATGTTTATCCATTTGTTTGTGTCCTCTCTTGTTTCCTTGAGCAGTGGTTTGTAGTTCTCCTTGAAGAGGTCCTTCATATCCCTTGTAAGCTGAATTCCTAGGTATTTCATTCTCTTTGCAGCAATTGTGAATGGGAGTTCACTCATGATTTGGCTCTCTGTTTGTCTGTTAATGGTGTATAGGAATGCCTGTGATTTTTGCACATTGATTTTGTATCCTGAGACTTTGCTAAAGTTGCATATTAGCTTAAGGAGATTTGGGCTTGAGATGATGAGGTTTTCTAAATATACAATCATGTCATCTGCAAACGGGGACAATATGACTTCCTCATATCCTAATTGGATACCCTGTATTTATTTGTGTTGCCTGACTGCCCTGGCCAGAACTTCCAATACTATGTTGAACAGGAATGGTAAGAGATGATATCCTTGTCTTGTGCTGGTTTTCTAAGGGAATGCTTCCAGTTTTTGACCATTCAGTATGATAGTGGCTGTCGGATTACCATAAATAGCTCTTATTATTTTGAGATACGTTCCATCAATACCTAGTTTATTGAGAGTTTTAGTAGGAAGGGCTGTGGAATTGTGTCGAAAGCCCTTTCTGCATCTCTTGAGATAATCATGTGGTTTTTGTCATTAGTTCTGTTTATGTGATGGATTATGTTTATTGATTTACGTATATTGAAGCAGCCTTGAATCCCAGGGATGAAGCCGACTTGATCGTGGTGGATAAGCTTTTTGATGTGCTGCTGGATTCAGTCTGCCAGTATTTTATTGAGGATTTTCGCAGTGATGTTCATCAGGGATATTGGCCTAAATTTTTCTTTTTTGGTGTGTCTCTGCCAGGTTTTGATATCAGGATGCTGCTGGCCTATAAAATGAGTTAGGGAGGATTCCCTCTTTTTCTATTGTTTGGAATAGTTTCAGAAGGAATGGTACCTTCTGCTCTTTGTACCTCTGGTAGAATTCAGCTGTGAATCCATCTGGTCCTGGACTTTTTGTGATTGGTAGGCTATTAATTGCTGCCTCAATTTCAGAACTTGTTATTGGTCTGTTCAGAGATTCGTTTTCTTCCTGGTTTAGTCTTTGGAGGGTATATGGGTCCAGGAATTTATCCATTTCTTCTAGATTTTCTAGTTTATTTGCGTACAGGTGTTTATAATACTATTCTCTGATGGTAGTTTGTATTTCTGTGGGATCGGTGCTGATATCCCCTTTATCATTTTTTATTGTGTCTATTTGATTCTTCTCTCTTTTCTCATTAGTCCTATTTTGTTGATCTTTTTAAAAAAAACAGCTGCTGGATTCATTGATTTTTTTTTGAAGGGTATTTTGTGTCTCTATCTCCTTCAGGTCTTCTCTGATTTTAGTTATTTCTTGTCTTCTGCTAGCTTGTGAATTTGTTTGCTCTGGTTTCTCTAGTTCTTGTAATTGTGATGTTAGGGAGTTGATTTTAGATCTTTCCTGCTTTCTCTTGTGGGCATTTAGTGCTTTAAGTTTTCCGCTACAAACTGCTTTAAATGTGTCCCAGAGATTCCAGTACATTATGTCTTTGTTCTCACTGGTTTCAAAGAACATCTTTATTTATGCCTTCATTTCATTAATTGCTCAGTAGTTAGTCAGGAGCAGGTTGTTCAGTTTCCATGTAGTTACGTGGTTTTGAGTGAGTTTCTTAATCCTGAGTTCTAATTTGATTGCACTGCGGTCTGAGTAACAGTTTGTTATGATTTCCATTCTTTTGCATTTGCTGAGGTGTGTTTTACTTCCAATTATGTGTCAATTTTAGACTAAGTGTGATGTGGTGCTGAGAACAATGTATATACTGTTGATTTGGGGTGGAGAGTTCTGTAGATGTTTATTAGGTCCACTTGGTGCAGAGCTGAGTTCAAGTCCTGAATATCCTTGTAAATTTTCTGTCTCATTGATCTGTCCAATATTGACAGTCGGCTGTTAAAGTCTTCCATTATTATTGTGTAGGAGTCTAAGTCTCTTTTTAGGTCTCTAAGGACTTGCTTTATTAATCTGGGTGCTCCTGCATTGGGTGCATATATATTTAGGATAGTTAGCTCTTCTTGTTGCATTGATCCCTTTATCATTATATAATGCCCTCCTTTGTCTCTTTTGATCTTTGTGGTTTAAAGTCTATTTTATCAGAGACAAGACTAGGATTGCAAGCTCTGCTTTCTTTTGCTTTCCATTTGGTTAGTAAATCTTCCTCCATCCCTTTATTTTGAACCTTCCATCCCTTTATTTTGAACCTATGTGTGTCTTTCCATATGAGATGGGTCTCCTGAATACAGCACACAGATGGGTCTTGACTCTTTATCCAATTTGCCAGTCTGTGTCTTTAAATTGGGGGCATTTATCTCGTTTATATTTAATGTTAATATTGTTATGCATGAATTTGATCCTGTCATTATGATATTAGCTGGTTATTTTGCCCCTTAGTTGATGAAGTTTCTTCATAGTGTCAATGGTCTTTACAATTTGGTATGTTTTTGTAGTGGTTGGTACTGGTTATTCTTTTCCATGTTTAGTGCTTCCTTCAGGAGCTCTTGTAAGGCAGGTCTGGTGGTGACAAAATCTCTCAGCATTTGCTTGCCTGTAAAGGATTTTATTTCTCCTTCGTTTATGAAACTTAGTTTGGCTGCATATGAAATTCTGGTTTGAAAATTCTTTTCTGTAAGAATGTTGAATATTGGCCCCCACTCTCTTCTGGCTTGTAGAGTTTCTGCTGAGAGATCCGCTGTTAGTCTGATGGGCATTCCTTTGTGGGTAACCTGACCTTTCTCTCTGGCTGCCCTTAACATTTTTTCCTTCATTTCAACCTTGGTGAATCTGACGATTATGTGTCATGGGGTTGCTCTTCTTGAGGAACATCTTTGTGGTGTTCTCTGTATTTCCTGAATTTGAATGTTGGCCTGCCTTGCTAGGTTGGGTAAGTTCTCCTGGAAAATATCCAGAACAGTGTTTTCTGACTTGGTTCCATTATCCCTGTCACTTTCAGGTACACCAATCAAATGTAGATTTGGTCTTTTCACATAGTCTCCTATTTCTTGGAGGCTTTGTTCATTTCCTTTCACTCTTTTTTCTCTAATCTTGTCTTCTCACTTTATTTCATTGAAATGATCTTCAATCTCTGATATCCTTTCTTCTGCTTGATTTATTTGGCTACTGATATTTGTATATGCTTCATGAAGTTCTCATGCTGTTTTCTTCAGCTCCATCAAGTCATTTATGTTCTTCTCTGAACTGGATATTCTAGTTAGCAATTCGTCTAACCTTTTTTCAAGGTTCTTAGCTTCCTTGCATTGGGTTAGAACATGCTCCTTTAGCTTGGAGGAGTTTGTTATTACCCACCTTCTGAAGCCTACTTCTGTCAGTTCATCAAACTCATTCTCCATCCAGTTTTGTTCCCTTGCTGGCGAGGAGCTGTGATCCTTTGGAGGAAAAGAGGTGTTCTGGTTTTTGGAATTTTCAGCATTTTTGCAATGGTTTCTCCCCATGTTCGTGGATTTATCTACCTTTGGTCTCTGAAGTCAGTGACCTTTGGAGGGGGTCTCTGAGTAGATGTCCTTTTAGTTGATGTTGGTACTATTCCTTTCTCTTTGTTAGTTTTCCTTCTAACAGTGAAGCCGCTCTGAGGCAGGTCTGCTGGAATTTGCTGGAGGTCCACTCCAGACCCTGTTTGCCTGGGTATCACCGGCAGAGGCTGCAGATCAGCAAAGATTCCTGCCTGTTCCTTCCTCTGGAAGCTTCGTCCCAGAGGGACACCTGCCAGATGCCAGCCAGAGCTCTCCTGTATGAGGTATCTGTTGGCCCCTACTGGGAGGTGTCTTCCAGTCAGGATACACAAGGGTCAGGGACCCACTTGAGGAGGCAGTCTGTCCCTTATCAGAGCTCGAATGCTGTGCTGGGAGAACTGCTGCTCTCTTCAGAGCTGTCAGGCAGGGACATTTAAGTCTGCTAAAACTGTGCCTGTAGCCACCCCTTCCTCCAGGTGATCTGTCCCAGGGAGATGGGGGTTTTATCTATAAGTCCCTGACTGGGGCTGCTCACTTTTTTTCAGAGATGCCTTGCCCAGCAAGGAGAAATCTAGAGATATGGTTCACCTTGCTGAGCTATGGAGGGCTCCACCTGGTTCAAACTTCCTGGCAGGCTTGTTTACACTGTGAGGGTAAAAATCACCCATTCAAGCCTCAGCAATGGCGGACGCCCCTCCCCCAACCAAGCTTGAGCATCCCAGGTAGAGCTCAGACTGCTATGCTAGCAGTGAGAATTTCAAGCCAGTGGATCTTAGCTTGCTGGGCTCCATAGGGGTGGGACCCACCAAGCCAGGTACTGGAGGGAGTCTCCTGGTCTGCAGGTTGTGAAGACCTTGGGAAAAGGGCAGTATCTGGGCCAGAGTGTTCCGTTCCTCCCAGTACAGTCTCTCACAGCTTCCCTTGGCTAGAGAAGGGAAATCCCCTGACCCCTTGCACTTCCTGGGTGAAGCAACGCCCCACCCTGCTTCGGCTCACCCTCCGTGAGCTGCACCCTGTCCAACCAGTCACAATGAGATGAACCAGGTACCTCAGTTGGAAATGCAGAAATCACCCACCTTTTGCATCGATCTTGCTGGGAGCTGCAGACCGGAGCTGATCTATGAAACTAATATAAAGTCCACAAACTTGTATACGTAAGGCCAAATTTCTTCTCATTTTCCAGTTTATCACTTTAATACTCATGGGTTTTACAATCAGAAAATGCAGGGCCTCTATTCTGAGAACACATCACTCTCAAATCTTTCAGAAATTCTGGAACTTACACAGTCTTTTTATATGAGATAAATCACATTTTCCCACCCAAGCAGGGAGTAGTAGAGAAGACAGAAAGCAATTGCTGTAGATTTTCACTTCCTATAGTTCTTTCTCTAAATAGTTCTCACTCAATTAATTTATAGATATAGCTATTATTACACAGATGAATATCCAGATTTAAATCCCAATATGTTATAAATGCATTTTTGTGGGTTTTGTGGTCTTTTTATTTTTATTTGTTTAGAAAATCTGCTTTAATGGTTGAGCAAAGACTTATCTGAAATTGCAGTAAATGATTATGCATAAGTTTTGGGTTTTATGAGTTAAAATTAATTTGTGACATGGTTACTTTACATATGGAAATTCAGTCTAATCTTTTTCTCATACTTTAAAATCTTATTCTGAAGGCTGGGTTTTATTGTTTTGTAAGTTTTGTAATGGCCTCAAGCCCAAAGCACCATAAATTTGAATTGGCATTACCATGCTGATTTATTCAATATTAGAAAGGTAGCTAATTTTTACATGAAAAGTGAAAAGGGAATTTATGCAAGACATTTATAACTTCAGATAAAAAAGAAAAATTAATATAAAACTGATAAATAGCGTATCTAAATGTTTGTTTGAGGCTCTATGATTGATCAGCATATGAGTCTTAAATCAGAGCCACAGAAAGAGAGAGTGAAGTGTCCAAGTGTTGGCTTAGGGGTGAGGGTTTTGATTTGTGCATGTCCTCTATATCGTAATTATGACTAGATTGACAAGTCCTGGGTATATTCAACCTCAGTTTTAAATATGAAGCCGAATTTATTCACAGAGGTTTGGGAAACAGATTAAGTTAATACCAGAAAAAGTCCTTCTTAAATTACAATAAGTAAATGTAGTGAGTTTTTGATTCCCAAGCAACTCTACAGTGTGGTTACTCTAAGTGTTGATTCTTTGAATATCTTTTGAATTCCAAATACAAGATACACCAGTAGACTTTAAAGTGAAACCATATCTACAGCTTTTCCTCCTAAGAAAATAATCCATTGGCTTTCAAAATTATAGCAAGGTTAAAAGACAGTATATGAGATAAAAATATATGCCACGTTCCATTATGGACTTTCTAAGCTATTTAATGAAAACAGATTTTTTTCACATATGCATATATTTTATCACTTATTAATTTTAGCGTAGTTTTAGGTTCACAGCAAAGCTAAAAGGAAGGTACTATGATTTCCCCTATACTTCCTACCCCCACACACGTATAGCCTCCCTCATTATCAACATCCCCCACCAAAGAGGTACAATTGTTATAACTGATGAATCTACAGTGACACAACATAATCACCCAAAGTTCATAGTTTACCTTAGGGTTCAGTCTTGGTATTGTGCGTTCTATGGGTTTGAAGAAACGTATAACAACATGCATAGATAAACTCATGTACATGAATTTCTGTAGCGTTAGAGTTGTTTCATTAGAAGTGGGATTGCAGAGTCAAAAGGTAAATGCATATGCAGTTTTTTTGTTTGTTTGTTTGGTTGGTTGGTTGGTTGGTTGGTTTTGAGACAGAGTCTTCCTCTGTCGCCAGGCTGGAGCGCAGTGGTGCAATCTCAGCTCACTGCAACCTCTGTCCCCTGGGTTCAAGCAATTCTCCTGCCTCAGCCTCCCGAGTAGCTGGGATTACAGGCACATGCCACCATGCCTGGCTAATTTTTGCATTTTTTAAGTAGAGACAGGGTTTCACCATGCTGGCCGGGCTGGTCTCAAATTCCTGACCATGTGATCCTCCTGCCTCAGGCATATGTAGTTTTATCAGATATTGCTATATTCTTTCCAATGGGGTTATTGCAGGTTGCATTCCCCCAGCAGACTCCAAAGGAAGGCAGAATTTTTGAGGTGCCTAAAATATTTATTCAAACTAAGATTGTCAATGAAAGTATTCTGAAAGGGACGGAACTGAAGAAAATATAAACATTTACTCAAAAAAGTAGAAAAAAAGGCATTTGATATGCAATATTCATACTTTAAATGGGAAATAAGCCAATCAGGTAAACTAATGTATAGCAGAACAGAAACTCACTTTCCATAGCACCAGCCCAATCCCTGTTTTAACCGTGATACCCAATTTTCAAACAGCCACTGGCACTGCCCATGGAGACTGATCTCCATGGAACCTGTGTTTGCCTGGCAAGTGCAGACATTCTGAATCCAAGTAGGGATGAATGCCATTTGTTAGCAAGTGCAGTGGGAGGGAGGAAAGGCAACCAGCGCCCTCAGAGAAACCAGAGTGGGGCAGTTCTTGTTCCTCATAGAACCCCATCTTCTCTCACCACCTCTGTGTAACCTGACCCCCCTCCAATTTTTAACTCTTTTTATATTTTTGCCTTTTGCCTCTGAATTTTGCATTCACCAGTCCTTAAAAATCACAGAGGACCCAGAAGAGATTTTAATGTAGCAACATTTTTTTTGAATGACACACTCATAAATTTACTAAATATAAATGTTAAAAAAACTGTTACAGCATATATATATAAACTATTACATCATATATATGTGTGTGTATATATGTGTATGTGTGTGTGTATATATATATATACACACACACATATATAACATTTTCAATTGCTTAGATACTATTTTCCTAACTTTACTACCTTTTAGGTATAAAAACAGCTTTACAGAACAGCCTTCCTTCTGAAGAGACAACCATTATTAGGTTAGGTACTTAAGTCCATATTACAGCTTCATATTGTTTCCCTTTCTATGTCACACTCAACTCTGTCCCAAATACTAAAAAAAGAGGTGAGAAATTCTTAGCGTCCTGGTAGTGATTTACACGTATCATATATCTTTAGTATTGTCAATCTAGGGTTTTTAGCACCCAATTTATGGGGGCAGGGGTTAAGGAGGAGGCCAGTGGGGTGAAAGTCCGTGAGTTAATATAATGAGGAAGAGCTCGCAAAAGAGATGAGCATTTATGAGTGACATAAATCTCTGAAGTTTAAGAACAGCACTTAGCATACTAAACTGTCCAAATAGTCCTTGAATGCTGACAAACAGTTTGTAAAAAGTTAAAAAAAAAAAAAAGACATACATTCTTCAGAGCTATTTTTTCAATACCTGAAAAAAATCCTGTAATCCCATATTGGTTTGTGATACATGTTATCATTCCTTTACGGAGTTTTCAACTCAAGGTCAGAAGGTTCTTGAGTCATTCCCCTTTGGTGCAGATAAGTTGTATTTTATGTTCTACTGCAGTTCTCTGCCATTCTTCTTGACTTCCAAATCTCAAGCTTAGAACATTTCTTATGAAATCTATGACTTCCATTAATATCAAACCTGTTTCCCTTTTGTGTAAATTAATATATTACCATTCAATTATATTTAAGTTTACCACACATTTCTCAAAATTATCTCATTCTCTTTAAAAGATAATCCAAAACTTGGTCCTCAATTAGTTTCTTCCATTGTAAACCAATCTTTCCTTTCTGAACTGGCTTGCTTAACTGATTGTATGCTTACTTTTTGATTCTGTTAAATGAACTTAAATTTGGCCTAATTCTGCTGCTGTATGTAGTTAACTGCAACCTAACCTAGTGTGTCAACCAAGAGCAAACCAACTTAAGAGTCTATTCTTGCAATAAATAGCTGTGTCTCAGCCAATCACAGTAGCCAGGCTTCAACCAATCACAAGTTGCCAACTGATAAGATCATGTTCATATAAGGCAAATGCCTCATCATATCTTGCCCAAATAGGGCAAACACTGAGCTGTAACCAATCAGGCTGTTTCTACACCTCCTGTGCTTTTCTGGTCTAGAAATACTACCTGCCCCTGAGTAGAGCTCCTGGAACCTCTCCTGGTTCTCAGAGCTGCCCAATTTATAAACTACTTTTGCTCAGATAAACTATGCTAAATTTGATTTGTCTGAAGTTTTCTTTCAACAGATCTGACTGGTTTTCCAGTAAGGTGATACCAGATAGACTACTATAGCGATTATGATTCCTTAGAAATGAATTAATATAAAGACTAATGTGAATTAGAGGAACCGGCTTTAAGCAAAAATACTTAAAACACTGATAGATAATAATGTGTTTATGAAATGTGAACAACACACGGTTATGAAACCCTTGAGTTAAAAAAGGTACACAATGAAAGCCCATGTATTCGAGTTTTGCTTTAAGTCATTCAAAAACCGTGAAAGGGAACACTACAAGTAAGTTCTATTTTGATCACAGTCGTGTGTGGTTTCCACAAAAAACACCTAGATTTCATCAGTGCTTGTCCAATATCATTACCAATGCTTCTAACAAGTGGTCCAGAATTTGTGGCAAAGGTGATGTGAATCTGATTCAGGAAGTATCAAGCAGAACACTGCAGGAGTTCCACTCATATTGGAAATGTATTTTTGGCCTTATTTTCTACTGGGCCAAAAATATTATTCTGGTTAACATCCCATAAACAGGTAGTGAACCAAAAAGAGGGTGAGAGACTTCCTTCCTGATAGCAGGAAAAATATTCACTCTACCACAGACCGTGGATGGGTACATGTGTCAGACAGAACTCTGACAATAAGCAGTTAAACATTACTTGGCATTGACAATACAAGAAAAAAAATGTCAGAATTCCCTTCACTATCAGGAAAATAATCTAGATAGGTATTTTAGAAAACTAATGTATCAGATCAATCCACTTCCTGCCAACTGAAGTTACCTCCTACTCTGATAGAAATGTGTATTTATTTATTATTCAAATGGTTGCAGCTTAACAAATCCGATATCTATCAGGAGGAGACTAGGTTTTCTGAAGCAGTGACTTCAGAACCCCTGACTGGTATTTTACATTAATAAAATTGGCTAGAGCTCTAGACCTGCTGAGTCAAGAGTTAAAATAAAACTCCCCAACCAGCAATCCATCACCTAGATAGTGCAAGCGGCCACAATGCTGACGATGGAGTCTTTGATAGGTGTCCATTGAAATAAGGAGGATTAATTAATGCTCTGACAATCATCAGCCTTCAATAGGAAATTAAATGTTATTAAGACAAAGCCCTCTACCACTATTGATCATTGATATGATCAGGGAACTGAGCTTAACATGAGGTGCTATGTCCATCTCACACAAATTAATCTAGCTAAAATACTGCAAACCATGCAGATCATGAACAAAATTAAGGCTAATCTTCCTTTAGTAAAGAGTAACAAACCTTATTTTAAAGTACTATATTAAGAGTATGGCAAGTTACAGATAAGTTTAAGGAAAAAAGTGAAATGTTCCGGCCTATATATGTGAAAAATCCAGAGTACTGGAGTTTTTGGCTCATTGGCTCCAGGAACAAAGGACAGGTGTGTGTATGATCTTTTGCCACCCACTCCACATCTCTTACTTCCATTTCTTTACTTGCCTCTGCTTGGTCATATTGATAGATATACTTATTCTACATGGTGCTGGGATGGACACCGATGGTTCTGGAATTAAGTTACTCTCAAACGTTGCGATCTCAGAGGAGGGAAAATACTTTTGTTTTTCAGCATCCCTTTCGTTCTCATGGGGGACTCTGACTGGCCCTTCCTGAAACGATGCCCATCCAGGAACCAATCAGTGTGATCAGGGAGATAAGATCCTAGATGGGCCAGTCATGAGGCACACCCCTATCCTGGAGAACTGAAATGAACCAACCCAATAGAATCACACAGAATGACTAGTTACCTAAAGGAAAGGGACTGCAAAAACCTATAACTCTACTACACACACATTATGTACTCAATCCATTCAGGTGGTATTTACTGAGTACCTATATGGGCCAGGCCTTGTGCTAAACCCTACAATGCCAGAAATATGGAGATTAAAACTGATGCTTGTATCTCTATCAGAATTAAAATACTGTAATTCATTGAAGTCTCAGTTTTATACCATCTTTAGGCCCGTTATGCTGGACCATCTTATTAGCAGGTTTCTCTGAAACACAGTATGTAATAAAGTCTAGGAATTGTCAGCCAGGCCGCTTCTCACTCCCTCAGGTGTTAATAACTTTCACCACAACTCAAAGCTTTAGAGTTAGTCTTTGGATTATTGCTTCATTGGCTGCAATCAAGTGGGCT
This sequence comes from Pan paniscus, assembly GCF_029289425.2. Taxonomy (NCBI): domain Eukaryota; kingdom Metazoa; phylum Chordata; class Mammalia; order Primates; family Hominidae; genus Pan; species Pan paniscus. Next base: position 11,932,781 of record NC_073253.2, read on the forward strand.
CATTTGGTGGTCCCTGTCTTTCCCGACACTCATGTGTCTCTTTACTTTCTGCACCCAAATATGTTAAAGTCTCTACCTAATTGAACATGCCAACCAACAGCATAATGGTTTGTTGAATTCAACCAAAGAGTATAATCTCACCAGTGGCTGCTAATCATATTAGTAACGTATCCTGTTGTAGGCACTCATAAAACTGAGGAATGACAACAACCAGCTCCCTGACCTCACGGAGGCAGCATCCCAGTGAGGGAGACACAAACCAAACAGGTAGTAACACATTCATTCGTTATTGTGGTGATTGTGATGAACGTTCTAAAGCACAATCACAGGAATTACAAAAGAATATAATCCAAGTACATAACTTATTCTGGGAGACTAGAGATTATGTTTCTCGAGAAAGGGACTTTGGAAGTGTAACATGAAGGAAAGTCAAGAATTAACTAGGGGACGTGGGTGGCAGGAGTGAGGGAGAACGTTCCAGACAAATGGGACATTTTAAGGAAAAACTGTGAGGTGTAAAGACCACAGGATGCTGAGAAACAGGGAGAAGGCCAGAGCAGGGAAAAGTGCGAACAGCAGGTGGATATCACCAACCCCTAAGGCAGCTCTTAGATAACACAGGAACACAGACTTACAATAATGCTAAGGAATTGGCTCTTTATCCCTAGAGCAGTGGTTTCCACACACAACAATTTTGCCCCCCACCCACACCCCCACATTTGGCATTGAATGGAGACATTTTGGTTGTCATATTGCCACAACTGTGGTGGTAGGAGTGGGGAGGGAGTGTTACTGACACATTTAGTGGAAAGAGAACAGGGCAGCTGCTAAACACCCCACCACGCACAGGACATCCCCCTACAACAAATGGAATCATGCTGGCCTGAATGGGAAGAATGCTGAGGTTAAAACCCTGTCTTAAAACAGCACGAGGACCTAGAAAGGTTTTCAGCGAGAAATTATCATACTAAAATGTGCATTACGTGCACTTAAAACAACCAAAATATCGTTCCTATCAGGAAATGAATAGGAGGAGGAGAGTGAGTAGATGCGTGTGGGCTGAAAAAAGAAAGAACCCAGGAAGTCAGGGCAGAAATAACAGCACAGAGCAGCAGGTGGACTGCAGAGGAGGTCAGGATGAACAGAGGCATGACATGTCATGGACAACAAACCAACAGGCTTGTTCATCACCAGCCATGGAAGCAAGGAAAGGGAAAGGCTCCAAGAACCACTCTTGTCATTGTGGCCATTCGGTAAATAGAGCTCCACCACTCACTCACAACAGGAATGCTAATGGAGAGAAAGCCACACACTCAGTTCTGGACATGTCGAGCTTTGGCTGTCTGGGATACAGGAGGGTGGAGATCTAGAGGATGAGATGGAGGGCTGGGCTGCTGATGCCAGTTTAGAGATGTCTGCCACGGCCATGAGCGGTCTCAATCAGGAAGGACAGAATGAGATGCGAAGAAGATCTCCAGCTGAGCCTGGAGGAATTCTACCCCCAGTTGTGTAAGGAAGAATAAACTGGCTAAGAAAACAGAAGAACAGTCAGAATGGTAAGAGGAAAACCACAGGAGAATAACATTTTATACCCATGAAAAATGTATTTCAAGAAGGATGGAGTGTTCAACAGTTTAGAAGAGAGCCCAGAGATAAATGAGAACTGAAGCGTGTCCACAGCTGACACTCCAGAAGTACTCGGATGAATCTAAAGGATGCAGATTAAAGTCTCCTGAACATAATAAAAGCATTCAAAAGAACATGAAGTCAAAAGCTTGTGTCTGCACTGACATGTGCCCTGACTTTTCAGGTTCCCTTTCTCTTTCTTGGTTTGTCTTCTTCAGCAGCCCTGATCTTGCTATTTATTCCACATGGCTTCTATTGTGCACGTGCTGAAGTCTCTAAGAAATCCTGCTCTTGAGGAAAAAAAAAATTCTTTTTCCAATCCCAACAGGGAAGTTAATGAAGGGATAATGAATGCAATAGAAAGCATAAAGATCCATTTATTTGTATATGCCAACAATTTTTATAATGGCACAATAATCTTAATCACAGTTATTTATCACAATGTAATTCCTACTGACCATGCCACGTTGATACAACTAATAATTTGATGTGCACTTCCTAAAACAAATTGGTTTACACCTATCAGAAAGGCTGTGCTTGCCAGCTACCTGCAAGTTTACTAATTACCTGCTTTGAAAATCTACTGACCTATCAGGAAAGGGTTAATTTTTCTCAGTAGCATTCCTGTGGCCACCATTTGAAGTAATTATCACAACATAGTAAGAAACAGACAAGCTGTCTACACATGAGATGACTGGAACAGCATGCTGGCCTTCTGTGCAGGTAAGTGCCTGCTTGTTTTTCCCCAGGTAACTGACTGGGAGCAGCAACTGGCCTATCTGTAACGTCCTGCCATTGAGACACAGTGCAGAGTCATAGAGCATTTGAATTACCTCTGGTTTCTACAAAGAAGACATGCATCGGCGGCACACTGGTTTAACGTATCACAGTTTCATATGCTCTTCCTAGACTCTCAGATCTTAATATGAAAGTTATTCTCTGTGCCTGAAGCCTTGGGCATTTCTACTGGGCTGGGGACAATATTTTTTAGAAACCAACAGATGGAAGCAAGATGACAGAGAAAGCCGAGGTGTTGAAAACTGCCCTTGCAGCTTAACATCCAATATTCCACAGGCGTTCCAAACACAACTTATTCAGAATCATTTGCACATTATCACAACATCCGGATAGATTCCTAAAAATGTGAAAATGTCTACTTTGGTCAGCGAATGTGTTCTAAATAAAAGAATTATACCAAATGTATACTGGAAGGATATTTCTTTGTGTAAATTTAGAGAAAAAAGGGTCCTCCTTTAATTTCTTTCTTAACGGATTTTTGCTGTATTTATAAAGATGCAACAGATTTGGAGCTACATAAATCATAATACATTTCATGATACATGGAAGGTGAACAGTAGAAGAGACACAGTTATTGTTCTTAATTGCAATACAGAAAATTACTGAACACCAAAAATGTACCCAGAACTGTGTGAAGGGCAAGTAATACAAGGGTCCTTGCTCTTGGATGGAAACACAATGCATAACCAAACCAAGAGGCTTCTTAGATTGGCATGTGGTCTGCTGTTCTGATAGGATGAAAAACAGAAACAACGAAATTCAAAAACCCTACCACTGAAAATATTACAGAAATATGCAACTATGAATGAGGAGGAAAAGGTGGAGGAATTAGAATTTGCAAACTCACTGTGTAGAAAACATAATTAAATAAAGATAATTACTAAATTTATTGGAACAGAATACATAGCCCCACAACACAATTTAAATCACATTTTCTACATCACTTATTTGCCAGTCAATGATGCATTGATTTGTAATCTCTTCTGTATTTTCTGATGGTTCAGTTTGCACTGCTAATTTATCGTGCACTTCTGGGGTTTATCCATCTAACTAGTTTCTAACGCATTTTACCCTTCACTTGGAAATCCACAGACACGTAATGGAGACTCAAGACATTTAAATATTCTTTTAAAAGCAGTGTATTAGATAGAATATTAAGCTTCCATGTCAGAATGTAAACTCTAATGAAGTGATAAAAATTTCACTGAAAGAATTTTAAGTATTCTGAGCAATGCACAGACTATTTATCAAACAGCAGCAGAAAATAAATAGGCTTCATTACTCCAAACATTTAACCTCTCTTAAGTCACATTTTTACACCTCAATTCATAGTCCATAATAAAGCCATTAATAGAATACTCATGATCCAGTATAAAGACAATGATTTCTTTTTCTGAAATACAAATTAATCATTTTAAACAATCCATAGCATAACCTAAGTTAGCAATCCTGTAACAGTTGAAGACCGTCTTTGCACTTACATGGTACTTTGCCAATAATTAGTATTCTTCATTTATTTTCTACTGAACTGCTCTTTATAAAGTACTCAAAGAGAAAACTAATGCATATCTTCTTGAACTTTTAAGTGAAGGCAAATATTCTCTGGAAAGTGAGTTTCTCATCTCTCTCCTTCAAAAAGCCACTTGGAATCATATAAACAAGAAACCTCTGTTGACACCCTATGGAGAAACAACATATAAAGCTGCAGGCAGCATTACCATGTCTTTCCATTATGATGACTGGCAGACTCTAGGTCAGAGCCCTGAGTCCTGGAGCGCTGCCCATGTTTCATTTCCTCACTGTAACATGAAGGGTTTTGAGGAAATAAACTCTAAGCTCCCAATAGTCCTAACATGTTATGACAATAAAAGTGCTAGGATTGCATGATTCCAGGGAAGAGAATGAAAAGGGTGTAGACCTAATAATATACCATTATGATGTCGATCCATTTTTAATCAAGACAGACAGCTACTATTAAGTTTTTTACACATTATTTATTTATTTATTTATTTTTTAGATGGAGTCTCGCTCTGTCGTCCAGGCTGGAATGCAGTGGCACAATCTCGGCTCACTGCAAGCTCTGCCTCCTGGGTTCATGCCATTCTCCTGCCTCAGCCTCCCGAGTAGCTGGGACTACAGGCGCCTGCCACCACGCCTGACTAATTTTTTTGTATTTTTAGTGGAGACAGGGTTTCACCATGTTAGCCAGGATGGTCTTGATCCCCTGACCTCGTGATCCACCTGCCTCGGCCTCCCAAAGTGCTGGGATTACAGGCGTGAGCCACCGCGGCCGGCCTACACATTATTTTTAATAGAAGAGAAATAGTGCAAATATTTAATGAGACATATTTTAAAGGATACTGTTTCATTGAAAAAAATGATTATTTTAAATTAGGGTAGAACATTCAATACACTTTATTTTAAATGCATATTTCCTTCTCCAAACTCTATTTCTTCCAATAAGATCAAGTATATTAAGTCATATATCCAGTCAGCAAGTTGGTCATGGCACAGTTAGTACATGTACTGTGCCTCCCACCTTCTTAATTCCTAACATGAGTGTGAATGAGTTTGAAGTTTGAATGCTGTAGTGCTTTTTTACTATAGTACTCTGTTAGGTGATCTGGTGGTTGTTCCTATAGTTGCTGTGTGCTTGGTCAACCACTTTGCTAAGTCATCTCAGCTGTACTACTCGAGGATTTTATGCAAATCAGCTCCTTCTTCAACTGCCTTAAAACAGGAAGCTTTTCTCTATTTCTGAAACTCCTTGAACTTCGTTCCTTAGAATACTTCCCACTATAGTCAAACAAGTAGGAACACAGAGAATGGTTCAATCCTTCTTCCCTCTACCTGATAATATAATAATCATTGTCGTGAAATCATTAGGCTGATGCTTCACAGCTTATAACCTTCATCTTATTCATAGTGCAACCTAATAAAAGGGCTATTTTGTCATCTAAAACAGTGTAGTGTCTTCAATTCCTCATAGTTTAGTATAAGTGCACTGTTACTTTAGAAAGTAGATTACCACAAAAAGAAAAACAGTACTATGCTGACCCTAAGACATTTTCTTTGTCCATACCTAGAGTTACAAGTTCACATGAGGGGCAGCAGATGAAGTGTATGTGTGAAGGTGCTGGGCATAAGAGCTAAGGGAGTCTTGGAGAAAAAGGTGAACACATATTCAGTCAAAACTTGTCCAATTTCTTTAAAAATGAAAGCAAAGTGTCAGCCATCATATTAACCTACAGGTAGTTCACAATCTCGCCTCTCATGAATTCCTTACAACAAATACATAATTACTTGAGCTTTCTGGTTATTTGAGTGCCAGGTAATATTTGATTGTATGTGAACTACGATCATAATGGCCTACTAGTTACTACAACATAGATTTAGGGATTGGGATATAACAATTCATTCAAGTAAAACAAATTCTTCTAACAATGGCTTACTTTTCCAAACATAAGGATTATATTGTTAAACTCAACCTTTTACTCTCTTAATATGGAAACTCTAAAGACTTTGCATATATCCACTGAAAATTTTTTAAGTTAAATTCCATCAACAAATCATTCAGATGCTAACCCAATCCTACTACTATGAATTGCAATTTAATGAATACTTGCAATATTATTGATCTCTACGAAGAGTATCTCAGGTAATTCCCTCACAGTAAACCTATGTGAGAATTATTTCCCAGTCTAGAGGTGAGGAAATGAAGACCAGAAGTTGTTTATCCTTAATCTTTACATTCCCTAAGAATAAGTCCCCTTAGCATTCAAATCTATCACATAAATAAGCGTAAAGATTCAAGGAAGGCCTGGCACAGTGGCTTATGCCAGTAATCCCAGCACTTTGGGAGGCCAAGGCAGGCCAATAGCTTTGAGCTCAGGAATTCAAGACCAGCCTGGGCAACATGGCGAAACCCCATCTCTACAAAAAATATAAAAATTAGCTGGGTATGGTGACATGTGCCTGTAGTCCCAGATACTCAGGAGGCAGAGGCTGGAGGACTGCTTGAGCTCAGGAAGTGGAGGGTGCAGTGAACCAAGATCGTGCCACTGCATACCAGCCTGGGTGACAAAGTGAGACCATGTCTCAGAAAAAAAAAAAAAAAAGAAAGAAAGAAAAAATATATATTTAAGGAAAAACTCATGTGAAGCACTGCACTTTGGAAAATTCTATAGTACAAAAGAGGAGGCCATGGGTAACTCTGTGAGGCATTACAAGAGCTCTGCCAATGCCAGGCCACTCCATTTGCTGTTAGCCATAACTGACCTTAATTTTCAGTCTTGTCCAGCAGCACTAGGAAGGCAACCAATCTTTTGTCAGAGTGAACTTTTTAGGGAAGACATGTGCTATTCAATTGTATAATAACAATGATAATACTATTTCTAGTGAATAAATTATATTTGTTTTTTATATTTGCCACATTCAAAGACCTCTCCCAGAAGTATGTGTGAGCTCCAAAAAGGGGTTCTCAGTAGTCACTACCTTAGGCTCCACATCAAAGTATAGGTCTTGCTGATGAATAGTAGAAGGAGAAGAAATGTAATAAATTTCTAAATGTGAGCATGTTAAAATATTTAACAATATACTTTATTAATGGAAGTAATGCATATATAATTTTTTAACATCATGTTAAATATATTATTCTTATATAGAAATATATGTACATACAATACACAAATATAATACACATATATAATATAAATATATATTTATATACTATATGTATCTAATATACTATATTATACTATAAACATATATACATACTACATATACTATATATTTATATAAATATATTATCTATGTTTTAAAATATAGACAAAAATGGAAAATGCAGTTAAGAAGGTAAGAAAATGGTATTTTCCATTTCCCATCCCTCGCAGGGACGCGCCCTTTATATCTACTTGTGCTATGATTCAGTCTATTTTGCCTTCCCAAAGTCTTTTAAACTCACCTTCTCTCCCCATTTTCAATATAATTCACCTGGTTAAGTTCTTTGTCAATTTGTTGCCTGGACTACTCCAATAACCTCCACACTGGCTTCCCAAACATACTGATTCTCTACAATTTATTCTTCATGCGATTTCCAGAGTGATCTGGCTAAAACACAGGTCTGATCATGTCATACAATCTCATCCCTGACCTTTGACATTCTTCAATGACTGTCACATGTACCCAAATGCACTGCAAAGGCAACAAGGGGCCGTGATCATTGGCCTCCTGCCCACCTCACTGGCCTCAATTCCTTGCACTGCCTCCCACAGTCATTACAACAATCACAGGAAGCTATTTCCAGGGCCCCAGATAAAGCATGTTCTCTTTCCTACCTAGATTCTAGGGTACGGATTAAGTATGTGGGTTCCAGCTGCAGTCCACCCAGATTCAAAACCTGCTGCCCCCACTTAGTCACCAAGGTGTGGGCAAGCTACTACACCTGTTGAAACTGCAGCTTCTGCTGTGATATGGAGGAGGTAGCTGGACCTAAAACATGGCTTAGGTGTGAGGATCATCAAGTGTATGAAATCATTCCTGCAAAGTTTTCCCTACAGTGCTTGGCTCACACACAGATAATATCTGCAGGCCTCCTTTCCAGAGCTAAAAATGCACACACTTCACAAGAGGGGAAAAATCTTAGCCCTCACGGAGCACGTGTTCCAGTGGAGACAGACACTGACAAGTATAATACACAGTGTGTTGGAAGTAAAAACTCCCATGAAGAAACTAAAGCTGGCCAGGACTGCCATTTTCAGTAGGATGGGCAGAAAAAACATCAATGGGAAAGTGGCATTGGACCAAAGATTTGTAAGAGGTGAGAAGGTGAGCCACACAGCAATCTGAGAAAGAAACATTTCAGGCAGAGAAAACCATAAGGCAAGGACCCTGAGATGGGGATGTGCCTGGAGAGTTTGGAGAATAGAAAGGAGATCAATGTCTGGAACCGAATTTTGCCTGGGAGAGTGATAATGAAATCAAAGAGAAAAGTGGTGGTGGAGCAGATCACAGTGGTTTGGGGGTCATTTGAAGGGTACTGGCTTTTACTGAGTGAAGTGGAAAAGTATATGACTGCCACTGGCTATTACTACTTATTAACGTTTCTGGGAAGTTTCAACCCAATCTTCCAAGCTGGCTCAAGAGCTTCATGTCTCTGCCCCCACAGGACATCTGAAACCTCAATTATGGCACAGCAGTCCCCCATCTGAACTCCCGGAAGACAAGGCTCAGGTGTTCATCTTGGTGTCCCCAGCACTCTGTGGGTTACTCAGCAGGCAGGAACGGCTTAATTAAGAATGACTTTGAGAAGACCCCAAAAAAGTGTCCGTTCCATAGTGCACTAAATATACTCTGTATGATCCTAAAAATAGTGATGGGAAATAAGCATATGCCTTCCGCTGACATCATGTTTGAATTCTCAGCACTTTCAGCAATACGATACAGTGATGCTGGACTATTTTGCTAAGATTCTTTCATTTTACAATTTTGAAAAATTCTTGCATGGGTTATCTAAATCTGTTTCAAAAATAACCCTGTGCTTTTTAGATTTAAGTAACTCCATTTTCCAAAAAAGGAAATTGAAGCCCAAAATATCAAGTGACGAGTGGAAGTCTCAGTCCTATAATTCAGAAACCCACCACCCAGGAGAAGGGCCCTGATGCTTGTAAAGAATGCAAGAATGCATGGCTGCTTATGACACAGAGAGCATCCCTATTAAAACGGCTGCAGCACAGCGAGCTGAAGCAAGGCAGAAAGAGGGAGAAAACAGACTGAGATAATGCAGCAGCACTTGGTGGTGAAAGGAAACAACCAAAGCAGGAAGAATTCCATTCTGCATTCACTGATCACAGACGGAGTTGCCCTTTTGATGAATGACACAGCGAGGGCCACAAAATAAGAGGTGCTGCCAAGAGACACCAAGATGACTGGGAACGAACAGTATCGATATCAAAGTTACTACTGGTAGTGCCTATTCTCTGTACTGCTGTTTTATTCTATTGCATTTTTGTTGGATTCTAATTCCACAGTAGCTGTAGTGTCTCTGATATGGAGCATAGGGCAGCTGTAGCACCAATCCAAAACTAACCAGCACTGTACCTGCACCCAGTTAAGACTCGGCATCTACTACTGATGAAGTCTTAGTCTTATTTTTTGTTTTTTTACTTCTGGGATCGGTTTCTTAATCTGCAAAAATGGGAATGATGATGTCTATTTTACAGGTTTGTTACAGAATAAATAATGTGGTAGAGTATTAAAAAGGATGAACTGTTCTATGATGGTAAAACATAATTAAAATCTCTCTTCTCTCCACATACATTTGTGAATTAGTTGTGTTGCCCTCAAATTAAATAATACTTTACTTTATAATCATTCTAAAATATATATTAATTTTTCTGCCATCTAAACAATTATCAACACCTAAAAACAGAATCATACTGCATACCCATATCTTAGTGTCACTTTTCAGTAAATAAATCAATTTGTGAATGCTGTTGTACAGAATATTGTCACTTACTTTTTTTCACATATACTGTATCATAGTTTCATGAAGCTAATAATCCCTGTACTGTAGAAATAGTCTAATAGGTCTTTTATTCACCACACTGCTTCTGTATTTTATTATGGTGATATTTTGACACTTGAGAAGCAAAAGTGGTGAGACAGTATCTTCATAAAAAAAAATAAGGGATCAATTACATTGAATTACCTTGAAAACTAAAGTAATGAAAATGATTTCCTTCAACTTAATATGAGACTGCTGATCCCATCATCTCTTTCCAATAGTGCACATCGTAACACAGCAGAAGCTATTTTGTTACAGCAGCATCACCACCCATAGCCTTGAGTCTAGGACAGGAAATGAGCAACATGAATGAATCGCCATTCTTCTTCCTTCCTACACAGTACTGTGAAGAATACAGAGCAATAGTCAAACATCAGGGGAAATCTATCTTGTTCTTTCAAAAATAATAACCTGAGTTTATATTTTAAAAGATTATCATTCCAAGTTTGGAGACTTTCAAATTGCCTCAATTATAAAACGACTTAAATGAAAGTGACAAAGTCAAAGAAAATTGCACTGTGATGGGGAATTAAAATCAGTGCCAGGAATGCGATGGAAGAGAATAGAATCCAATGTATCCACCGACTGGTGCAGGAATTCAAAATCATGTAACTGTTGACAAATATTTAAACAGCAACACATCAGCTTAAATGTACAACTAAAAATAAAAACAAAAAAAACTTTCAAACAATGTTACAAACAAGAAAGCATACTATTGCAAATTGTATAGTCCTCAAATGCTGCTTCATTTTTACAGTAACACAGCGAAGTGAAGCAAAATGAAAAGCACATCAGGTTCTGTAACTCCTTCTATTCACCTACAATATTAGAGGCTCTCACTTAAGAAATCTATGCTTTCAGCAATATACGCTTTTACAAAACAAAAAACTTGATTGCTTATAATTATTATATAAAATACTGCTGCATGCCCTTTGGGCTTAATATGAAATTAATAACTCCATGTAGAAGGATCACAGCATATTAACCTGAAAACACATTGAAAATGAAAAGTGAAATTTTAGTTAACAAAATGTAATGATTGTGACCATAATGAGAGCTGCATTGTTTTGTATTTGTTTTTGTAGTCCATCTAACAGTGAGGCTCCCCAAGATAAGAACAAAAAAATGTGAATAATGCAAATATCTTAAAAGAAATAATGGCAGGGTGCGGTGGCTCATGCCTGTAATCCCAGCACTTTGGGAGGCCGAGGCGGGTGGATCACAAGGTCAGGAGATTGAGACCATCCTGGCTAACATGGGGCAATTCTGTCTCTACTAAAAATACAAAAAATTAACCAGGCGTGGTGGTGGGTGCCTGTAGTCCCAGTTACTCGGGAGGCTGAGGCAGAAGAATGGCGTGAACCCAGGAGGTGGAGCTTGCAGTGAGCCGAGATCGCGCCACTTCACTCCAGCCTGGGCGACAGAGTGAGACTCTGTCTCAAAAAATAAAATAAAATAAAATAAAAAATAAGAAATGATATGTCTGGCTAACAGAGCATGTAAAGTGGTCTCTGGTATCTTTTGAAAATTACCATTTTCCCCAATATACAAGTGCTCAACCAAAGCATCAACTTTTTGAAAAATCAGTTTCATCTAAAAGACACACAGTTCAGATACAAATTATATATATTTTAAAAGAAACTTTAAATATATAATAAAGAAAAGTAAGAAACAAGTTGGGGTGGCTCACACCTGTAATCTCTGTTACTTTGGGAGGCTGAGGTGGGAGGATTACTTCAGCTCAGGAGTTTAAGACCAGCCCTGGCAACACAGTCGTCCCCTCTCTACAAAAATATTAGTTGGATGTGGTGTTGTGCACATGTAGATATGTGGCAGTTTGAGGTGGGAGGATCACTAGAGACCCAGGAGTTACAGGCTGCAGTAAGCTATGATTGCACCGCTGCACTTCAGTCTAAGGCAAAGTGAGACCTTGTATCAAAATAAAGAAAAACTTAGAAATGTTTTGGTTCTCAATTATGTAACTATATTTTTTTCATGTGCTCAGCACTCATATTCTATGTTAACATTTTTGTTTAACTGGTTCTATAAAATGTAAAAGTTACATAGCTAATCAACAAAAACTGTATGATTGAAACTGGTTTTAAAAAAAGTTTTCCTAATATCTAAGAAACACCATACATCTATTTTTCTCTGAAAGACCATGCAATCATCAAAACACTATTTTGCAGCAGCTGTGCATTTAATACTTTGAAAGCATGGCTGCAATGTATTTTGTGAATTCTAATCCTGGTTAATTCTGGGCACATAACTATTAGGGGTTTTTATTTTTTCCCTTTTATCTTACCTTCTTTCAGAAATTTCAAACAAAAAAATTTTTAAAAAATAAAAGAATATGATTCCCAACTCATTATAAAAACATAAAAATCAAACTGGAAAACATTGGTAAACTATAGCTTGTGAAAACACAAGTGGCCAGATGCACAGTGAGACAGGCTGCTGTCTGTGTTTGGCTTTCTTGATATTACATTTCTTAGAATTTGTTTTATTTGTTAGGCAGCAAAACAAACCTTGGCAAGAGGATACCAGGTCTGAGGAGAGTCTGAGGATGTGGAATAGCTCAAGAGGCAGCTGGGTGTGTGATGAGAAGATAAACGCCATTAGGTGGAATTTGGAAAACTAGGTCAACATTTTATTTTATTGTATTTGAGATGGAGTATCGCTCTGTTGCCCAGGCTGCAGTGCAGTGGCACGATCTCAGTTCACTGCAATCTCCATCTCCTGTGTTCAAGTGATTCTCCTGCCTCAGCTTCCTGAGTAGCTGCAATTTCAGGTGGCTGCCGCCATGCCTGGCTAATTTTTATATTTTTAGTAGAGATGGGGTTTTGCCATGTTGGCCAGACTGGTCTTGTACTCCTGATCTCAAGTGATCTGCCGACCTCGGCCTCCTAAAGTGCTGGGATTACGGGCATGGGCCACTGCACCCAGCTGGGTCAACATTTTTAAAAGACTTAGAAAGTCTCACTGAGGTATGTGACAAAAATCTCTTCTTATCTCCCCAAAACTCCAGTAAGAATTTCTGTATTTCTTCAAAGTTTAGTCCTAAAACATACCTGGGTTGTCAATTTTCATATATTATACATATAAATTCAGAGTCCAAAACCCAAGAACATTTTAAAAGTTACTCCAATGTCAAACTTTGGAGTAATTTAAAAATTCCTCATAAGGTGAAAGGGAGCATGCTCACTCTTTCCACCAGATGAGGACGCGGGAAAAAGACACCATCTACGAATCAGAAAGTGGAGCCTCTCCAGACCCTGAATATGCCAGTACCTTGATCAAAGATTTCCCAGCCCCCAGAACTCTGATAAATAAATTTCTGTTATTCATAAGCCACCTAGCTTATGTTAGTTTGTTATAGCAAACCAAATGGACAGATACGCAGACTTTAGATTCAAGTCAACTTGGGTTTGAAACCCAGTTTTGGAAGATACTGCATTTCATTTTAGGGAAGTTATTTAAATTATTTGAATCACAGTTTTTTGTTTTTGTTTTTATTTTGTTTTGTTTTGTTTTCTTTAAGAAGGAGCTAGAAATACCTGTTTCAAAGCATTGTTGAAAGGATTACATGGCACACATAAAATGCCTGGAACAGGCACTTAGGAATTAACAAATCTTCAATGCAATGGAATCTCAATGAGGACAGGGCTGTTTGTGTCTTTTGATCACTGGTGTATGCCTGTCATACAGAAATGCTCCATAAATATTTGGAGAATGAGAGAACTAGTATTATCAATAATTATTTAATAATTTCCCCTAAGCTTAAGTATCAGCCTAAACACAGTACGATTGATTCTTGTTATGTGTGATAGTTTTGTTCTATAAAGTCAATGATAACACTGAATTAGAGAATACTGAACTATTGCTCCTAGGAGAAATAAAGGGTTAAGTTCCTGCAAGCACAATGTTTTCATCAACTAATTAATGCATAATCTTGTTTTATGGGTGTTTCTCTTTGAAGCTATCTTATTTTTTATATATTGTTGATTCATGAATATTTAATTCATGGCCAACAGCTCTGTAACTCATGCAGAAACAAAGCTTATTGAACACATATATTTTCTCCGTAGGGCACACTGCAGCTTTCTTGCACTTATAAACATTAGATAACAAATCAGCATTACCATTGAGGGCTATTTTAAACAATGAAATCACTAGGAAAAAACATGAAAATGGGCCAGGTGCGGTGGCTCATGCCTGTAATCCCAGCACTTTGGGAGGCCGAGGTGGGTGGATCACGACGTCAGGAGATCAAGACCATCCTGGCTAACATGGTGAAACCCTGTCTCTACTAAAAATACAAAAAATTAGCTGGGTGTGGTGGTGGGTGCCTGTAGTCCCAGCTACTCAGGAGGCTGAGGCAGGAGAATGGCGTGAACCCGGGAGGCGGAGCTTGCAGTGAGCCGAGATCGCAGCACTGCACCTCCAGCCTGGGTGACAGAGCGAGACTCCATCTCAAAAAAAAAAAAAAAAAGAAAATGAAAAAAACAAAACCAAACTGAAATGTGGCACCAACTAGACTATGAAAAGGGCATTTGTTTGCAGAAGGAGAGCTGAAATGAGAACGCAGAGTATTATCTTCTGAGGCCTCAGTTAGGTACATGTGTGTCCATGCATGGCACATGACTGTGAATACCCTGTTTGTTAATTTGGGGGTTATAAATGCATTTTAACATACACAAGCTCACAAACATGAAATTCTCAAATACTGAGGATGGATTGTATATCCAATAGGGAATCCATGGTACTCATGTAAGGATTACACTTTCTATTTCTGCATATCTCTCCTCTCTCCTTCTGTCTCTGTTCAACACTGTCATAAATATTTCTTTTCAAGCAGCAAACACCCAATCAGTACGTGCTGAAAAGAAAAAAAATGAACATATGCTTTGAGGATTTTCATTCCAATGGAGACTAAATACACAACAGGACTTGGAACCCCAATGTGTTGTCATCTTAAATGTATATGGTACAGTAGTCATCCAAAAGAATATTGCATATAGCAGGTCATTTTTTAAAAATGTTACATACAAACATGTCTTTCAATGAATGTTGTTAGGGTTATCGAACAGTTAGAAGAAATGGAAATATGCTAGATGAGGTTAAGTAAATAGAAAGTAGATAGAAAACCACTAGCTTCCATCAGGGTCTAGAGGAGCCTATAATAATAAAAAGGTCAGACCAGGAAGAGACAGGCTGGAAGAAGAGGGATCACACAAAGGAGGAAACGGGTTTGTATAGTATGTTATTAAAAATGCTGATTTTTGTCATATCTTGTCACATTGCTTATTGTTCAAGACAAGTATCTAGCAACTGGCCTGAGAGGAAATTAATACCCTACCATAATCTCTCTGATCTATTGTTCAGTGGCAAGCAATGAGGGGAAAATCTTTGTGTCTTGAGAGCTGTGTGGCTTGTGTATTGGTTTACTACTTCTCATTCCACTGAAGCTCAAGAGTTGAATTATACTCTACAGAATCATTAAGAAGTATAAACGGAGTGCCCTACCACTTCTCTTTTCCTCGGTTATAATGGAATGGGTAAATAACAAGGTATTCAGAGATGTTTTCCTATTTGTGTATTAAAATAATGCTTTTCTATTTCTTGAGAAAAAATGGAATATTTTTATTCCGTAACAATGTCACATTCACATTTATTTCACTAATGAAGAACACTATGCAGAGTTCCTTTTACTTAGCTTTGCGTGAGTTTGATGTTCTCATGCTGTCTTATCATTTTAGTACTGAAGCAGGCTTATTTAGAATAGTTAGGCAATAAATAAAAACAAAATCCATAATCCCTTAATTTGTCCCATTTTTATCACACTATAAACAGATGTAATATTACATACACATATATTACATATTAAAATTGCGATATTATATATAAAGTCTTACAATGTTTTTAATCACTTAACTATGTAATGAGTATTGTCCAGTTCCTTAGACGGTCTTCAAAAACAGTAGTTCACACTGCCTGTAATGGATGAATTATTTAAACATTTGCCACTTTTATTATAAATATTTGTATACTTTTTACAAATATCTATAATCTACTTTAAAATAGTTAGCATGGATAGTGTGATATTGCCATGCAATTATTTAACTGTCAGCACACTCTTTCTGTAAGGGGCCAGATAGTACATATATTTGGATTTGTGAGTAATCTCATCTCTTCTCCAACTGTTCAGCACTGCCATGTTAGTGCCAAAGCAGTGATACACAACGTATAAAGGCATGAGTGTGCTGTGTTCCAATAAAACTTTATTCATAGGCGCTGGTTGAATTTCACCTAATTTTCACATGTCATGAAATATTCTTCTTCTTTTGAATTGTTTCCAACTATTTAAAATATGTGAAAAATCATTCTTAGCTCATAGGCCATAGAAAAACAGGCAGCAGGTTGGAATCAGCCTTGGGCTATAGTTTGCAGACCACTAGTTCAAGCCCCACTGCAGATTCAGTCAACTGCCCTAATGAGAATCTCTTGCTCCAAGACTGGCCAACTCCCTTCCAGTTAGAAGCCCCTTTCTCCAGAGGAGGGCTACCCTAAACTGTTTAGACTAATTTTATATCTGATCAACAGCAGATATTTTTAATAATTTGCATTAGAATGAGTTTCCATGGGTGACATTAATGGCTTGTTAGCATAATGTAGATGTAAGAAATGAGCGCTCATTGTTCAAATTCATGATACTTAGAGCCAGCATTTACCCCTCTTTGGTGGTTTTCAGGTTGAGCACCTGCAGATCCTAAGGGAGGTCAGGGACACTCTGAAACCCAGACAGTAGTCATATATCAACAGGTATGAACAACCAGTAATTAGCAACTGACATGCTGCATAATAGCTGAAAATCAGCCCTGCCTAAATGGGCTTTATCTGATTTCACAGAGAGCTGGATGAAATCTTTTGTGCTCGCTTAAAGATACATTTTTGCCCTTTATAGAAAGAGTTGCTGCCCCTTGCCTTAAACACCTGGGCAATATCACACTATCCATGCTATTTTAAATGATAGATATTCAGAAAAAGCATCAAAATGTCCATAATAAAAGGTCAAATGTTTAAATAATTCAGCCATTATAGGTAATGTGAACTGTTTTTGAAGACTGTTTAAGGAACCGGACAAATATCATTATGTATGTAAGTGATTAAAAATAGTGCCAGAATAAATATGTAAATGCCTGCAGGCATGGTAGATTTTGGTGTCAGAATTGCTCTCACTTTCAACTGTTATATAGAGGTTGTTGGAAAGTGTGCAAGCTGCCCCTGATTCTAACCATTGGAAGATGCCATTCCATTGCCCCCCAAAAATTTGGACCTTAACAGTATATAAAAGTTGGATCTCAATTCACAGTTCTTCCATAAAACACTTACTGAATTTCTTTTATGTGCCAGGCATAGATACAGACACAGTAGTGGAATAAAGGCAGATATGGTCCCTGTCTTGATATTCATTGTTATGGCATAAGTGGGAATAAAAAATAAGCATTAAAATGCATTAAATATTCCTTTGTATTTTATAAGTCAGTAACAGTATACTGTATCAATCACTAAAATAGGGATTTCCATGAGCCAGGACTGTCCCAAGGGCATGGCATACATCAATCTATTCAAGATCCCCACCTTACGACGTGATATTATGCCCACTTTTCAGATGAGGAAACTGAGGGACAGAAAGATTAAGGAATCTCTTGACATATGACAACTTTAAAGCTGTGGCTTGGGTTTTAACCCCAGCAGTTCAAACTCTTAGTCTATGCTCTTAGTCTCTGTTCTTCAAGGTTTGGTGAATGAATTTGGGGTACAAAGTGGCAGTCACTTAGGTGGGCAGTCAAGGAAGGACTTTCTTAGCAGGGATAATTTAAACTGCAGCCTAAAGGACGGGAAGGCATCAATTATGAAAAAAGGCAAACAGCACATCTAACACCCTATGTCTGGGAGGAGATTTCTCTGTTCCAGTAAGAGAAAAGAGGTTGACATGCCTAGAACCTGGGAAGCCACAGAAAGGACCTTGCTTTTATTCTAAGCTGGCAGAAAGTAGGAGAGTTACAGTCAGGTTTAATTTTAAAAATCAGTCTGGTTGCTGTGCAGAGATTGCATAATGGGGTAAAAGTGATACTAGGTGGGGTCCATTGAAGATCAAGAACAAAGGTGGCTTAGACCAGAGTAAATGCTGCAGGGAAAGAAACTGATGTAGCCCATTTCAGAAACAGTTCAAAAGCTCCCAAACAATACGCCCCAACCAAGCCCTCCATGAAATCTATCTGATGCTGAAGATAAATAATTGTATTTCTTGTATTAAAGCAACACATTATTATTATTATTTTTTTTTTTTTTTTTTTTGAGACGGAGTCTCACTCTGTCGCCCAGGCTGGAATGCAGTGCGTGATCTCAGCTCCCTGAAACCTCCGCCTCCTGGGTTCAAAGGATTCTCCTGCCTCAGCCTCCCGAATAGCTGGGATTAAAGGCATGCGCCACCACGTCCAGCTAATTTTCGTATTTTTAGTAGAGACAGGGTTTCACCATGTTGGCCAGGATGGTCTCGATATCCTGAGCTCGTGATCCCCCTGCCTCAGCCTCCCAAAATGCTGGATTACAGGTATGAGCCACTGTGTCCCGCCCAAAGAACACATTATTCTAATGTAAATTACACACTTCCTTTTTTGTCTCCAGCTGACACCTTTCTCTCCATGAAGTGCTGGAAATAAATCAGGGACTAAATTTTCATATAAAGAATTTTTTTTCTCTCTTATCTAACTAAAATATACTTAATTTCATTTGAAATGTTATGAAAGCAATGGAGCTAGTACCACAACAGAGTTTAAAGTAAGAATTGTCCAGTTCAATCCATTAAACAGGTGATTTATTTTTGGAAAACTAAAGCTTTAAATAATTTATAAACAAATTTGATCATTTATTCTAATTGTAAATATATTATAATAATTGAAGGATAATTAATATCAATAAGCATATTTTCTTTTCTTAATGCATATTATTTTGTGCTATTATTAAAAGATTAAAATATTACAATTTATGTATTAGTTAACTCTCTATATATCATATATATATACATATATATATCATATGTTCCCCCCCACACACATAGTTAGATTTAATCTACTTATACTTTTAAAAAGAGTTACTTTAAAAAAGTGTCACTACATGTGTCAATTCTATCGAATGAGTAGCTGTAGAAGAGGTTTGCCACACTCAATCAGAATCGTAAGCACTGGGACAAATGGTCAGGTTTACATTTCAGAATCATTGCCTGGTTGTTACATAGGTTGGGTCAACTCAGGATAGAGGCCAAGAGTCCACGGGGAGACAAAGTGGAGAGTGTGGAATCACAGAAGCATGAATGCAATGGAGGTAGGAATGGCCTATTTCTTAGGACCTGGGAGGATGACTAAGTCACCTGAGGATACAATGAGGATGACAAAAAGAGGGAAGGATTGTGGGTGAGAGGGAAATAAGATTGTTTATGGGTATGTGGAGTTCAATTTGCTTATGGGGCATGAGAAATTGAATAAAAAGTCTAAATGACTGAAGAGAGAGGTGGGCCAGACCTTCGCAAATTTTCAACATTTAAGTGAAAACAAGGGAGGAATAATATTCCTCGGGGATATCATGAATTGCAGAGAAAAGGGCCAAGATGAAAGGAATATTTAAAGGACAAGAACATAAAGAGAAGCCTCCAAAAATACTGTGGCCCAACTCTCCTTCCTTCCTCTTATTGCCATCTCTTTAAATTCTCGCCACATAAAAAAACATATCATCCACGGGCTTCCTTTCAAAGTAAAAATATTTTCTAGAGCTTTCTAACTTGTACCTGTCCTGGAAGAACTGTTCTGTAATGAAGTTAGAAATTATAAAGGTAAGCATGAAATGAGTACAACGTGCCAGGGTGTAAATTCAATCAGATCCCCAGGTGGGGCTTCCCTGTTTGGTTCAGCTTCATTCTTTTGTAGTAGAGGGAGTCGGATACTTGGTAGAAGCTCCATTTGACTGAACATTAGGCTTAGTTGAAATCATCTATATTTTGGGTTTTAAAATATGTGTGTGGGGGGCACTGTGGGTGGGTAGTTGTGTTTAACATATCAGTATGTATTGAAAATTATTTTTTGATTGAAAGATTTAATCACTTGGCCGGGCACAGTGGCTCACACCTGTAATCCCAGCACTTTGGGAGACCCAAGAGGGCAGATCATTTAAGGTCAGGAGTTAAGAGACAAGCCTGGCCAACATGGTGAAACCCCCAGCTCTACTAAAAATACAAGAAAAATTAGCTGGGCTTGGGGGCGCACTGTAGTTTCAGCTACAGAGGAGGCTGAGGCAGGAGAATTGCATGAACCCGGGAGGCAGAGGGTGCAGTGAGCCAAGATCATGCAACTGTGCTCCAGCCTGGGCAACAGAGTGAGACTCCATCTCCAAACAAACAAACAAACAACAACAAACACAAAGATTTAATTATTGAAGGTGAGTGTCCCGACCTTGAGGAGCTTACAATTTGCTGTGGGATCAATGACTTAAAGAATCAAAGCCCTATTTGGTTGTATTCAGCGTGCTGGGGGAGTAAGCCATGGTGAGAATGTGCCTCGGGGTGATGCACATTTGTGAGCTCTTTTCATCGGCGCTGTGTGGTTGCATTTTCTGTCGTCCTCTTGGGCTGCCATCCTTTTGTCTGTACCTATTCACTCACTGAAGCCTACAGTCAATAGAGCACTAGTTGAATAGAAGATTATTTTAGATGGAACACTCTCAGATCTCAAGAAATTTCTGAAAAAAAGTAACAGTGCCAGGTAGCTGAGGAAAAGAAGAGATAAGACCTTGAAATAAGAATCTGATTGAACAACTGAACTAAAGAGAGAGAAAAGCCTTTGAAAAGCATGTGATCTACTTGAAATTTGAGGATTTGGGCTATAATATAAATCTGTCATGCTGAAAGAATACTTAGTAAGTTGGTGAAGACAGAACCCGTGCTAATTCGGGGTAACTATAAAATGATTATCTTTATTTCATGAGTAGCATCAGACATAATCAAAGGGCAGTTATTTTATTAAACAGATGCTCACTTTGGTTAAATATTCTGGGATTACCTGAGACCCATTCTGTACATAAATGTCTTTTATGACGTCTAAAGAAATTGTCAATATTCTGAAAGGAGGCTTTTAACAAAATCATGGGCCACAGGTGGAAATTTCCTCTTTACTTGAGGACATAGCAGGCTTTCTGAGTATCTATTTCTACTTCAATAAGACCTAAGTCCCCATGAGGAACTGCCCATAGGAAAACCCTAGCACTACCCCATCAGCTAGGGACCTTCCATGCAGAGAATTCCATCAGATGTCACAGATAATGGCTGCCTTTCAACCAGTCTGCTGGATACCCAGGACAAACGTGCGTGAAGTATAAGTAAATCCAAAGTGAACTTAATTGACAACCTAATAACAATATCAAATTTAATCAATAGACATCTTTGACCAAGTAATGATTCAGACCACTCAAAGAATTTCTATACATTCAATATTCGTATTTATTCTATTTTGAGTTAAACTGCTAGAATTATGAAATACAGAATTATTAATGAGTTTTCTACATTATATATGATGAATATGTATGAGGACACAATTTTACCCACTTCATTTACTATAACCTAGTCTATGTATTAAAACCCCAAAAGAACATACTTATACATACATAAGGATAGGAAAGAATAAGAAAGAAGTATGGAATACTCCTTAATATAAGCTCCCTGTAGTATAAGTACAGCATTTCTGTTACAAGTCTTATAAAATATATGAAGTATTTCTTATTTGTATAATTTTTATATTAGCTAGGACACAAAAATGATGCTGAGAAAATAGTTAAGGATTTTTATCACTGAAGATAGGTTGAGTTATGCTGCAGTAAAAACAACCTAAAAATCTCAGCAGCTCGAGTCAACGCAAGTTTAAAGAGAACGAATTCTGCAGTGCCTTCCCACTGTGTCTATAAACTCAGCCACATAACTCATCATGGGAAGCAGGACACAAGCAAAGGCTTGGAAAGCACTCGGGCAGTTGGGTTTGTCCTCTTCCTCATGCCTCAACCATTGCTCTGAGAAAATGCCAGGTCTACTGCAGGAAGAAACACAGTGCACAGAACCAGGGGGTCCAGTTGCTCAAGATCACATCTAGTTGAAACCTAGAGACATACAGGCAAAATCAGCAGAATGGAGCTGACCACCCCAGTCCTGTGAGCAAAAAAATGCTTCTTGTGTACCACAAGGGTTTGTGGTTGTTTGTTACATAGCATACTTGTAGCAAGGCACAGCTGATACAGCTGTCAAGGTCCCAGTATCTGATTTTAGCTCCCAGTTTATTTTTCTGTTGTGATGAACACTGTTTAATTCAGTTTCAAGTCCACATGTACATGTTAGTTTTCCCAATCTATTGCCCTATAGTTACATGGAATACATGAAGGAGGTGCTCAGACAGTTCTTGTTTTATTGTATTTCCTGCCAAAAAGATGCCCCATGTTCATATTAGTTATTCCCCTTGATCAGCTCTGCTTCTCTTTTTCCACAACAATTAGTGCTTCTATCCAGAATTACTACTGTCCCTCTTATCTTTCTTCTTCTACCCAGAATTGCAAAGACAATTACAAGTCACTGACTCCAAGCCACTCTCCAGGACAAGGATTGCTACACCGGATCCTAGGGTGGAAATCTCAGGATAATCTTTTCTGGCTATCTGCTAATCCCTTCATATCTGGAGGGCTTCCCCTGGGTACTCTTCAAAAACACAGAGGTTGTTAGCATGCTTTAGCTCTCTATGCAGAGACTGAGCTCCACTTTGACTGCAATGCTTTCCTCCATTTCTCCTTGCTCTAATCTCTGCAGGTGCAAACCAACCCTGACATCCTGGACCCCAAACTGGGTCAAAGAGCCAAGCTCTCTACTTAATTTGGAGGACAGGCTTAGTACCTGATCATGTCAACTCTTAACCAACATCCGCAACACTCAGATGCTTCAGTGTTACTCCCAAAACATGGCAATGGGAGAATACTAACACAGAAAAATTCTAGGATGACGCATTCAGGGATCACAAGGCAGATTCCTACAGGATCACACATGAATGCAGTGGGCTGGCTGGGGTTAAGAGTTGGGTAGAGTCTGCAGGCTCCATCCAAATAGGCTAAGAGCTACTCAACTGAAGTCAATTCATTCCAAGAAGAATCATGTTTCAACTTTTCTAATTTTCAAAAGAAATTAAAAATATATAGTTGGCAATTAATTTTTAAAAACGTATATTGTCCCAATGAAACATACATCCAGTTTACAGATATATGTTTATATATGCTATCAGGAGATAGCAACCACCATAGAGGTTTGATCTATTTGGTGGATTATTCCAGCAGGAAAACAGTGTTCTTACAGTCAGGATACATGCATGGTACCTGAATTATGTTGTTTGCTGGAAGCAAGAGGGTCTTGCCTTGCCTCTACCTGGGTTTTGCAGTCAGAATGGAACACAGAGAGTAGGGCTACACAGGCAAATCTCCATTGCTGCTGTAGAGTTACATCTTCTGCCAACAGCAAGTATAATATGCAAAAGATCTTCACTTTCTTTCTAACATTTATTCAGCAAATGCTATGTTCCAGGTACTTCTTTAGTTATTGCAAGATTTAGAGTGGAATAAAATATTGTCTCTGCCCTCAGGGAGTAGACAATTTCACAGTATTACTGTATTTAGTAAACAAACAGATGACTTTCAGTCTTTTGGGTCTCATAGAATGGATTTTTAAAAAGGGTGAATTTGAATTACTTATCTGGATATCTTGTATATCTGCCAAATAATTCGATTTTGGAATAAAGATACAAAATATAATTTGATCAGACCCCCGTATCTCTGATCAGAATCAATTAGTAACTAAAATAGTTAAGAAGGTGCAAAGTAATATTATCCTGGAGGAAGAAAATTAAAAGAATTATCTTTTTCTGAGGGATTCTCAAATAATCTTAAACAAGCATATAGAGGGTCTTAACAATACGTGTACTAGAATCCTCATCTCAAAGCATCCTACAATTTTTTTCATCTCTCATTCAGAGGACAGGGAAAAAGAAAGGAAATGATTTTTCATCAAAAATGTGAACATGCTGTTATGACAGCAATGACTAGAAGACTAGATGTAGTCAAACTTATTTGAAATTAATTATCTAAGAAGCCTCAATAGTGCTCATCCCATCAATCTTGTTCCGGCCTGACCTCGGAGGACTACCTGCAAAGGTGTGAAGACAGCTCAGACTTCAGAACAATCCAATGCATGGCCTTGGCTGACATTCACTACAGGAAGACTAATTAAGAAGACTTCTCAGAATACAGATGCCTACCTAATGAGAGCTGAAGTAACACATACCATTTTTCACTTCGGTCAAGAAACAGATGACAGAGAGTAGCAGATGGTTCACTTTAACAGAGGCCTGATGAAAATATGAATGAGTGCCTCTCAGTTGCTACCTGGCAGAGTGTTGAAAGCACCTCAGTCACAGAGAGGGATCCTGAACCCAAGTACTTAGCATCAGGAATACAGCTCAAGTTCCAGTTTCCAGAGGATGTTCTAGCAAACATTAGTTGAGGCCACTTAGGTTTGGAACGGACTGTGTTGGTCCTGGAGGGCTCCTCGAATGGATGCATCCTAACCTTTAACCCACAATAAGAGAAATGTACTTAAGCCCACCTCTAAATGAATTTGTCTTCAGCTTGTTCCTTTGGAGGCCCTATGTCCAGCCCAATTATGATATAGCTGTCACAGTTTAGTTGTGGCTCACAGTTAGGAAAAAGGAAAAAGCTGCCTACATAAAGCATATTTACTTGGCTCCCTTCCCTGAAACCCACTGCAATGGAGGAAAACAACATAATCACATGTAATAAAAATGGAAAATATCTATAATACAAATGCAAACCTAGTGAAACTAAACTAAGGACACACAAAGCCAGTGTGCTTCTCTCCAGAGCTCAAGCAGAAGGCAGATTTTGCTAGAATTAAATGAGAGACTCTTGAGCATCTCAGCTCAAAATGATTCATTTTCTGACAATTAAATTAGGGAAACTGTCTGAAGATAAATCCAGAAGGGAAAGAAAAAATAGCCACAAGCTTTTGAAGAGCTGACATCTGTCAATGGTGCAGGCATAAATCATCTCCAAATAGCCAACCAAATGCCTGAACAGGACAAATACCACATTGACCTTCTGCCAGGATGATCAGCTTCTCTGCCCAAAGATGTGTCTCCAACCCAAAGGATGCTACACATTGTGTATGGAGAAACAGAATGTGTCTGAGCACTACGCCAGCCAGAATTCTTCCCCCACTCAACTTCATTCCTGAGCAAATCATGGGCCACACTTGAGAATAATTATTAGAAAGAGAAAAAGCTAATGTAATATAAGTGGAAAAAGCAAAAGGCAGATGACAGAAATAATTCAATAAACTGCAAAATAGTATATACAGCCAGATCCCTTATATGAAAATATATGTATATGTGGGCATATAAATAAAATAATACCTGGGATGAGACATCTGAAAATGTAAATAGTATATATTTGAGTAGTGACAGAGGGGTTAATGTGACGCTTCTACTCTTCGCTTTATTCATATAGGAACATTTTAAAAATATAATTTTGAAAAAACAGCTGAGTTGAGCTTAGCCTCTGAAGAGAGTGAACATCCCTTCAGGGAAGTGGTATAATGCTGTCAGACTTGAACCTTGATCCGTTTTCTTCTATCCCTTTTATCTTTCCCTTGACTCTATGGTGAACCACTTTAGAGTGTCCACACTTCTATGCAGTCCTCCACATCTTGAGTGTGGATAGGACCCATGACTTGCTCCTAATCAAAAGAATACAGCACAGTGATGGGATGCCATACCTATGATTACACTCCATTATATACACATGCATTATGTGAGACTTTGTCTTAGGAACAGACTCACTCTAGAGACTCCCCTGGCTAGCTAGAGGAAGTAGCAGATGTACTGGGAAATTCCACATGGCAAGGAATTATGAGTAATCTTTAAGGACCACAGGTAGCCTCTAAGAACTGAGAGTAGCTTCCAGCCTTGAGCCAGACAGTATCCCAGGCCCTCAGACCTGGAGGTCTGAACAAATTCTGCCAACAGTCTGAGTGAACTTGGAAGCAGATTCTTTTCCAGCAAAGCCTTCAACAAAACCCAACCCAGCCAACCCTTGATTGCAGCTGTGTGAGGTTCTGAGGAGGGGGCCCAGCTAGTCTGTGCCTGGACATCTGACTCGCAGAAACTGAACTCATAAAAGTGTGCTTTTTTAGGCCAAAGACAAAACAAAAGCAAAACTCTGAAACCATTTCCATTGGTGTGATCACTGAATCAAGGTGGTAAAATATGGGCCGAGCAAGGGATAGGGATGAGGCCTTCTCAACACCAGTGCTTTCCAAATATTTTTTGAAAGTCAAGTTTATTGGGGGAAATCTTACAGTCAGTAAAATTTATCCTTCTTAGGTATAAAGTTTAACATGTTTTGGCAAATATATAAAGGCAGATAAGCACCACCAAATCAAGATACAGAGTGCGTCATCACACTAAAGAGTACTCTCTTTCCCTTAGTTGTCAGCCACCTGCCCTGGCCCGCAGGCATCCACTGATAGGATTGTCTACAGTTATGTCTTTTTGTGAATATCACATCAGTAGAATCACACATAGCCTCTTGTGTCAGTCTCCTTTCACTTAACATAGCATTTCTGAGATTTGCACAAATTGTTGTATGCATCATAATTAGTTTTTTTTGATGATGAACTTTCCTACCAGGGAAGCTACTAAAATAAGAAAGTAAGGCCAGCGCAGTGGCTCAGGCCTGCAATCCCAGCACTTTGGGAGGCTGAGGCGGGCGGATCACGAGGTCAGGAGATCGAGACCATCCTGGCTAACGCGGTGAAACCCCATCTCTACTAAAAAACATAAAAAATTAGCCTGGCGTGGTGGCGGGCGCCTGTAGTCCCAGCTACTCGGGAGGCTGAGGCAGGAGAATGGTGTGAACCCGGGAGGCGGAGCTTGCAGTGAGCCGAGATCACGCCACTGCACTCCAGCCTGGGTGACAGAGCAAGACTCCATCTCAAAAAAAAAAAAAAAAAAAAAAAAAGAAAGTGAAAATTAGGTGTCCCACAACTATGACTTTTGACAACGTGTGACTGCAGAAACACAGCGCTTCTGAGATTTGCACAAACTGTTATATGTATCAGTAATTAGTTTTTTTTGTTGATGAACTTTCTTACCAGGGAAGCTACTAAAATAAGAAAGTGAGAACTAGGTGTCCCACAGCCATGACTTTTGACAAGGTGTGACTGCAGAAACAGAGCCGGTCTGCCAGTCCCATCCTCCTCTCATGCACACAGACCTAATGATTTTTCTACAGAATATACCCGTTGTCTCCACGCAGAGGCCGAATGATGACCTGCATCTCACTTCTGCCTTCTTTTTCTCATGCAAGTAATCCAAGTGGTAAGACCTCAAACAAAGTCAGGACCCTGAATGAAAAGGAGTCTGGGAAATATATTTGTACCTTTCCAGCCTCTGTAGTTCAGGAAGATACCACAGGAAAAAACTACAATAGGTGATGAGTGACAGTCCAAAGTCCCCAAAACCAGGAACACAGGACACACAAATGCCACAGTACATATTAAATGCTAAATTTTCAACTATTTTTTAGAGTAAACCAAAATATAAATAAAAATTGTAATTTTTCTTCCTACTCTCTCTGTTATGAAAATCACTTTTGTAAGCCAATATTTTAGACACACAACAATTTGTGATTACAAAGTCTGTTTAAAAATAAAAGAAGAAAAACTACAAAAAAGCCTCAACGTCTTCAAACATCATCACTGCAGACAGCTCTCACTGTATGACTCTAATTAATCTCTTGGAGCCTCCATTTCTACATCTTTAAAGAGACAAAGTTAAATATTTCTAAGAACTTTCCACTCCTAAATTTCTGCATTTTGCTAATTGTAGGACATTAGCTATGATGCTAAGTGGTAACTCACATATATTCAGAAGAAATATATTGATGATTAAACGTATGTTTTAAAGATGATTTTTTTTTTTTTTGAGATAGGGTCTCACTCTGTCACTCAGGTTGGAGTTCAGTGGTGTGTTCTTGGCTCACTACAACCTGCCCATCCCAGGCTCAAGCAACCCTCCCAGTTCAGCCTCCCAAGTAGCTGGGACTACAGGTGCATGCCACCACACCTGGCTATAGAGATGATTTTTTAAACTTAATAGTTAAATAGATTTATCAGTGGTAAAATGTAACAATACCCATTGCAGAGTAATAAATTGTATTTAATTTTTACTATAATATATAATGTGCATCAGTTTGCTAAGGAAAAAAGCAATTAAACATTACCAAAGGGGGCCAAGAAATCTCCTAAAGTGAAAAGCTTTAAGGAAGAAAAGATGAAACCTTTCTTTAAGGGTTTAATCATGGTTCTCTCTAGATATTGGAGAGATCTGAGTAGTTCTAAGAATTATAATAACACTAGTAATAAGTCTTTTATTTACAGGATACTAATCTGCTAGGATGTATCCATTTGCACAACCTGAATAACAATGTCTAAAATACACAAGTTTATTTTTCTTGCTTGGCGAGTCTGGGATTGTCTAGGGCGGGCCTTCTGCAGTGTGGCTCAAGTACGATGAAGACACAGGCTCCATCATTCTGGATGCTTCCCCATCCTGGGAGTGTTGTTTGTCAACTCAGGGCCATGAGCTCTGTTGCAGTTCCAGGCATCAGGCCACATTTAAGGCAGGGTAAGCACCACAAAATCAAGATACAGAATGTTTCATCACCCTGAAGAGTACCCTCCTTCCCTTTGTTGTCAGCCCCCTCCCGTGACCCACAGGCATCCACTGATGGGATCTGTCTATAGTTATGTCTTTGTGAATATCATATAAGTAGAATCATACATAGCCCCTTGTGTCTGTCTCCTTTCACCTAACATAGTGCCTTTGAGATTCGCACAAATTGTCACATGCATCAGTAGTTATTTGTTTATGAACTTTACCAGGGAAGCTACTATGATAACAAAGTGAAAACTAGGTATCCTGTAAGACTGAAGAATGGCAGTGCATCGACTGTTCCCAAGAGAGCAAGAACTGTTTCAAAAAACACAGTAGGTTTCTGCGTTTATGTGTCAGAGCTATGCCTGTTGACACACCCGGCTACTGAAGAGGCTGGGAAGATAAAATCAGCTTTCCCACTTTTACAGCAGAAGCCAGAAAAGGAGAAGGCAGTTTCACTCGGCTAATGGGCAGTATCTGGCCAAGATTTACAAGATGAAAGTCTTTCATAGCTGCTATTCTTTAGGAACATTACCAGCGAGAGTTAACTCCAGGCCCAGCTACACAGCAGTGTGAATGATCTCTTATTCAATGACCATTGACTCTAGAAAAACTCTCAACTATACTGTCACATGGGTGTGTTTGCTCAAATAATTTAATCATGTAAAAGCATCTCTTCTTGGATCTGTTAAAGCACTTGTCAAAATGTCAGACAAAAGAAGATGATGAACTAAACTGTATTATAAAATTGTGTACAATAATCCCAAACAGTTAGAGTTATTTTTTTCTGCTTGCTAAGAATACAGCGTGACCTGCAAAAACAACATAAAAAGTTAACAATTCTACAGAAAGCAATAAGAGCAGTGCAGAGAGAATTGCTTCCATCATTTAAAAAACAGTAGACAAAGTATTGAGAAGCCTTAAAACAAGTGCAAATGATGCTGTCAGTAAGTATAAGGTTGGACTCCTTTTACTATGGAGAGATTTTGTACAGAACATTTCTTTAATATTAAACTAATGTTTTCTTAGCTAAATTATCGTATAGTGAAATTGTCCTTTAAGTACATTTTAAAAACAGAAATCATGCTCATTTAATAAAATTAAGATATTACAAAAAAGCATATTTCTACATTAATAATGTAAGAGTTATTTAGAAAAATGCCTTTGGTGTTCCACTTAAGATCCATGAATGGCATGTATTCTGTGATATATGGAATATAAAAATATTTTTATTATAAGAGATTAACTTAAACCCACAGAGACATTTCAATGTAGTGAGGGAGAGGTGACCGCAGATAACTCTAATACCTGTTAGAGATGACTATGCATCCCAAGAGAAGGGCAGGCAAAGGAAAGATGATTGTTCCTTCCTCAGCTTTAAGGAGCCAAGAACCATTTATCTGGATTTTGACCTGCTTCCCTTTGTCTCCATCTCCTAAATCAGGTGATGGTTTAAGGAACCCTTCAGTCCGGCTGGGTGCCGTGGCTCACATCTATAATCCCAGCACTTTGGGAGGCTGAGGTGGGTGGATCACAAGGTCAAGGGATCGAGATCATCCTGGCCAACATGGTGAAATCTGTCTCTACTAAAATTACAAAAATTAGCTGGGCATGGTGGCGTGCGCCTGTAGTCCCAGCTACTCAGGAGGCTGAGGCAGGAGAGTCGCTTGAAACCAGGAGGTGGAGGTTGCAGTGAGCTGAGATCACACCAACTGCACTCCAGCCTGGGCCAAAGGCGAGACTCCATCTCAAAAAAAAAAAAAAAAAAAAAGACAGAAAGAAAACTGATCTCACAGCAAAAACAGCTTGAAGAATGTCTACACTTTCTCCTTCGTTGGCCTATTAGCAGAAATCCTTGAAGGCAGATCTAGGAAACAGGAACTGATGAAAAACAAACATGAACTTTAACTCTACATGTCTATTTTTTCCCTAAATGCCTCAGCCTGCTGCCTTCACAGCAGTTACAGCTGAAGGTCCAGGCAGTGCACCGCTACAGTGGCATTTTCAGTGGAAGGGAGGTTAGGGTTGAGTTTGCTATGTGCATCAAAGCTTTTGCTACATTTCTCTTTTATTTTTTGTCATAGCAAAACAAAATACCATGCAATCTGATCCTTTGCCTATTCAGTTTAAACATAAGAAAAACAAGTTTTAAACCCTTGTCACTCCACACCATTTGTACAGATAATACATTTAATTTCCTTCCAATGTGTTCTTATTGACTCTAATTATCAAAGAGAAATCACTGAGATTCCCATTCTTCTTACCAATGATTGGCCTAATTTTTTTTTTTCTTTTTGAGAGGAAGTCTCACTCTGTCGCCCAGGCTGGCATGATCTTGGCTCACTGCAACCTCTGCCTCCTGGGTTCAAGTGATTCTCCTGCTTAAGTCTCTGGAGTAGCTGGGATTACAGGCATGTGCCACCACGCCAGGCTAATTTTTGTATTTTTAGCAGAGACGGGGTTTCACCATGTCGGCCGGGCTGGTCTTGGAACTCCTGACCTCAGGTGATGCACCCGCCTTGGCCTCCCAAAGTGCTAGAATTACAGGCATGAGCCACCACGCCGGGCCAACTGGCCTAATTTGATAGCATTTTTTTATATATATTTAATCGGCATAGTCCTAATTTTAACATGTAGGGCATGCTCATTGCACGCCACTTACATATAGAAATGTACATTCAGGTTTCACTATTGTCCTTTATATAAAAAAATCAAGCAGATATTCTTATGCTAATGGCACATAAAAGTAATAGCTAATGGTTATTTTGTTATTACTACATGTTATGCACTGTTTTAAGCTCTTTAGCTATATTAACTTTGAAATTCTTATAATTCTGCGTGATAAATACTATTATTAACTTTAACAGATAAAACTGACGCACAGAGGGGTTAAATAATGTAACAAAATATATTTACAACACTCCTAGTTACTGTTAAAATGAAGTATAGTTTTGTCTATGGATAACATTCACATCTTGATCTTTCACACTTTGCCACATACTAGCCACACGGCCTTAAGTATGCTAACTTATCTCATTAAGCCTCAGTTTCCTCATCTTTCAGATGGGCATGGGAATTGTATATGATTCTGGTAGGCGGGCAGATTATAAGATAATGTGTGTGAGGCATGGTGCCTGGATCACAGTAAGTCCTCAATGATAATTAGTTAACATTATTATTAGTAGGAGTTCAAACACTGACTTCTAGTCTTGGATTGGGAGTTTATAATTTGTGTAATGTTGGATAAAAGAGTTAAGATCTTTGCTTTCCCTATTTCTTTGCCTGTGGAGTGAGAACTAAATGTCCCCAGCCAGCTCCATCATGTAGCGTAAGGTCAAGTCAAACAATGTTTGCAGAAGCAGTCGGTAAAGTGTAAAGAACTAGACACATACAAACTACTTCTTCTATTAACTCAATAGGGAGAAAAAGGCTTTAACCTTTTATTCCACAATGACTACTTCCAAAAGTTTCAGGGTCTCTGAGCCAACACAGATAAATGCTTTCATTGCATTTTTTTTTAATGGCAAAGTGGTAGCTGATTTTTAAAGAGTTTTCAGAAATATTTTCAACAAAGTACCTCTCAGCAACTTTCTTAGGATACAGACCTCTCTCTGAAGTTTCACAGTCCTTGCTTCTGTAATTATGGATGAAATGTAGTATTCCTACTAACAACACTGAGACATCAAGAAAATGCTGAAATGTTTGTACTGTTCTGTTCTTCATTCAATAAAGGGCATACAGCAGTGTTAAAAATAATTTTATAAAGACAATTTAAATAGAAATATTAAAGTACTTGTAAAGTTCAAACTCTAAATTTTCTTATTTGAAACTCATTTTTCCAATGATGCTAATTCAATAGGTATAATTTAAATAATATTTTTCTCAATTGGTGGTCACAAGGATTGTTTTTGGACATTAAAAGAAGAGGGTAAAACAAAAGAGTCGTTCATCCTAGAAATCAGAGTTTAGTAACTTCCCACAGTTAGCAAACTTAATAGCTTAAAATGAGTTTAAAATAGAATCAAATATACTAGTTGGAGAAGATAAGTTTCTACAAGATTATTTTTTGATTAAGTATATGCCATAGTGAAAATGGGGATATGATACTGAACAGCAGCACACAAAAGCAGAGGTATTTTTTGATAATATAGTTATTCATAGTATCCTAGGGGTCAGGCTAAAGATAAATAAAGTTCCAGCCACATTCCTGCAAAAATGGTATGTACACAGTGCTGCAAAATGGGGAGAAGGAGAAAGAAATGAGAACATAGGATATTCCTCTCCTTATGAAAAATTATATTGACTATGACCAGACAGAAATACTAAATACAGTCAGCAACTTATTTCTTATTTTAGGATGACAGAAATCAATGTGAATGGGTGATTTCACAAATAACATTTGTTTTTGTTGTTAATATTACTATTATTAGAAGGGCTGAAATTAAAAACTATTCTTTGTGGAGACAATTAGCACCTACCTATATTAGAAATACAATATGTAAGCCAGGTGCAGTGGCTCAGGCCTGTAATCCCAGTACTTTGGGAGGCTGAGGCAGGAGGATCACGAGGTCAGGAGTTTGAGACCAGCCTGATCAACATGGTGAAACCCCATCTCTACTAAAAATACAACAATTAGCTGGGCATGGTGGCATGCACCTATAATCCCAGCTACTCAGGAGGTTGAGGCCGGAGAATCGCTTGAGCCCAGGAGGCAGGGGCTGCAGTGAGCCAAGATTGCTCCACGCCACTGCAGTCCAGTCTGGGTGACAGAGTGAGACTCCATCTCAAAAAAAAAAAAATACCATATATATACATATATATAAAGGACAGTTTTTCTCCTAGTATTTTCATCATGAGGATAAGACTTCTGCAACAACCTGGATATCATTAGAATATCTAAATACCAGCTCCATTTCAATACAGACAAATAAAATGTAACACAGAGCCTTAATTCTGCAAATTTCTTAAGGTACAAATTGCAATGAAATATGTCATGGATTTGAAGACTAAAATAAATGGTTTGAAACATTCATTAACACAATCTAAACTTGCCATCTTTAGTGATCAAGGCTTCTGGACCTACCGTTCACCTGGAAGTGTGGCATAGGACACTGGGGACAGCAGGGGGGAGGGACTCTGAGGACTCCATTCAAGTATGGCAGGTCCCTAACAAGACCGTAGCCTCGACAACAAGTTCAATATTAGTTTAACTGTAAATTACATTCTATATTTAACTTTGTTAAACGGGGAGTATATGTTTGCTGTGAGTGATGGCTTAATTTATTTTTAAAGAGAAAGTAAAAGATATTTCTCGTGATTGTATCTGAAACATAGTGAATGAATTTGATGGAAGGAGTGCTCCTGTGGAGCTAACATTGGTAGAAAATGGAAAAAGGGAAATCCCATCAGAAACTGACTGGAGTCGGCCTTCCAGACAGAAAAACAAATGCCTCAACACATCTTTAAATGTTTTTATTTTCCTAGGGATAATGACAATTTTTTTTTATGACCAGCTCCATATTTTTCTTAAGATTACTGCATGAATTTATCTCTTCCTCTCTCAATACCTTACTCTGGTAAAGTTACAGAGCATTACACTGGTTGCCTTGATCTTTTACTTCATTTATATGCATTTACAGATTAGCAGAGAAGCAAGCTCACTTAAAAGGTAGGAAAATTTAGGTTTGAATGCCATTCTCACATTTAATAGTCTGTGACCCAGAATAGGTTGTGAGATCTCTCTTAGCCTCATCTTCATTTTAACTTGAGGATGATACAATCTTCCTCATATGTAAATTGTAATAATTCAGGGGGCCTGGCACGGTGGTTCACACCTGTAATCCCAGCACTTTGGGAGGCCGAGGCGGGCGGATCACAAGGTCAGGAGATCGAGACTCTCCTGGCTAACACAGTGAAACCCCGTCTCTACTAAAAATACAAAAAAAAATTAGCCGGGCATGGTGGCAGGTGCCTGTAGTCCCAGCTACTCGGGAGGCTGAAGCAGGAGAATGGCATGAACCCGGGAGGCGAACAGAGCTTGCAGTGAGCCGAGATCGCACCGCTGCACTCCAGCCTAGGTGACAGAGCGATATTCCATCTCAAAAAGAAAGAAAGAAAGAAAGAAAGAGAGAGAGAAAGAAAGAAAGAAAGAAAGAAAGAAAGAAAGAAAGAAAGAAAGAAAGAAGGAAGGTAAAGAATGAAAATGTACGTGTATTGCGATACATTATTATTAGCTATTATGTTTATGATTATCATTAAGAGAAACAATAATACTTATGTAAAAATAAAATACCTTAAGCTTTTGAGAGATAGGGTTTTTGTCTTAGAGTGAATTTTTCTTCATGGCCCTGAGTTACCAGGCAGAGTGATTGGGGAAAATAAATGCCCCAATTTAATATCCAATACTCTCTGGACAAGTTTAGTTCCATAGCCAGAGCAGATGTGAATGATACTATCAAGCATGAACTCCTCATTCACTCATTTTTACACAAGAATATCACAAGAGACTGCCAAATGCTTTATTGAAATCATGAAGCATTACATCTTCAGGTTGTCGCTGCTTTATCTGTATGGTAATCTGTTGGGGAAAAAAAACAAAGGAAAACACACAAACAAAAAACAAGGCAGTTTGTAACCATTCCTTCTGAGTGAATCCAGGTGGGCACATTCTGATGAATTTTTCAATGTATTCTCTAGCAGTGGACTTAACTGTTAACTCCAAAACCTCCTGTTAGTCAAGCCTTTTTAAGAAAGGAAAAGATCCTTTAACCATCACCAGAAAGTTGTCCAAATAACAGATACATGTGACAAGTAGATTTACCCTTCCTACTCTTTTCTGGGAATTCAGTTCTAGGAGGCCTTGCCAGGAGTCAATATTCTGGAATGCTTCAATTCATGCATAGCTTCTTAAAGGCATCTTATAAATGTCTTAAGATAGAAATGGAAATGTTATGGGCCTGCCTATAAAGAGATTACCCATCCAAGTGCCAAATACATGATTTAGTTAGAATGCATTTGGTTGCAACAGAAGGTCAATGTGAGCTAGTTTAAGCAAACCAAAAAAATGAAAATGACAAAAAACAAAATCAAACAACAAAAAATAATTTATTGGAAGAATACTGGGATCTCTCACTGAATCCAAAGAGTCGAACAACCAAGCATTCTAGCTTTCTTTACAGGGCAGAAAACAAGGCCTCCAATTATCAAAACTCTCTATCGTAGACAAGCAGACTTCGTTCAATACATAATAATGCTGGCATGAAAGGACTCAGAAAAAATGCACTGATGTGTCCGCATCTGTTCAAGTAACCACTCTGGAGCCACCAATCCTCTACGACCAACATGAGCATGGGGTATCTGGACTATCCACAGAGTGAGCAATTAGGGCTTGACAGCCACTCATAAGGGGTTTCCCATAGTAACTTCCAGATTCCTTTATACCAGGTCTGATGTGATACTACATCATTATCAAGTCATAACGTTTCTTGAAAAATGTAAACCCAACAACAAGAAGAGTAGCAATTTAGTTATACACTTAACTAAATAGTTTAAATAATAAAATAATTGAGGGACGTTAACAAAGGATAAATGTAACTTCTCATTCATTTATGTATGTGTATGTTATCAAAAAGGTCAAATTCAAGCATGTGCCCAGATAGCATTACCATGAATAAGAGAGATTATTTACTTTGGTTAAACTCTTTTAAAATTAAATGTGAGGTATTATTGCAATTGAAATATTCACATCACAGCCTTGCAACCCTTGCATCTACCTAAATATATTAAATTTCATTTACTTATTTTCTCTCTATACAATTTCTAACAGTTGTTATTTATTTAATCATTCATTCATTTAACCTAAAATTGAATCCCATCAGTTAAGAAATTGGAAAGTACTAGTCTTTTTATTTACTTATTTGTTTATTTATTTATTTATTTATTTATGAGACGGAGTCTTGCTCTGTCACCGAGGCTGGAGTGCAGTGGCGCAATCTCAGCTTACCACAACCTCCTCCACCTATGTTCAAGCAATGCTCCTACCTCAGCCTCCCAAGTAGCTGGGATTACAGGTGTCCACCACCATGCCCAGCTAATTTTTGTGTTTTTTGTTTGTATTTTTGTATTTTGAGATGGAGTCTCACTTTGCCACCAGGCTGGAGTGTAGTGGCACAGTCTCAGCTCACTGCAACCTCCGCCTCCCAGGTTCAAGGGATTCTGCTGCCTCAGCCTCCCGAGTAGCTGAGACTGCAGGTGTGCACCACAATGCCCAGCTAATTGTTGTATTTTTAGTAAAGACGGGGTTTCGCCATGTTGGCCAGGCTGGTCTCAAACTCCTGACCTCAGGTGATCCACCCACCTCGGCCTCCCAAAGTGCTGGGATTACCAGCATGAGCCACCATGCCCGGCCAAAAGTACTAGTCTTGATACTAGAAATTTTGTTATGAAATAGTGATTTTTTGAAAAGACAGAAAATGAGTTTCACCTTACTCACTGTATTAGTTTGTTCTCACGCTGCTAATAAAGACGTACCTGGCAGGGCACAGTGGCTCACACCTGTAATCCCAGCACTTTGGGAGGCTGAGGCAGGTGGATCACCTGAAGTCAAGACTTGGAGACCAGTCTGGCCAACATGGTGAAGCCCCATTTCTACTGCAAATACAAAAAAAATTAGCCAGGCATGGTGGCAGGCACCTGTAATCCCAGCTACTTGGGAGGCTGAGGTGGGAGAATTGCTAGAACCCTGGGGGCAGAGGTTGCAATGAGCTGAGATCACGCCACTGCACTCCAGCCTGGGTGACAGAGCAAGAGACTGTGAAAAAAAAAAATGTGCCTAAGACTGGGTAATTTACAAAGGAAAGAGGTTTAATGGACTCACAATTCAGCATGGCTAAGGAGGCCTCACAATCATGGCAGAAGGCAAAGGAGAAGGAAAGTCACGTCTTACATGGGGGCAGGCGAAAGAGAGATTGTGCAGGGGAATTCCCATTTTTAAAGCCATCAGATCTCATGAGACTTATTTACTACCATGGGAACAGTATGGGGGAAACTGCCCCATGATTCAGTTATCTCCACCTGGCCCCACTCTTGACATCTGGGGATTATTACAATTCAAGGTGAGATTTGGGTGGGGACACAGCCAAACCATATCACTCACCATTAATGCTATCAACACCTTCTTAAATATATTCCAACAATTTAAATAAAATAGCTTTATTGACTTCCATAAAATAGTCCAATGGCAATAAAACATCAGGACTCTTGAAATGAATTTCGCACATTCAATTCAATCTCAGTGGTTAAGTGTGAAATTTATTACTATTGTTACTCATTATCAATTAATAAAATAATTTCAATATTCGTATTTGTAGCTACTATGCAAAGAGCAGCTTCCATATTCCAGGCACTACGACAGGCCCTTTCCATTGAATCCAAAAGAAGGAAGATGTCTCAAAGGGGCACAAGGACACTTTGCACAACATAATTCAAATAGTGGCTAATGTTCTTAAGATTTAATGAGGACTATCTAGAGTCTCCTATCCCACCTTTTGTGAGAATTTCAATTGACCCAAGATTTCTGGAAACCCCAGAACTTCATGTTCTACTGGTCATCTGTGGCTCTGAGCTCCCGCTTCTGTAGGAACTATCTCCTTCTTCATTCACGGACAATAACTATTCGATGTGCTGACTGAGATGAGCAACACAACTTGTTCTCCTTGATTTCCCCAAAGCCTCTTGATATCAGACATTGGCAGCTGCTGGGACTTGCAAACACACTTGTGATCCAGAGGGTTTTAAGTCACAGCAACAAAAATGACCTGATTATCAAGAGTTCTAACACGTTTTCTTTTTTTACAAAAAAAAAATAAGAAAAGTAAGAGAGAAAAAATCTACATCTTCTCCCAGAACACTGAAATGTAACATGTTGAAGTGTTATCAAGGAGCTTTGAAACGCCTCCTGCACTCTCTCTCCAGCGGATTTATAGACCATCTCATGTAATAATCTGTCAATAAGTCAAATTCTGAAAGCTCATTTATTATTTTTTTTTTCTACCAAATATCCTCTCCTCTCTCCATATTTCCTTAGTGACTAAAGAAACTCCAGATTCACCATTGGATTTCCTGATTTAATCCCCAGCTTGAGACTGCATAGTCTTTACTGCTTAATTGTCTAAGAGAGATGGCAAAGAGTAATTCATCAAGCTGATATCAACTGAGGAGCACAGATTTCCATGGGCATCCTAATAAACTAATATGTGTTTGTAAAATGTGTGTTATTATATGCATACATTCCATTACGACACTGAGAGCTAACTGTCTTCATTTTATCAGATAATTAAAATCAGTTTCAGAAATGTTACATAACCAAGGCCATTCAGTAAGAAAATGCTGGAGGAATCTGAAGTAAGTCTACTGATTCCAAATGTATCACTTTTTCCATCATGCAGAATATTAGCCCACACTCTATGGCCACTTATGAATCAGTCCTTAAAACAAGATGGCATACTTCTTCAGAAGCGAGTGTCACGTAGCTTACTCTGTGTCATGGCAGAAGCCATGAAAATTACCTTATCCTTAAAATAGATTACAGTCCAGTAGTACTGAGTGACTTTCCCCCTAATTAACAAAGATAATCAGATGTCCCACCTCAAGTCCTTACCTAGACTTGTGGTGGAGACAATGGTTCCTAACGCTACATAATAAATTGTCTGTTGTTATAGATACTACATATTTACAAAGTATGGATATCTCAGACCACAGAGGAAAGATTCTTAGCAGGAACAACAACAACAAAACTATATTTAAATGTTGTCAAGATTAAAAAATAATATGCAATATTTATCCTTAGCGATGAAATACTAATAAGTAGATTTTACT
The DNA here is from genome assembly GCF_029289425.2 of Pan paniscus. Taxonomy (NCBI): domain Eukaryota; kingdom Metazoa; phylum Chordata; class Mammalia; order Primates; family Hominidae; genus Pan; species Pan paniscus. The sequence continues at coordinate 11,972,510 of NC_073253.2, forward strand.
AGCTAACAAGTTATATGTCAGAGTTTAACAACATATATGATTTGGAGAAGACCTTAGTTCATTTAGTTAAATCTTCTCTCTAATTTAAGTCCCTCACAGATATTCATTCAGATTCTCCTTGCTTAATTCTAACATCTAGGACTTCACTACTTCTCTCTTTGAATTTGTGGCTAGCTCTGACATACACACACACACACACACACACACACACACACGCGCGCGCGCATACATACCACAGATGCTTTCCAACTTTTTTTGTATCCTAGTATCCTATGTTTCATATGGTAGTTAGAAAAGGATAATATATTTTGAGCATGCTGTGCAAGGCAATGGATGAAGCCAGTGCAAAGAGCTTACCCAGCCACACCCCAGGCTAAAAAGAATTGCATCTCAGCACATTTACTGACAAGCGATGGTACATCTCTGTGCTGCCACCCACTGGTCAAAAGGTCTGTCATTGATTACTGTTTGTCAGTGAACTTCCCGAAGAGACAGCAGGAACTGGCCGTACTTGAGAGTACTTCCCTAAATTTGTCATTTGCTGGCATCTTTGAGACCATTTTTTCCATTAAAAAAAAGTCTACCTTATGAACACATCCCCGAGGCAGATCTGCAGTGAAACTTGCCATTGTCACTAGCAATGTAAACCCCAAACCTACTTGTTCCTTCCAAATATATGGGGGGCTACTTAAGTCTTTGAGTTATTCCTTTCAGGCTTAAAGTTCCTCAAGTTTGTAACTGAGATTCATATCTGGCACCTGCCTCTCCTAAATTTTGACGCTTTATCCTAATGCTCTTCTCAGTTGCAAAACAGTTATTGAACAAAAGTTTGGTTCTTCTTTTGCATAACCATGTTTGAAGACAGCTCCTACAGCCCCCCTTCCTGTCTCACCCGACCACCCACAATTTGCAAACCAAGCATCATTGATTTTCCCACCTGCAACATATGTAACTTGGTTTCTATATTCTTCACAGGCGTGGGTATGCTGCCGCGACTCATGTTTGGGAGCTTATTTTGTCTACTGACTAAATATATTGCTAATATTTTTAAATATAATATTTACATATTTTTAAATGTGTTGTTGTTCTGCCATGGAATTTTTTTGATGTTCTTAGACTCTGGTCTAGCAGTTCATTTCAGTGTTACCTCAGCTCACTATTCTGCCTATAGTCAAAAAAGTCAGAAAACATCAAGTGTTGGCAAGGATGTGAAGATATTGTAATCCTCATAAAATACAGAAACAGCCTGGCAGTTCTTCAGAATGTTAACCTAGTGTTGTCATGTGACACAGCATTTCCACTCTTAGGTTTTTATTACCCAAGGGAAATAAAAACATATGTCCACACAAACTTGTACACAAATATTCATAGCAACACTACTCCCAATAGACAACAAGTGAACACAATCCAAATGGCCATCAATGAATGACTGCATAAATGAAATGAGGTATATCCATACAGTGGAATATTATTTGGCAGTAAAAAGTAATGAAATCCCGATGCATGCCACAACATGAATGAAACTTGAAACATTATGATAAGCAATATAAGCCCTTTAGAAAAGACCATATATTTATAATTCCATTTACATAAAACAATCAGAATAAGAAAATCTGCAGAAGCAGAAAGTATAATAGTGGTTTCCTGGAGTGAATGTGACTATACCAAAACCACATAAATAAGGGAACAGTATGGTATGTGAGTAAATCTCAATAAGCTGTTTTTTTTTTAATTCACCCCGGGCTACATGGAATCGTAAGACTTAGAAGTAGAGAAAATGGTCTAACATGACTGATTTTTTATAAACATGGAAAAAATGAGTGAATTGGTTATCTACTGCTGTGTAACAAACCACCTCAAGATTTACTGACTTGAAATTATAACCACCATCTGCTTTGGTCCTCTATCTCCAAATATCAATGAGGACAGATGGCCTCTGCTTCACACAGCATTAGCTGGGGCTCGGGGCTCCACTGCTGATGGCTCACTGGAAAGGTTGCTAAGTCAGTGCTGGCATCAGCCAGGAGTTCAGATGGTGCTGCATGCCTGGAGATTGCGTGCCTGTCCATATGGCCTCTTTACAAGGGTCTTGAGCATGTTCACCTCATGGTGACTGGTTTCTAAGAATGAGCATCTCAGAAGAACCAGGCAGGAGGTCTACTTCCCTGTAGTCCTAGTCACATGCATTCCCTTCCACCGTAGTCCTAAGCCTAACTGGAATGAAGAAGAGGAAATATGGAGCTCATCTATCAACGGGAGAGGATCAGATTCTCATCACAAGAAGGATGGGAGACATAGGAAATTGTGATCTAGCACTCTGAAACAAGACAACTTACCATAGTGAGTTTTAGGCTAAGTTTATTGTCACAATTCCCCTGTTTACTTCGCCTTCCTGCAATCTTTATTTAGGGTCCACATTTCTAACAAAACCACCTATTTACTCACTTGCTGTGTTGATGAAAAATATATTCATATTTTACATTTTAGTGAGGTAGCTTTCAATAATAGACTGCTTTAAGACACCATTTTCACAAAGAGTTTTCTCCTAAGAAGATGCTGAAAAGTAAACCCTCACATGAGCCAGGGACAAGAATAAAGAATTTGCTATAACAGTACTTAAATTTTTCAACACAAATCCTCCTAGCATTTTCTTCTATGAAGATTCTATTTCCCGTAAACTGAAGAGAAGACTGAAATTAATGGTTACACAGTTGCAGGTAAGTATGCTTTTTGTCTCTCTTGGAACCATCTACACAAATGTGCTCAAAAGGAAATGTGCTAAAATAAAAAAGTGCCAACAATAAAAGAACTACTCATATACAACACTGTATAAGTCCATTCTCATGCTGCTATGAAGAAATACCTGAGACTAGGTAATTTATAAACGAAAGAGGTTTAACTGACTCCCAGTTCCACAGGGCCTGGGAGGCCTCAGAAAACTTACAATCATGGTAGAAGGCGAAGCAAACATGTCCTTCTTCACATGGTGGTAGAAAGGAGAAGAATGACCAAAGGTGGGGGCGGAAAGCCCCTTATAAAACCATCAAATCTTGTGAGAACTCACTCACTATCACAAGAACAGCAGGAGGGTAATTGCCCCCATGACTCAATTACCTCCTACCAGGTCCCTCCCATGACACATGGGGATTATGGGAACTACAATTTTAGATGAGATTTCGGTGAGGACACAGCCAAACCATATCAAACACATATGACATGCCACCATTAAACATAAAAAATAAATAGTAAACACAAAAAATTACTTCAAAATCTGTAATGATTAAAACATTTTAATATGACAACATCAAGAGTTTCATCAAGCACAAATATGTGAAAAATCTCCCAAACACAAAAAGCATACAAAATAAGCACTAAAACAAATAATTGGATTTTTCTGAGACTCTGGGGAACAGCATGCTTTCAAACAGCAGTTAAAAATCACTGAAGGAGATTTTCAACAAATATAATAAACTTGGCATAATTGTATACAAACAAAAATAATTAAGTGTATTTGTATGTTTTTTATGTGTAAAGTTGCTGATTCATGTACTAATATGGTAGGTTTTTTTTTCCTTTTAACTAAAACAAGGTACACAGTCTAGTTTCAAAAAAAAAGACAAAGACACATTTTATTAATGAAGGATATAGTTGAGTAAATAAGCCTCATATTAAACTGAAAATACCTCATTCCACCTGATTAAATGAGTTTTGATTGAGGTTGTTTATAGAAAAAATTGCAATGTGGGGGCCTAGGATTCATCAGTCAATGGGCACATTCTGAAGCGATATGCAGGCGGCCCAAATGGAAGATCTAGACCCAATACAACCATTAAAATAAGGGAAAAAGCATATGATCAATGTAACACTGGAAATGAGACCCCTGCACCACAAAAGTGACTAAGGACTTTTACCACAATTAAGCAACGCATTTACTTTTGTGCTAAAATAAAATGGAAAAAGACAGTAAGTTCATTCCTAAGTCATACTCTCAATACAAATATACTAAACACCTCCTCCGTGGCTGGCACTGCTCCAAGAGCTGGTGACCCAACAATAAGGAGGGGAGACAAGGCCACATCCCCATCCAATAAGCTTAGGTGAGAGTTAGAAAAATATTACAGTTACTGGGCCGGGTGTGGTGGCTCACGTCTGTAATCCCAGCACTTTGGGAGGCCGAGGTGGGCAGATTACGAGGTCAGGAGATCGAGACCATCCTGGCTAGCACAGTGAAACCCTGTCTCTACTAAAGATACAAAAAATTAGCTGGGCGTAGTGGCGGGCACCTGTAGTCCCAGCTGCTCAGCAGCTGAGGCAGAAGAATGGTGTGAACCTGGGAGGCGGACCTTGCAGCGAGCTGAGATCACACCACTGCATTCCAGCCTGGGCAACAGAGCAAGGCTTCATTTCAAAAAAAAAAAAAAGTATTACAGTTATTCAGTTATTAATTATTACTAGTAGTAAGAGTAATATGTCTATTACTGAAACGGTTCATTTATATTTAATCAGTTGACTATAGTTAACTATTGAAAGGTTTTCAATGTCAGTAAACAAACCAGTAAAGCTCCTAGTATGGTAATTTCTTATCTTGGGTCTCCATAAAGACAGAGTCACCAAATCACTGCAGCATTATTCAAGCCGTGTTCTTGGGGGGCATTCCAGTGGAGGGATGAGGTGTTGTTTTCAATATGAGCAGAGCTCTCAAAAGTGAGAGGATTTACACTCTAGATGATTCATTTGAAGAATAAATTGCCTCTGGCTTTTGACAGGAGGTCTCTATTAGGCAATTTCAGGTCTCTGAACAGTATCTCAAGTGTGTGGTATTATCTAACAAAATAATTTAATAAAAGTGGCTGTTTTGTTAATAGGTGGGCTGGATTCCAAGCTTATCTATTTCGGTGGAGGGTTTCTCCCCTGTTGTGGAGGTGGTGGGCATGGGTGCCGGCCAACAGGGCTACAGTGGTATTTCAAAAGTTCTGAATCAAATAAAAAACTTTAACACCTGTGGTTGATATCCCAGAGTTCTACTTTTCAGAATAGAAGATACGGCAGTGTCAAAACTATATGTGGAATTGTTTGTGATTTCCTATAAAAACTATGGACTAGTTAGACTTTTATGTAATTTTAATTTTTAATTTGAGCATAATTTCTTTATCACTCCAAGATGTGTAACTTGCGAAAATGCATCCCCAAATGACTAAATCTATTGACTTGGGGAATGAAGCTATTTAGCAATGTCTCTCTAGATGTTGAAGATTACCTGTCAAAAGTGATTTTTTTTTTTTTTGCCTTATTGATATTGAGTTGTTCTTTCTCACAGTAATTAGGCAAGTGGCCCAGCTGCTTCCTGAGGCTATGAGTAGAATATGAAAGTCAGAACTTGTCCTTAGTGAAAAAGGAGGATGCTAATCTTCACTTTTCCATGGGTGGCCACAGAGCCAGCTCATTTAGAGCCCAGGGCATGAACTTGCACGTGTGTTTTATGATTGCAGCCCAGTGACAGCAACTTGAAAATGATCGATGGGCTGCCTCAGGCATGTTTACCTGTGTCACTGATGGATGCTAGAGATAACTCCAGTCCAGGCCACTGATGCCCAGCAACAGAAATTTTCAACTAAAGTAAGAATGTGTCTAACCCACAGTATTCCCTTCCTGTCACATTTTCTCTACAGATACAATTAACTAAAAAATAAGGTATAGTAGTTCCTTAAATTATTTGTATTTGGGTTATTAGTGATTCCTTTTAAAAATACATTGCGGATCAAATTAAATATATTGCAGATCAAATTAATGTATAAATTTCCCTATTCTCTTCTCCTCGTTAAATAAGAGACTGGCAGAGAATACTATCTAACTTGACCTTAGCAAAACCTTGGTCATAGAAAAATATTTTTCTTCAGAAAAATATCAGACAACACATTGTAGGCCTATTATTTTATCTAAATGATGAGGTTGTGTAGGGTAGTGGAGGGAAAAAGCATTGAATTTAAAGTAAAACATAAAGTCTCAGTTTCTTGATCATAAAACATACTGAGCAAAATAATCATTAGAGGAAAAATATATGATTTAATTATATATCTGAGGAAATGTTTCACATGTACATTTTATAGAAATACATGTTTTACAAAAATATGTAAACTAAAGGAATTTATTGTCTGTTCTTTTTAAAAAACGTTTTTGAGATACTATTGAACATTGTTTCCTTGCTCTAAAATAATTCCTGTGTTTTTCTTGACTATTCCTACTATATCTGGTTCCATTTCTCTGAAAAATCAACATTTTTCCCATGAGCTTCCTCTAGAATATTCTATGGGTTAATTTCTTGCTTTATGCAAACCATGCACAGCGCACTGACTATTTTACCCCAGGAGCCCCTGCTTTGTTGGCCTGCCAGTGGCCCTTGTCAGTAATTAATGATGACATATTTTCCAAGCGAATTTTTAAGAGTCTTGAATCTCTTTTTTTCAAACCTTTGCTCCAGGCAGTGTCTGTCAAAGTAGACCCAATGATTAATGTACAAGGAAGTGTGACATGTCACTTTTTTTCATACTGTGAAAACGGAATCAATCTAAGATCAACAAAGGTAAAAATGTGAAATATAATTATACTAAATAATTCACAGTGAATCTATATCACATACTCATTAGAAACATGTTTGAAATAATATCAAATGATATGAAAAAATACTCCTCATAGAAGGTTAAATGTACAAAGAAGAATAAAATATTTATAAAGCAAAATGAAAATTTTGTACAGATAATCTTATATTCATATAAAAAGTCTGGAAGGAAATCTCCCTAAATATTTGCAGCTACCTCTGTTTGTGGTGAATTTAAAAAAAAAAAAAAAACCCAATTCATTTATTTTTCCTATCTAATGTTTTAAACTTTTACACAATATGCATGAATTACACCTTTATAGTGGAAAATTCATAAAAATTACTAAAACACCACATTATACATATTCAGTATGATTTTACATATGAATATTTAACAATGAGTTGTAGTAATAAATATGACAGAAGCGTTAGAAGCACTATATTGTCATGTTACAAAACGCCACATACTAAAAGCTTATTTTCTAATCTAGCATATAACACCCTAGTCTCTTTTTTTCCCCATGATAGCTCCAGTGCTCTGTAAACCTAACAACTAACGCTATTAAATAGAACAGAGCATAAAACAATCAAATGAGTTAATTCTTGGAATGGAGTTTGAAATTATCAAAAGGACAGATAGGTATATAAGTGTCCTGAGAAGAGTTATAAACTGAAACTAAGGAAAATATTAAGTTTCAGGGGGAAAAGTCAAAATAACTTACAGTAACTAACAGAATACACATAAGAGAGCATCAGGAAGCAGGGGTGGAGAGACAGAGATGGTCTATCCAGAGTTCTAGAATTATTCATCCATAACTGGAACTCCCAGCACACATTACCAAGACTTGAATAAGTAGTTTATGATTTGTTTCTCCTTGATGTATAGTTTTATTTATCATTTTTCTGATGCACAGGGTTAACAAGTAAACAAATACACTTCAAATGCAGGTGGTCCCATCAATCTCATGCTACCTGAGCATCCCTTTCCTTCATACATGAACTTCATAACTTTACATACACACTCATTTTCTTTCTTTACCCTCCTGGAACTCTAAACACCCCATCTGGTCAATCTATCTACAATCCTTCCATCCTGTACGTATGAAACTCACAAGGCTTTCTGATCCTTGCTCCCCCTTCCTTGTTATAAACCATATCATGTGTCATGACCCAGTTCCACGGACTCCTAGCTTGCACCTTTATCTCTCAATTCACAGCTTGAAACAGATGATCACTATTCCTAATACAGCTGAGTTTCTGCAATAAACGTTAAAGGAAATGCATGCTTTTTTTTTCATTTCTAATCCACCCTGGCTTGAAACAAGAAATAAAAATTCAGCAATCATGTAATTCTCACTTAAATTTTGATATGTGAAGAAAGTTCAACTGGTAGCACTATGCTATGGATAATTCTTCCCTTCTCTGACTAAACGAATATAAAGTTCACTGGTCTTTGCAGATAATCTCTATCTTCTTGACCTTTCCTAAGGTGTTATAACTTCTGCTTTTTCTTGGATGATAATTTTGTCATTAATTTCATAAAATGCTTTCCCAAAATACCATCCGAAATTTGATTAATACTTATAGGTCATTTCCCTAACAACACATTGTGTTATCAGAAATTATTGTTGCACATGATAGTAACACTAATAATGCTGAAAGATTTAGCAATGATATGTGGCACTGGAAGAAAACTAATTAAGGGAGTATTTTATAATGAACTTCTTCCAAATAGTATTCTTGTTATATATAGAGGTAAGTTACTTTTGAAATTCTAAATGTAGAAGCTGAATAAAAAGGAAGGCATGCTATCCTCACAAGAGATGATGTAAAAGATTTAGTTTCTTTAGATTTTAAATGAATCTTTTTAAATTCTTCCTTGTGGCTTCATACGACACAACATATATAAAGTACTCAGTGTCGTGGTTTGCCCCATAGTGAAAGCCCAGAAATGTCAGCTGGGCATGGTGGCTCACACCTGTAATCCCAGCACTTTGGGAGGCCAAGGCGGGTGGGTCATGAGGTCAGGAGTTTGAGACCAGCTTGACCAACATGGTGAAACCTGTCTCTACTGGAAAAAAAAAAAAATAGCCAGGCATGGTGGTGCATGCCTGTAATCCCAGCTATTCAGGAGGCTGGGGCAGGAGAATCACTTGAACCTGGGAGGTGGAGGTGGAAGAGGTTATGGTGAGCCAAGATCACACCACCGCACTCTAGCCTGGGCGACAGAGCGACACTCCATCTCAAAAACAAAACAAAACAAACCCACAGAAATGTCTTACTCTTACTTTCCTATATTTTGTACGATAAGAAAAACTAAAAGGAAGAGAATGTCTGTTTTGCTACCTTTGAATCACCAGTATCCTAAATAATGGTACTCAAAAAATCCTCTAAAATCAAGAATACGGTTTATAATGATTGTGGAACTAAAAGAACAATGAAAATTAGTGTAACAATAGAGTATCTGGAGTTACAAATGCTCTCAATTTCAAGTTTATTTTTAGTCTGTAAAAATCATCTGGGGTTTGATAATATATTGACTGAAGAGTTTCCTGAAATTTTCATCTATATTTTTTTCTATTTTAAAACTCTTTACATATGGTTGTCTTATATTTTTAACTCCACTGCTAACTACTTTAAGGCCAATTCAGATAAAAATTTTAAGAAACAACTTAGCTTTCACTCTGCAGATAATATTCTAGACTTGAGGAAAAAAATAAGGAACCTTTAAGAATGATTTAGGATACAAATCCCCTAATGAAGGATAAGATTGGTTGTTTGCATCAGGACATCCCCAAAAAGCTCATGGAATCTGCTGCTTTTTGATTTATGCTTTCACCTAGGCAGATGCTGCACGTGGGACCTAATTCCCAGCTTCTGACTTGGGCACCTGGGGCTTCTCTATCTCAAGTTTCCAGAACACATTTGCATCCCTCCCCAAATTACTTATGTGCCACCAAAAAAAAAAAAAAGTCATCTTTGCTGCCCCAAAATGAATAATACATTTTTTAATTCCTCAGAAAAAAAACTTTTCACAGTGAGTTTGGCTGTGTCCCCACCCAAATCCCCTATGTCTTCAGTCTGTTTCCACCTCCATCTAACTGTAAAACACATATGCTAATCAATATTAATAGTTTGATTTGTTTCCTTCTATACTTTTCTAGATGCTCATAAATATGTATAAACCAAAAACATATCTAATGTTCTGAGTTTTTAAAAACAGGATAATGCCATACTATGTAATTTCCTTTCTAAAATTCTCATGGATTTCTTCCCCAAAGATTAAACATATAGCCCCAACTCATTTTTACTAATGACTGCATAATATTTATAGAAAGAATATAACATTTTCAACTCTTCACCAAGCCATCCGTATTTTTGGCTATTTCAAATAATTTTATAATAAATTTCGACACACATAAAATCTTACCTATTTAGTCACTAATTTCTACAGAATATATATCTAAATGACTAAATCAATGGTTATTGAACATTTTAAATGTCAATGCATAGAAACAAATCATTTTACCAAAAAATTACAGCAATTTATATTCCCATTTGGAATGAAAAAGAATGTGGATTCCTCCAAGCCTTAACTCTTACCTAGCATACAATATAAACTACTTTTCAACAGCTGTCTACCTGGTAGATTAAAAATTAGTTTTATTTTCACTTAAAATTGTATGTCCCCAGTGGGTGCATTAGAGTGGACATTTCTAAACATTCATTACTTGCTTGCATCTTTCTTCTTGCATCTTTCTTCTGTTTATATCCTTTGCCTTGTTTTGTATTCGTTTATTTCTCTTTTTCTCACCAACATTAGGAAGTCTTCATATATTAATTTTATCAACACGTTATTATACTTGTGGCACATATTTTCTCTTGGACTATTTTTCTTTGCTATTTTGAGTTGTGTCTTGCTATTACTAGTAGTATTCATATTGTGAAACTCATCGACCACTTATGTATGGCTTCTGGACTTCCTCTCTTATTTAAAACTTTGCCTACCTTTAGTTTACAAAGCTCCTTCCCCAGAGTTTCTTCTAATATGTTAATGGTTTTATTTTTACAGTTACCATTTTTTTCCCTGTGAGATTTATTTCTCTTTATGCTGTAAGTTAACAGTTTTAATTTTCTTCCAGATGTCCAGTCAGTTATGACAACACCATGTAAGCCACTTCTTTGTAATGAACTGAAACACGAATTTTAAGTGAATAGGCATATATGTATATTTGAATCTGTTTTGAACCCTCAATTATGTTTCACACAGAGACCATTCTTGTTTGGGCCCATTGGGTACTACTGTGATTGGTAAGATTGGTAAGATAAAATCTCTCAAAACTTTCCTTGCATTCTCATATATTTATACTTCCACCGGTCTTTAAAATAGTTTGATCCAGTTTGCCAAAGAAACAAACAACCAGCCACAGGATTCTGATTACAACTGCCTAAATTTTATATCCTAATTTGGGAGACAGTAATATTGTGATGATACTAAGCTTTTCAACAGAGGAGCACGCCATGCCTTTTTATTCATTCTGAATTACTTTATGTCCTTGTGATAAAATAATTTTCAGCAGACAGGTCTTGCCTTTTTGTTACATTTGTTCTTTCTGCTTTAAATTTTCTTACTACTCAGAAGTTAGTAGCCTAGCAAGACTTCCAGATCACACATGAATAAGAAAGCATGACATAACTCAACCATAACAAGGTAGTGTATTGAGGATGGGGAGTGGTATTAACCCCCTTGGTGGTCCCTTTTTCCATTTCCCCTAAAACATAATCAGAAAACTCTCAAGAGTGAGCTTTGGAAAGCAAACTAATCAAGGAGCACAGCCTAAAGCTCAACCCAATTTCCTGCTTCCTGACTATTTTCACAAACTAGACTATCCACTCAATCTATTCAACTCTCCCTTGAGTACCTACTTGGCTGAACACTTCCTGACCAGATGGCATACTTTTGACTGATAGCATCATTGATCCTTTCGGTCAGTGGGTTGACTGTTTAGGTGGTTTCCCACTCTTACCTAAATCAGTTTCCACTCATGAAACAGAATCAGTTTCCTCTAGAGCCCTTCTTCTTTTTGAGTAGCGTTACTATTCTTAATTGCTCCCATTTTAGGCTCTCGCTCTGCTGAGATGTTCCTGGAGTCAGGTAAGTTGCCAATTCAGCATCACCAAATCACATAACCCAAACACGGCAGGCTTTTTTACTTACAATTTAAAAAACTGATATACTTTCTAGCACATGTTTAGAAGAAGCAATAACTAAAAGAATCTTGATCGTCCAGCTCTCTTTATTTACTACTTTTTTATTTACAAGAAACATGACTTTTATAAAGTGACGTTTTAAATCTAAGGTTCAGATTTTATTTACTTATGCATTTTTTGGCAAAGTAACATTGGAGAAAGAATCGTTCAGACTTTCATTAGTTTGAGAAGGAAATTTTAGACTACATCCTTCCAGATCCATCTCAGAAAACACTGGAAAAACCAATTTGCCTTGACTTTGATGTGATATTCATTTACTGTCATATATATTTTTAACCTCCCGGATATATTTTAATTTTTCATTAGATTTTATCTTTTCTAAGACTAATTATTTCACTTTGTATGTTTAATAGTATTAAATGTCAGGTCCATCAATTAATCTGCCAAAACTTCACCCATAGGAAATTTTGATTGTAAAGTTGTTTTACTTCCCCTATAAAATATCTTTTCAAGGAAGGCTGCCCAAAACATGGAGTCAAAAGGAATTATAACCATATTATAATATTATTTATATAATAAATACCAACACTCTGCTACATAAGTATGAGTTTCTTTTAACATAATTTAATCTTTAACGTTCATCTAGAAAAACAATTTTTAAAATGTCCCCAAACGCATATCACAAAAATGGAAATGTTTCTACCTGTTCTTTGACTGAGGCGAGGATGGCAGAGGTGGTTTCTGTTTCAGAGCCATCCCCGTTGGAGGTGTTTAAGCCAGGGCTCAGGGAACTCGTCTTCTCTGAGGCTGATGAAGGCTGGTCTGGAACAGGCATAGCTCCTGCAAGGCAAGAGGACATGATCAATACAATCAGATGTTGACACTAAACAGGTACAACTATCAGACCACTTTGAAGATACACACAGAAAAAAAAGTAAAACTATAAGCTGCTGAGAAAGACCAAGACATAATTATAGAAGGGGAGTAATACAGTAAAGTAAAGTAACAGTACAAGTAAATAGAATGTTTTATTCTTTTATCAACTCCAACCAAATTCCAGAACACACTCACACCTTGTGTTTTGTCTTTGAGGTAAATGGGGAAAGAAATCATCAGAAGGAAAAAGAAGGAGAGATTATAAGAGTAAAGTAATAAAGAAGTATTGAGTCTAAGAAGCTAGTCCAACTATAAATTTATGACTATTTTAGGTAAATTTATTACCTGTCTATTGGTATATGTGCTGTTATTACATGTTTCCTCCTTGGTTCCTGGCTCATATCTCCCATAGCCCCCGTTATAGTCTTGTGATGGTATTGGGTGTGTCAGGTCTCAGGAGCAGGTCTCAGAAAGCAATCTCTCTGACCTTCCCCTGCCCTCCTTTTACCTCCTCTAAGGCAGGACTCTAATCCTCCCTGCCTCCTTTCTGATTGTGGGTCATAAGATCCTCATTCCACAGAGGGTCCTGCCCCCTACGTCCTGGGGAAAAAAATGCTGATGTCAAGAAGCCTCCATAAAACCCCAGAGGACTGGGTTCGCAGAGCTTCTGGAGAGCTGACCACGTGGAGGTTCCTGGAAAGTGGCACATTGGGAGGGCTTGGAAGCTCTGCACCTCTTCCCCCATAACTCACCCTATGCATATCTTCATCTGTATCCCTTGTGATATCCTCTGAAATAAACGTGTATACATATGTGTTTCCCTGAGTTCTCTGAGCTGCTCTGGCAAATTAATAGAATCCAACCCAGGGACTGTGGGAACCCCAGCTGAAGCCTGTTGGTCAGAAGTTCTGAGGCCTGGACTTGCAATTGGTGTCTGGGGGGATGAGACAGTTTTGGGGACTGAACCCTCAACATGTGGGCTCTGACACTCTCTGAGAGTGGATAGTGTAGTAGATAGTGTCGGACTGATAGAGTAGATAGTGTCAGAACTGAATTAGAGGACACCCAACTGTGTCTGTTGCTTGGCGTGTATGGGAAAAAACCCACACATTTGGTCACAGAAGTCTTCTGTGTTTGTTGTTGTTGTGTGAGAGTAGAAGAAAAATAGAGTTTGAGAGGGTTTTTCCCAAAACAGAATATTTTCAACTCAAAAGAAAATCTATCAGACATTCCCCTTTGCAAGAAAATCATACAGAAGCCATGATTAATAATTTACCAATAATTAAAGAGATACCTGAATTAACATAAGAAGCTTAGTTAGTATTGTGAAATACAGTCAATAACTAATCTACTCCACAAATATTTACCAAGTTCCTAGTCCGTGACAGACAGCAGACAAAAACTGGCAAGGCCATTTGCCATAGTTGATTTTGCCTGAGTTTATTTGTGAAAGAAAGCAGAAACTCAAATAACATTAGACCCAATGCATAAGTGGATGCATATGTACAGGTTAAAAACAAGATTCTCAGAATTGTTCCCATCTTTCCCGCACAAACAAATGAGATTGCTGTGGTCTGAATGTTGATGTCTCCCAAATTCATACGCTGAAATATTAATACCCAAGGCGATGGTACTAGGAGGAGGGGCCTTTGAGAGGAGATGAAGTCAAGAGGGTGGAGCCCTCATAAATAGGATGAGTCCTTATAAAAGAGGCCTGAGAGAGACTTCTCTACCCTCCCACGATGTGAGGGCACAGCAATAAGGCATCATCTATAAACCAGAAAGTCGGCCCTCCCCAGACACTAAATCTGCCAGGTCTTAATCTTTTGCTTCCCAGCTCCAGAACTTCAAGTTAATTTCCATTGCTTATAAGGACCCAATTTATGGTGTTTGGTTACTCTGGTCCCTGAGAGAGCAGCCATGACCTTGTATCACCACCTCTCTCCATGTCCAATGGTTCACAAGGGACTTTATGCAAGGTGATATGGTTTGACTATGTTCCCCAACAAATCTCATCTTGAATTGTAGCTCCCAAAATCCCCACGTGTAGTGAGAGGGACCAGGTAGGAGGTAATTAAATCATAGGGGCAGGTTTTGCCCATGCTGTTCTCATGATAGTGAATAAGTCTCAAGAGATCTGTAGCTCAAATGAACTTAAAAAGGGACTGAAGTATTTGTTACATGTATCATCTAGCAGTGATCAACAGAGAAAGCAATAGTTAACTGAGGATATTTACCAAGGCATTACAAAACCCCCATCTCAATAAAAGACTGAGAGTAAACAGAAATTATTTTCTTGCCTAAAGCTATTATATTACACATCCCTCCAGGAACCAGGGTTGTGTAAATATTAAAAGATATTTTCTATTATACCATATCTAAGCATCCTGGGTTTTACATTAAGAGATGTGATTTCCACAGTAGCCTTTGCCCTAAGTTATTACGTATGTCTAGTTAATAATTTAGAGATATGCCAACCTAAAAAGGCCCCATTACAGAATTTTACTTAAAATATATGTTAAGGAAAGCAGTCATCCAAATTTCCTATTGAACATTTCATCTAATTTTTTATTTGTTTTAATTTTATGAAGTACTTATAATAATATCACCAATGGGGATTGGAATAGCACTGGAAAAGTAAATCTGTTACAAACAGAATATGTGAGAAGGAATAATAATATCACCAATGGGGATTGGAATAGCACTGGAAAAGTAAATCTGTTACGAACAGAATATGTGAGAAGGTTTGGGGAAATAATATCAACAAAACAAAATTTGAGCAAAGAGTTAGAATCAGATTAAATATGATTTGGCAAAATGCAACCACAGCTAAAAAGATTAAAGTATTGAAGGTGATGAATACCAACAGGATGACAGAAAGAGATTTGCGTAATTATGGTGGTGTGTTAGGAAGAACATAATAAAGCATATTTATGTATTCAACATGCTTTCTCATATGGTTTTCTTATTCGATCAAGTCTCTTAATTATGTAAAATGTAAACAACCAGTTCAGCAAATGTTGTGCCCAGATAAAGAGTGGAACCTATGAATTTCCAGCTAGGGAAGGTTTCAGAGATGGTGAAAGAGAGCAGAAAGTAAGAAGGAAGGACGATGCAGCTCTCGTGTGCACAGTCACCTCTGGTCCCTGAGAGAGCCGCCGTGACCTTCTATTGCCACCTCTCTCCATGTCCATGGGTTCACAGGGGACTCTATGCAAGGTGATATGGTTTGGCTATGTCCCCCGACAAATCTCATCTTGAATGGTAGCTTCCATAATCCCCACCTGTAGTGAGAGGGACCAGGTGGGAGGTAATTAAATCACGGAGGCAGGTTTTGCCCATGCTGTTCTCATGATAGTGAATACGTCTAATGAGAGCTGATGGTTTTAGGAAGGGCAGTTCCCCTGCACGTGCTCTCTTGCCTGCCACCATGCAAGACATGCCTTTGCTTCTCCTTCACCTTCTGTCATGATTGTGAGGCCTCCCCAGCCACGCAGAACTGTGAGTCCATGAAAACTATTTTTCTCTACAAATTACTCAGTCTTAGGTATGTCTTTATTAGCAGCATGAGAATGGACTAATACACAAAGAGGACCTCATGCTGAGAAAGGGGGAGTCCTACATATTTTAAATTACCATTTTAATTTTTGTTTATTTACATTTTATTGGGCCCATGCTAATTCAGGCTCTGAGCCAGTATTCTTATCAACATATTTTTGACAAAGAAATTGTTTAAGGGCCCAAAGTTATTAAGTCACATAAGTGGGCCCAGAACTCAGGCTTTCTGCCTTTTAATTCCTATTTCAATGTCCTTTGATGTGTCAGCCTATTTCCTATAACCTGTACTGCCTCCTAATGCTACTCTACTAACTAATTTTTATAAAATATAACTCTTTAAAAGCATAACAGTGACCTGTCATAAAAAAATATGGGATTTAATAGGCACTGAATCAAGGTTTCTCCTCGGGCACTTGACAAGTGTGACCCACACAGTATGGGGAATAATTAGGCCTGTTTATCTACCTCCTTTCTCCTTACAGCAATAACAGAAAGAGAAGTGGAATCTTCAAGGCTTATTCCACCGTACAGAGCTACCGCTACCTAAGGCAACCTCCATTCCTGAATGCAAATGACTTGGAATAATTTCCATGATTCATAATTTTTTTAATCCAAATTTAATTTAACTATTGTGTCTGGACAGAAAAGACAGTCACCCTCCAATCACAATCTTCTCAGCTCAGGTCACACAGAAGAGAGAGAGGAAACCGCAAAAGACCTGCCCCAGTGAATCCCTGGATGGCCTTAGGGTAAGTATAAAAAGTGTTAAACCTCTAACTTTGCAGTAATATGGCCAAATACGTCAGTCTTAATCACAGCTAATCTACTAAAAATTAGTATTTAATCTGTGCAACCAGGAAATCTGGGAAGTATAGAGAAATAAAAAGCAAAAACCAAGAACAAAGGAAGAGCAACCACCAGCAATTCTGCCATTCCAGATAAGTAAAATTACTTTGGGATTTTGGTGATTTATTATTTCTAATATAACTTATTCTGTACAATGATTTTTACATAATAAGGTACTAATGCAAGGTTTTTGAATTTCTTGTGGCTCAGCAACATCTCATGAAGAATTTCTTATATCAACAAACATTGCTCTACAGTTTAATTACAATGAATACTCAGTATTCAATAATCTGTACATGTTGAAAGTTATCTACCTGTCTTTTATATGTGATTTTTACCCCATTTTTACATCTATGACATATTCAATACATGGGTTCCCAGCAGTAGAATTGGTAAAATAAGGAATCTGTGTATTTTTCGGCCTTTTGTTAGCCAGTCCTGCTGCCAGGCTGGTCCAGGCTACTCGCCCACTGGAAAGGTCATGAGAATGTTACCTCACCACAATGTTAACCACACGGATCTCCATTATCCTCTCAGGCTTTTGCCAACCTGATATAGAAAAATGCACCCCTTTGACTTTGTTTTTGTTTGACTGTGAGTAGAGTGCACACTTTACCCAGATTTATTCACCCCGTACAGCACTTCTTGCTACCCTTGAAGTGGTTACCATGTAAGAAGTCTTCCTACACATAGTAGAATTATAATCTGCAAATACCCAAGCTGCATTTTGGACAGACCCATCTTCCACATGAGAAAAAGAGACAGCAGTGAGGGAAGAACAGCCCTAAATTTCGGGTGGGTTCTTCTAGCAGAACTTGGTACCAACAAGTCCTATGTCCAGAAAATAATAAAACAACAACACCAGCAGTTTCAGGGTACAAGTCACCCTGCTCTATGCCCACACATGCATGAGCAGTGTTATGGACAGAACTGTGTTCCCCAAATTCATATGCTGAAGCCTTAATCCCTATGTGACTGTATTGGAGATGGAGCCTTTAGGGAGGTGATTAAGGTTAAATGGGGTCACAGAGTGGTGGGGCCCTAATATAACAGGACTTCATGTGCTTATACGAAGAGCAAGTGGCATCAGAGGTCTCTCTTCCCCTTTGCATACACATAGACAGAAAGCCGTAAGTAGGCACAATGAGAAAGTACTGTCAACCAGCGGGGAAGAGAGATGGCCTACTGGCACCTTGATCTTGGACTTCTGGTCTCCAGAAATATGAGAAAATAAATTTCTGTTATTTAAACCATTCAGTCTGTAGTATTGTGCTATGGCAGCACAAGCTGACTAATACAAAAAGTGTTCAATTTTCTCAACTTTCTTTCCCTTAATTCCCCTGTGGGCTGGGCATGGAGTCTTGGGAACTGACAGAAGAAAGGCAAAACATCTCTTGGTAACACCTTCATCTAAAATGAATCACAGGTCTCAGGAGGAGGCATGTGTCCCAACATTGCTTCAAATCAGCATACCGGGACAAAGCAAAGCTTACAAAGGGATGTACCCCATTGTATGAAATAAGCCTATAGAATAAAACAGTATCTTAAACACATCCACAATACTACCACTTTCATAAATGATGCAATAAGAAATTCAGAAAAATTGGCCTGCATGACAATAACAGCAAAAGCAGTTAGGCCCTGCATGCCGAGCCTTCTTTTCAGTTTGAACTCTTATAACCATAGGTAATAAGATGTTATGATGTCCAAATGAATAGTCTAAACTTTTCTTTCCCAAATAGGAGTCTCTATAAATTTACATTACACTTGGCAACATGCTAGAATCTTAACTGCATTTTGGAAGGCCAAACTCTCTAGCCGTCAATGCAGAGACAATATTCAATGTCATATTTTATTGACATCCATCACACACACACAAACACACATGTAAATTCTTCATATTTGAACTTGTTCTTTCTTTAGTCACTTTTGCATTGCAACTGATGACTTACAAATCAAGACATGGTCATCTTCAACAAAATAACTGATGATGTCTGCATCACACAACCATCCAATTAAGTGATACATACAGCATTCTTGTGTCACTCTTACTTGGTGGTCTCCTCCTCTCCAATTTTCCAGTAAGTTCCTTTGGCCATTATATGGGTTTGCTCCTTCTTAGCTGCCCTCCCCTCTCTATAAGCCATGACCTCTTATCCTTCCAATTCTCCTCTCATTCTGTCACTCTTGGGGTCCTAGGGCCCTCAGGCTCTGAAGTCACATGCTTCAAATTCCAGCATTTCCAAACTCCAAGTATGCTGTGGGAAGCTAGAGATTTCATTAGTTAGACTTGCACTATGGCAGCCCCTACCCACACATGACTATCTACATTTTAATTAAAATAACATTAAAAAGTCAACTATTCATATATTTCAACTGCTCAAGAGCTAGAGATGGCCAGTGGGTACACTATTGAACAGTGAAAAGTGGAAGATCTCCATCACTGCAGAAAGTTCTACTGATGGCCCAAGTCTATGCCCAGTAGTAAATTCTCTGATGTAATCTTCCTTCTGCAGCTGAATCCAGGCAGGAGAGGTCTTGAGATGTGGTCAGATTACCAGGATAATTGGAAGGCAGAACTGGTGGGCCTCCTGAAAGATTCTGTGTGGATGTGAGCCACAGTGAGAGGAGACCAGGTGAGTCCAAGGGCTTGGCCTGAGTGACCGGCCATCAGCCAAGATGTCAAGAATGTGGGTGGAACAGACTTGGGGCAGGGAAAGGCAACCTTGCCTGCAAACTTTCAACCTGAAATCTACCTATGACTCTTATGTGCTGCTGACATCTGGGCAGCTGAGCTCTATGGCCAGAAACCACACTCTGATGTCAGTCAGGGAATGTAAAGATTGAGAGCTATTTATGACAAACCCACAGCTAATATCACACTGAATGGGCAAAAACTGGAAGCATTCCCTTTGAAAACCAGTACAAGACAAGGATGCCCTCTCTCACCACTCCTATTATAGTGTTGGAAGTTCTGGCCCGGGCAATCAGGCAGGAGAAAGAAATAACGGGTATTCAATTAGGAAAAGAAGAAGTCAAATTGTACCTGTTTCCAGATAGCATGATTGTATACTTAGAAAACCCCATCGTCTCAGCCCAAAATCTCCTTAAGCTGATATGCAACTTCAGCAAAGTCTCAGGATACAAAATCACTGTGCAAAAATCACAAGCATTCCTATACACCAATAGAAGACAGAGAGCCAGATGATGAGTGAACTCCCATTCACAATTGCTTCAAAGAGAATAAAAAACCTAGGAATCCAACTTACAAGGGATGTGAAGGACCTCTTCAAGGAGAACTAAAAACCACTGCTCAAAGAAATAAAAGAGGACACAAACAAATGCAAGAACATTCCATGCTCATGGATAGGAAGAATCAGTATCATGAAAATGGTCATACTGCCCAAGGTAATTTATAGATTCAATGCCCTCCCCATCAAGCTACCAATGACTTTCTTCACAGAATTGGAAAAAACTACTTTAAAGTTCATATGGAACCAAAAAAGAGCCCGCACAGTCAAGACAATCCTAAGCAAAAAGAACAAAGCTGGAGGCATCACACTACCTGACTTCAAACTATATTACAAGGCTACAGTAACCAAAACAGCATGGTACTGGTACCAAAACAGATGAATAGACCAATGGAACAGAACAGAGGCCTCAGAAATAACACCACACATCTACAACCATCTGATCTTTGACAAACCTGACAAAAACAAGAAATGGGGAAAGGATTCCCTATTTTATAAATGGTGCTGGGAAAACTGGCTAGCCATATGTAGAAAGCTGAAACTGGATCCCTTCCTTACACCTTATACAAAAATTAATTCAAGATGCATTAAAGACTTGAATGTAAGACCTAAAACCATAAAAACCCTAGAAGAAAACCTAGGCAATACCATTCAGGACATAGGCATGGGCAAAGACTTCATGACTAAAACACCAAAAGCAATGCCAACAAAAGCCAAAACAGACAAATGAGATCTAATTAAAATAAAGAGCTTATGCATAGCAAAAGAAACTATCATCAGAGTGAACAGGCAACCTACAGACTGGGAGAAAATTTTTGCAATCTACCCATCTGACAAAGGCCTAATATCCAGAATCTACAAAGAACTTAAACAAATTTACAAGAAAAAAACAACCCATCAAAAAGTGGGCAAAGGACACTTCTTACAGGCACTTTTCATACAGGACTTTTCATACAGGCACTTCTCAAAAGACAACATTTATGCAGCCAACAGACACATCAAAAAATGCTCATCATCACTGGTCATCAGAGAAATGCAAATCAAAACCAAAATGAGATACCATCTCATGCCAGTTAGAATGGCGATCATTAAAAAGTCAGGAAACAACAGATGCTGGAGAGGATGTGGAGAAATAAGAATGCTTTTACACTGTTGGTGGGAGTGTAAATTAGTTCAACCATTGTGGAAGACAGTGTGGCAATTCCTCAAGGATCTAGAACTAGAAATACCATTTGGCCAAGCAATCCCATTACTGGCTATATACCCAAAGGATTATAAATCATTCTACTATAAAGACACATGCACACGTATGTTTACTGCAGCACTATGCACAATAGCAAAGACTTGAAACCAACCCATATGTCCATCAATGATAGACTGGATTAAGAAAATGTGGCACATATACACCATGGAATACCATGCAGCCGTAAAAAAGGATGAGTTCATGTCCTTTGCAGGGACATGGATGAAGCTGGAAACCATCATTCTAAGCAAACTATCACAAGAACAGAAAACCAAACACTGCATGTTCTCACTCACAGGTGGGAGGTGAACAATGAGAACACACGGACACAGGGCTGGGAACATCAACACACTGGGGCCTGTCAGGGGGCGTGGGGCTGGGGGAGAGATAGCATTAGGAGAAATATCTAATGTAAATGTCGAGTTGATGGGTGTAGCAAACCAACATGGCACATGTATACTTACATAACAAACCTGCACGTTGTACACATGTACCCTAGAACTTAAAGTATAATAAAAAATAAATTGTCTTATATATTATATATTCATGTATATTATATATATAATATATATTCATATATTATAGTATACATGTATATATTACATAGTATATATGTATATATAGTAGTATTCATATATATATATATAATGGAATACTACTCAGCCATAAAAAGGAATGAAATAATGTATTTGCAGCGACCTGGATGGAATTGGAGCCAATTATTCTAAATGAAGTAACTCAGGAATGGAAAACCAAACATCATATGTTCTCACTCATAAGTGGGAGCTAAGCTATGAGGACACAAAGGCATAATAATAATACAATGGACTTTGGGGACTCGGGGGGAAAGGGTGGGAGGGGGTGAGGGATAAAAGAGTACACATTGGGTACAGTGTATACTGCTTGGGTGATGGGTGCACCAAGATTTCAGAAATCACCACTAAAGAACTTACTTATGTAACCAACCACCACCTGTTACCCCAAAACTTATGGAGGAAAAAAATATATTGATGACTTCTAAACATTGCTTGTCAAATCTTGTTTCCCGTCCTGTTCCTTCTCTTCAGGAAGGTCCCTTTTTATCTTTTAGTTTAGAGTAGCTAGAAACATTTATAACTCTTCTCTCACTTTCTTCTTTTACCTTCAGCAACAGACTTCAACTCCAGAGACTCTGATGTTAACTACCTTGACTTCCTGCCCCCTCACACCAAACAAACAAGAGAACCCTGTTACAGCCACACTTAGCCTTCTTTCCTTCTCTCATGTAGATCAAAGAAATGTCTTCCATTTCTTTCAGAGAATACCCCCCTCCCTGTTCTTGATCCTATGTTCTAAAAAACAAATGTTGGCAAAATAGAATT
The DNA here is from genome assembly GCF_029289425.2 of Pan paniscus. Taxonomy (NCBI): domain Eukaryota; kingdom Metazoa; phylum Chordata; class Mammalia; order Primates; family Hominidae; genus Pan; species Pan paniscus. The sequence goes on from NC_073253.2 coordinate 11,995,451, forward strand.
ACTTTTGGCTTTACTTCCATCATCAGGCATTACTTTCATAATCTGCCATTACCTTATACCCAAGTGAATAATGAAATACGGCATTAGAACATCCCAGGTATTTTTATTTAAATATATACGTAAATATGAGCTACTGAATGTTTTAAAAATTTACATATTTTAATATATTTTATTTTTAAAATCTTCCACTGAATAGGTGACATTTTAAAGACTCCTACTACGTATAATTGAAGAATAAGCATAAACATCTTTTTATGCATATTAGGGTACACAGAATGTGTGGATTAGTACAAATTAGCAACACAAAGAACAGTACTGAGCACCTCATTTGTGTAATCACTCTCATCACCAAAACTGCAATTCTGTATTTGTAACTAGCATGTCGCTACCAAGAGAAATAGGCATCACGTCATTCTCACTCAGAAGTGCTCTGCACACATAAACATATATTCATCCTCACTTCTCACTTTACAAAGAGAAATCTAAAGTTATCGCTTATCATAATATAAACAATATAGTAATAGTTGTCAAAACTACAATTAGGGCAGAAACTCAATCTGTCTTGGTCTATGTTCAATTTCCCACAGCTAACTCGGTATGTAATATATAGAAGCTAGTTAATAAATATTTGTTGAGCTAATATATGAATGATTAGAGTAAAATCAATAATAATTGCTTATGAGAGCATGTAACAAAAATATAATGGGCTTTGCATTAGGAGCATTTCTCTATGTGGCATTTGAAATGATACTCCTTTATTTCAACTCAAGATAGCTGCTTTTCAGTAAAAGCAGAAATAGGATTCAGAATCCCAGGACTAGTTTAAGACTTTCGCTTCCGTCAACTACCTGAGAATGATGTACACTTTGGGTAAGTGGCTTCCAAGGTAGAATCGTCGATCAAGTAGGCTTCCAGAACCTGATACTTGCAACCAACAGCTTGCAAATATAGAATCTGGCAAAACATATAGAGAAGATCATGCAAGGATGGGAAGCAGCACCTTTGAGCCATAGTCAGAACATGCAACCACAAGGGCATCAGCAGACAAAGGCAGGAGGCAGAGGAATTTCAGTTCCACCTGAGAAGTTGGGGGTGTGGCATTAGGTCTTATTCATGGAGGCGGCTACACAGGTCATTTGCTGCTGTAGTGGAAGATGTGATGGCTGGAGGGTGGAGAGCTGGTGGGATCTCAGTGTTGAGCTCATGTGTCAAACACAAGGGGATGACCGTTCTACCTCTGCGTTCAGACAGGCAGGAGCAGTGGGAGGGTCAACATAGCTTGGTGGGTCAGGAAACCCATTCTGTATCCTTGCATGAGCTATTCATCATTGAGAAGAATGGGATCATCCTGAATATCACCACAGACTTAATTTCCACCTGAGTTATTATTCTTAGTGACATATTATGTGTGAAGGTAAAAAGGAAGGTTCTGTGATGACTTCTACAAAGCAAGATGGAACGGTGCTGCTCATACAGGGGAGACGCCTAAGCAGCCAGGCTCTAGCAAACTGCGGTCAGTGAGGATGGGAGCAGGTCTTCCTTTGGCTATGTTCCAAATGTCTCACCATCTGTTTCTAAAGCATGATCTCAGCCAATTTTATCTAATCTTAACAAGCATTACACTAATAACTTATCTGTCTTAAAAATATTATTGAAAAGGTAGTGCTTTTAAAAACAAACCAGTGGTTAAGGGTGAATCAATTGCTGCTGCTCTTGAGCTCTGCCCTAGGCAAGCTTGTGACTTGAGAGCCAGAGCCAACACCACAGGTGAAGCAAGGAAGATGCGCGTCGGCCAAGCAACAGGTCAGGCTCTCAGGGCAGAGCTGACAGATCTCTCAACAGCAATCAGGGTCCCCTCAGACCTGAGGACTGAGAAGAAAGCTAAAAAAGCGTAGGAGATGGAGTGATTGACAGTGTAATGGCACAGGGTTAGAGCAGAGAGGAAAGGATCAGACTAAATGTATATAGGGAGACGTGAGGAGCAGGAAAGAGCAGCAAGTGGGCTGAGATGCAGGGAGCACTGGCGTGAGCCTCGAAACACTGCCAGAGAAGGAAAGCGGGGGCAGCAGACATGCTGTTGGTAGATCCTTGAAGAGGAGAGTGTGTGTGTGTTTGTGTGTGTGTGCGTGTGTGTGTGTGTGTGCGCGTGTGTGTGTATTTCTATTTTATTATTTTATTATTTTTTTTTTTTGAGACAGAGTCTCACTTTGTTGCCCAGGCTGGAGTGCAGTGCCACAATCTCGGCCCACTGCAACTACCACCTCCCAGGCTCTGGTGATCCTTCCACCTCAGCCTGGTACTACAGGCATATGCCACTGCGTCCAGCTAATTTTTGTGCTTTTAGTAGACATGGGGTTTCACCATGTTGCCCAGGTGGGTCTCGAACTCCTGAGCTCAGGCGATCCACCCACCTCAGCCAAAGTACTGGGATTACAGGCATGAGCCACCATGCCCAGCTAAGGATTTTAAGAAATTGGATGATGACCTTGAATTTGTTAATGATCTTGAACTTGAACCTGGTAATTTCAGGAAATAACCAATATATAACGTACTATATTATCATTGTTTTTTAAACCAAATAAACATTGTATTTATGGATTTGCATTTTCTTGGAATTCTGTGTCATATCCCAATAATGGAAGTGTGGCACATACATTGTTGGCAATGTTGTCACCTCTCACAAATGTTGGCTCCACCAAGGCATTCTCAGGAGTCTTCTTTAGATGCGCCCTTCGTGGGATACTATATTATTATATCAACAAACGAAGTGAGCCGTTCTCTACAACTGCATGTGGAATCCTGGGGAGAGGCTAGTACAATGAGGCTGAAGGCCACTGGCATACGTATATGAGTTTCCAAGGGGTCCACACCTTCTATTTCCTCTCACTGAACACTATCCAGACCTCTCTTTGGCAAAGCCATGCACACCCAAGATTGGATGTGCAAGTAATGATTCAGATGTCTACCTCTAGCTGAGACCTCACAGTTGATGTCCATACTATACATTTGTAATAAGTCACAACCTACTGCAAATGGCTCCATCAGATCCTCAGAAACACACCAAATTCAGCATGAGTCCAAGTCTCCTGCCTGGACACACAAAACCCTCCTAACCTGCCTCTCATGCCTGCAATATTACCTCCTTCAATCAAGTCCATGCATTATTCATTAAAAGAGTCAATCTTCCTTACCAACCATCTGATCACATAATGCTTTTTCCCTAAATTTATTTGAGTGGATCTCAGCATCTAAACAGAGGTTTCCAAACTTTCTTTGACAGAAAATGTGTTTTAACTCATGGCCCAATTACACATAATCATGTATTTTAACAGAAACAAGACTTCATGAAAAAGGAAGCTTTATAACATGTGATGCACTATATTTTCTATTTTATTCCATTTTATTTAAAATGCTAGTGTCACCCACTAAATTAATGGATACAAAACAGTTCAGAAACCACTGACACAGAGGATAGAGTTCGATCTGCTTTGCATGATGTATGAGGCTGTTCTTGCCCTGGCCCACACATCTCCACTCTTAAGGCTGTTGCCTCTCCTCTCACACCGTACACTACACACACCAAGCCTCTTGCCACTCCCAATACATCTTAATAAACTGTGTTGTGAACACGCAGAGTTCTCTTCCTGTGTGTGCCAATTCAGTTTACCACAATTCAATTTATCATCTTCCCTTTACCATCACCAAGACTTTTGTTGGCTGCCAAACTCCCTTTCTCTTTTCACTTTCATAGTCCTATGGATGCATTTCTTCCTCTCTGAAGCCTTTTGGACAACTCCAGGCACCATGAATCACTTCACGTCCTCTTTCTGTTACCTTTACAGCTTGAACTTTCCTCAAATATTATATGATCACTAAGAACTGTGATGATCTTATCTCTTCTGGGATTAAAAACAACTTTTAATGTTTTTGAAATTGCGATGGTTCTTCATGTGACTATGGCCCCTTTTTCCTTTAAGCCATTCGGGATAAATTTTCTGTCATTTGCAATTAAAAGTGTTACTAAATCAATGATATACTCAATATCTTATATCTATGGAAATACCATGTATTTTACATTTTACATTTTACATCCCCTAATTAGTTCATGAATTCTTTGAGCACAGAAATTGGGTCTTATTCATATTTATAACCTCAGTGCCTAGAATAATGCCTAGTAAAGAGCTGGCATCATTAAATGCTTATTGAATAAGTCAAAATGAAAGAACATTTATAATTTATTGTCAGCCCCATTTTAAAATGTCAAGGAATTTTACACGTACAACACTGGCACATAAATGTCCTATAACTCTTCCCAGGTTTACAAACATAAAAATTCAATGTGTTAAATTAAATTATTAAGTATATATCTATAAAAATAGAAATATTCAAATTAATGACTTTGGTTGATACATAATATTAAAGTAGTCAAACCATATATATTTCTACCAATCACACCTATGTCTACATTTATAATGGAAATATGTCTAGATAAAATTAATAATCATAATAAGTTCTAGGGTTCATCTCTACTACAAATTAGATAGTGACACATTTCTTGCATCAACAACCATCCTAGTTCCCCCAGACAACACAAATATATTTCAACAGCTGATTGATGGGTTTACCAAGCTACAAGGACACTTATCCTTATGCCAGAAAAATAAAGTCTGGGATTCTAAAATTACAGACCCATCAAACTAACAGTAGATTGAGCCAAAATTGAAATAGGCACAGTACTTTAAAATTTGACTCTTCCAGAATAAAAGAGGAAGTTCTAATGTATTTCATAAAAATGAAGCTCAGTGTTGAACTGACTATTCTTTTGGCTGAAACTTCAAAGAAGCATGCTTAGCACAGCCCCTAATACAGTGTTCATCACACACAGTGACTGTCCAGAATACACTGTCACTGCCAAATGTCTCAGGTGCTGGAGTTCCTCTCACACAGCTCCTGTAGACTTCGAATCCATCTCATACATTCCATCTGTGCAAGACACTGAATAAAAGCATCTAAGCTTATAAGTGAAATACAACCTGTCTTCCTAAATATTCTCCCTAGTAATATCCTAAACAAATACACAGTTTTCCAGCTTAGATTCCCCATTTAATCATAGATTTACATCATAAAATCTGGCAAAAAAACAAAACAAAACAAAACAAAAAACGTGCTTAAGCCAGTCACAACAATTTTACCACTGTGAATTGCCAACTTTGACTGTCACAATCTATTAAACAGAAAGTCCCCAAATGCCAGCCACACAGTGGTTCGCAACATGTTCTTACTTCACAGTACTTGAAAGTGTCCACTCAAATTATGGCAATTTACCCTTCATATTGATTGCAAATATGTATCTGCCACTTCACAATTTCTCAAGATACCGAAGCTCAATGACACATCTAGTTTTTCCAGAATTGCTATCAATGGGCAGTCAAGGACAAAAAATCTCACTCTGCAAACAGATATCTGCACTCAGCCCATATGTTTAACCTATCACAACAGAGACTGTATCAATCAGTGTTTTAAAATTAACTATAAAACCGAGTTTCAACTACTCTTATACAACTTTAGTCACTACCATTGACTTAGCAGTTTTTTAAATAAATTGCTGACCTTAAAAGAACAAATAGAAAACAAAGACTGAATAGAGCCATAATTTTATAGCTGCCAAGATACATTGACATTTTTTACCCACATACAACAAATTTTGAAATTTTAAGTGATATAACCTGCCTATTACAACACATGACTTTAAAAGTAAGCTGTGCTTAGGAGTTAAATCTAAATTATATATATTTAAGAGGTATTACTGTAATTGTAAACGTTACATAGCAAAGAAACTCTCATTTTTTGTATATAATCATTCAATATTACACTTCAGGGCTTCAAATACACTGGTATGTGATCAATAACTAATTTTAAATGGACAAATAATTAGATATTATGAAAAGGGGTGATTATCAATTCCCAGCCTTACTTTTTTGCCAATTTGTTTTCTGTTTTCTTTTAATTTACAATTTGTACAAATCATTACCCTGTCAAGCAAAATTTATAGCATTTCTTTACCGCCAAATTCCCATTTTCTCCAAATAAGACTCTCAGATATTGTTCCCTTTTTAAATTACCTCCTAATGAAAATATTTTCCCTCTCACCTGCATTTATATCTTATCTGCTTATTATTTGTTACTATCTCTGTTGGGTTGAGTTTGGGAGTATGTGATAATTTTCAATTATGTCCACAGGTTCTTTCATACTCCTCTCTTCAGGAAGTAGAGCTTACTTCACCTCCCCTTCAGAGTGGGCTAGACTTAGTGAGCCTTTACCCAAATAATATGGTAGATGTGATGGTATATGATCCTGAGACAAGTTATGAAAGACACTCAGACTTCCCTATTGATCTCTCTTTGATCATTCACTCTGGGGAAGTCAGCTTCCAGGTAGACAGGATGCTCAAGCAGCCCTATGGAGAAAGAGGTCCACGTAAGGAAAAACTAAAGCCTCCTACCAACAACTGGCAAAGGACTGATACCTACAACCAATGGGCCATATGAGTAAGACATTTAGACAGCAGATCTTCTAGTCCCAGGCCTGCTTCAGATGATATAGACCTACCTCCCATCTTGACTAAAACATTACAGGAAGCTTTGACTCAGAAATACCCAGCTAAGTGGCTCCTAGATTCTTGACTCACAGAATCCATGACATAAATATTAGTTGTGTTAAGGTCCTAAATTCTAGGGCAATGTGTTATGCAGCAACAGATAACTAATATTGAGCGTAGTGACAATCTTCAGGTGTTTTTGAGGGTCATTACCTAATGCTGAGGTTTCAGTGATTTCATTATAGTCTTTTTTTGACACCAGCACATGGAAGGAGTCAGAAAATATGCCAGGCCAGAGATTCTGCTCCATCCCCAAACTGTATTCTGCATAGTCCCTCAGAGTTTATGACTTATCACAGACTCCTCAGGAGTCATCTCCAAGAAGGGCCCAAAGTTAGGAAGAAATCAAGGAAAATAATGTATGAATGACTTAGCATGAGAGTAATCACGATTTCACAGTACATTTTAATTTGTCTGTTTAAAGATTTCTAAAGATGTTCAAAGATTTTACTTAGTATATATACACATTTAAAAAGCATTTCATAATTATTGCTGAAGTTTAGGTTGATATTTTTGGACACGGATATCTTCTCCATGGTTTACATAAAATAAGTATAAAATAATAGTCTTACATATGAATGATAATGAGGATATACAATGTTTTTGTCATCAGATGATCTAATCTTATTCATTTACTATACCTTATCTAAAAAAATAGACCCTTGTATATTTAGGTTTCAAGTATTTCTCTTAATGAGTGCATATCATAATCTATAATTATATAGCTATGATTAGTGCTAAGTTTCCAATGACTAATTTTCTGGCAGGGTTTTTGCAGGATCCTCTGGGCAAGTGCTCACACTGAAGCCAGTATTCTGGCACTTGACTTTCTTCCTATTCTTCAACTAGTACCTTTCTGGTCTTGGTATGAACCAACTGCATAATCTCCCAACTCAAGGTGGAGTGAGTTAATTTTACCTTGATAGATACTAGCGCTGCTGACTGACTTTCCATTTTTCTTCTTCATCTAGGACAGCATTCACCTAAAATCAGTCTTGCTGTTATGACTTGTTTTGGTTAAGGAATTATAATTGAGTACAAGCATTTAAGATCCCGTGTATGATTCCTCATTCTCTGTTTCTTCCTACTTTGAAAAACCCTGTGTGTTGTATTAGGGTGGCAGAGGCATAAGAGATTGAAGAGTAACTATGTGGAAGAGGAGGTTTCATCTACCCACAGAGGATATGTTGCTTGAGTGATTAACTAGACTGCTTGGATTAAGCCAGTGTGATTTTGGTATTGTTTGTTACTTTGGCATGCCCAGCCCATCCTGACTAATACACTGTCCAGAGTGCATGACAGGGGATACCTACAAAAGTTTCTGAGTTAAAAGAACATGATAGTCTAAATTTCTCTTGAAAAACAAATTTTGTTTTGCCCCCAAAGGGTTCAGCTTTAATTACAGTCCTACTGGAAAAATATTTCTCTGGATCTTAGTTTCCTCATTGGTATAGGTAACATTGGTATAGCTCTATATTGTAGGTTTGCGTCAAGATTCAAAAACAGTAATTTTTATTATATTTTAAAAATTACAAAGCTTGTGACTAGACATTAGAACATTAATACAAAATGGATTTTAATTCCTAAATTATCTTTGTTAATATATTTTAAATTATCTTATACACCAAGATGTAATCAATAATAATTGATAAATGAACTATGACTACAAATACTTATACAACATTGTGATATATGGTTTAAGCAATGCACTTTTTAAAACCAAATGTATTTCTTAACTTCTTGGTGTGATAAAATTAAGATTTCATAGACACTCACCTGTCCGGGGTAAAATTTAGTAGACTTTTTTATATCAGGAAATTAAAGAAACACTCCACTAAAGTGTAAACCTGAAATTTCTACTTAGGGAAACCATTAAATAATTTAAAAGAGATTTATCAGTGAATTTTGTTGATGTGCTCACAATTTAATCAATATTAATCATTTTTTCCACCATTCATTCTGAAATTTCTCAAGTGTAAAGCAGAAGAAAAGACAGCTTGTTTCCAACTTTTATTTCAGGTTCAGGGGTACATATGCAGGTTTGTAATATAGGTAAATTGAGTGTCATGGGGGTCTGGTGTACAGATTATTTCATCACCCAGGTAAGAAGCATAGTAGACAATAGGTAGTTGTTTGATCATCTCCCTTCTCCCACCCTACACCCTCAAATAGGTCCCAGTGTCTGTTGTTCCCTTCTTTGTGTCCACATGTACTCAATATTTACCTTCCACTTATAAGTGAGAACATGAGGGTTGGTTTTCTGTTCCTGCTTTAGTTCACTTAGGATAATCGCCTCCAGCTCCATTCATGTTGCTTCAATGAACGTGATCTTGTGCTTTTTAATGGCTGCATAGTATGCCACAGTGTATATCTGCCACACTTTCTTTAACCAGTCTACTGCTAATGGCCATTTAGGTTGATTCCATGTTTTTGCTATTGTGAACAGTGTTGTGATGAATATGGTGTAATGATTTACATTCCTTTGGGAATATACCCAATAATGGGATTGCTGGGTTGAATGACACTTCTGCTTTAACTTCTTTGGGAAATCGCCACACTGCTTACTACAATGGCTGAACTAATTTTCATCCCAACAAGCAGTGTATAACATTCCTTTTTCTCCACAGCCTCACCAGCATCTGTTACTATTTGACTTCTTAATAACAGCCATTCAGACTGGTGTGAGATAGTGTCTCTCTGTGGTTATGATTTGCATTGTTCTAATGATTCATGATGTTAAGTACTTTTTCATAAATTGTTGGCTGTGCACAGTCTTCTTTTGAAAAGTGTCTGTTCATGTCTTTGGGCCACATTTTAATGGGGTTGTTTTTTGCTTGCTACTTTAAGTTCCTTACAGATTCTCTACATTAGACCTTTGTCGGATGCATAAGTTACAAATATCTTCTCCCATTCTGTACACTGTCTGTTTACTCTATTTTCTTTTGCTGTGCAGAAACTCTTTAGTTTAATTAGGTGGTCCCCTTTATCAATTTTTGTTTTTGTTGCAATTGCTTTTGGTGTCTCCATCATGAAATCTTTACCAGAGCCTATGACTGGAATACAATTTCCTAGGTTATCATCAGGGTTTTTATAGTCTTAGGTTTTCCATTTGTCTTGAGTTGATTTATGTAAGGATGGGATCCAGTTTCAATCTTCTGTATATGGCTGGCCAATTTATCCTAGCAGCATTTATTGAATAGGAAGTCTTTTTCTTATTGCTCATTGTCAGTTATGTCAATTAGATGGTTGCAGGTGTCTGGCTTTATTTCTGGGCTCTCTATTCTGTTCCACTGGTCTATGTGTCTGTTCTTTTTTTTTTTTTCTTTTTCCACTAACATGCTGTTTTCATTAGTGTAGGCTTATAGTATAGTTTAAAGTCAGGTAGTGCGATGCCTCCAGCTTTGTTCTTTTTGCTTAGGATTTCTTGGGCTATTGGGGCTTTTTTTGGTTCTATATGCTTTATACAATAGGTATTTCTATTTCTGTACAGAATGTCATTGGTAGTTTGGAATAGCATTCAATCTATAAGTTGCTTTGGGCAGTATGGCCATTTTAACAGTATTCTTCCTATCTATGAGCATGAAATGTTCTTCCATTTTATCAGTCATCTCAGATGTCTTTCAGCAGTATTTTGTAATTCTCATTGTAGAGATCTTTCACCTCCCTGGTTAGCTGCATTCCTAGGTATTTTGCACTATCTGTGGCTATTGTGAATGGGATTGGTTTCTTCATTTGACCCTCAGCTTGGACACTGTTGATGTATACAAATGCTACTGATTTTTGTGCACTAATTTTACATTCTGAAACTTTGCTAAAGTTGTTTATAAGATCTACGAGCTCTGGGGCAGAGACTATGGGGTTTTCTAGGTATAGAATCATATTGTCTGCAAGCAGAGAAAGCCTGACTTCCTCTCTTCCTATTTGGATGCCTTTTATTTCTCCTTCCTGATTGCTCTGGCTAGGACTTCCAGAACTGTGTTGAATGGAAGTGGTGACAGTGGTCATCCTTGTCTTGTTTCAGTTCTCAAGGGGAATGCTTCCAGCTTTTACCTGTTCACTATGATATGGCTGTGGGTATGTTATAGATGGCTCTTATTATTTTGAGGTATGTTCCTACAGTGCTTAGTTTGCTGAAGGTTCATAACATGAAGGAATATTTAATTTTATTAAAAGCCTTTCTGTATTTATTGAGATAATTAGGTTTCATGTTTTTAGTTCTATTTATGTGATGAATCACATTTATTGATTTGCAAATGTTGAAACAAACCTGCATCCAGGAATAAAGCCTACCTCATCATGGTGGAATACCTTGTTCGTGTGCTGCTGGATTTGGTTCGTTTGAAATTTGTTGATGACTTTTTACATCAATGTTCATCAAGGATATTGGCCCGAAGTTTTCTTTTTTTGTTGTGTCTCTACCAGGTTTTGCTATCAGGATGATGCTGTCCTCATAGAATAAGTTAGGGAGGAGTCTGTCCTCCTCAATTTTTGGGAATAGTTTCAGTAGGATTGGTACCAGCTCTTCTTATACACCTGATAGAACTCAGATGTGAATCCATCTGGTACTCAGCTTTTTCTGGTTCGCAGTGTTTTTATTACTGATTCAATTTTGGAACTCATTATCAGTCTGTTCAGGATTGCAATTTCTTCCTTTTCTCACCTTGGGAGACTGTATGTTTCCAGGAATTTATCAATTTCTTCTAGGCTTTCTAGTGCATAGAGGTGTGCATAGAGGTGTTTGTAGCAGTCTCGGAGGGATTTTTGTATTTCTTGGGGGTCAGTGGTAATGCCCTCTTTGTTATTTCCAATTGTGTTTATTGGGTTCCTCTCTCTTTTATTATTAATCTTGCTAGTGGTATATCAATCTTATTTATTCTTTCAAATAACTACCTCCAAGATTTGTTGATCCTTTGTATAACATTTTTTTCTCAGTTTCATTCATTTCAGGTCTGATTTTGGTTATGTCTTATCTTCTGCTACCTTTGGGGTTGATTTGCTCTTGATTTTCTAGTTTCTCTAGGTGTGATGTTAGGTTGTAAATTTGAGATCTAACTTTTTTTTATGTGGGTGTATAGTGTTATAAACGTTCCTCTTAACAATGTTTTAGGTAGGTCCCAGAAATTCTGATATGTTTTATCTTTGTTCTCATCACTTTCAAGGAATTTCCTTATTATTCTGTTGTGGTTTTTTGGGGGAGGGGGCGGGGAGGTGGAAAGTTCTGTAGATGTTTGTTAGATCTATTCGGTCAAGTGTGGAGTTGAGGTCCCAAATAACTTCATTATTTTCTTCTCTGATGATCTAATATTGTCAGTGGGGTGTTGACATCTTCCTCTATTATTGTGTGGTTATCTACATCTCTTTGTAAGTCTCTAAGAACTTGTTTTATGAATCTGGGTGCTCCTGTCTTGGGTGCATATACATACAGGATAGCTATGTTTTCATGTTGAGTTGATCCTTTTACCAATATGTAATGCCCTTTTTGTCTGTTTTGATTGTTGTTGGTTTAAAGTCTGTTTTGTCTGAAATTAGAATAGCAGCCCCTGCTTTTTTCTGTTTATTTAGTGGATTTTTTTTTCCTCCCTTTACTGTGAGCCTGTGGGTTTCATTCCATGTGGGGTAGGTGTCTTAAAGACAGTAAATCTTGCTTCTTTATACAATTTGCCACTTTGTGCCCTTTAATTGGGGCATTTAGGCCATTTACATTCAATGTTACTATTGATATGTACAGATTTGATCATATTATCTTGTTATTAGCTGGTTATTATGTAGACTTGATTGTGTGGTTGCTGTATAGTGTCACTGATTTATGTAGTTGTGTGTCTTTTTGTGGTGGCTAGTTGAACATTCTTTCCTTTCCATAATTAGCACTCCCTTCAGGACCTCTTGTAAAACAGGTCTGGTGGTAACAAATTCCCTCAGCATCTGCTTGGCTGAAAAGGATCTCATTTCTTCCTCATCTACGAAGTTTAGTTTGACTGGATATGAAATTCTCCGTTGCAATTTATTTTCTTTCATAATGCTTAATATAGGCCCCCAATCTCTTCTGGCTTGTAGAGTTTCTGCTGAAAAGTCCACCATTAGCCAGATGAGGTTCCCTTTGTGGATGAACTGTAACTTCTCTCTAGATGCTTTTAATATTTTTTTCTTTCACTTCAATCCTAGAGAATCTGATGACTATGTGTCTTGTCGATGGTCATCTTGTAATACCTTGCAGGCATTTTCTGCATTTCCTGAATTTGAATGTTGGCCTCTCTAGCAAGGCTAGGAAAGTTTTCATGGAAGATATCCTCAAATATGTTTTCCAAGTTGCTTGCTTACTCTCCCACTCTTTCAGGGACACCGATGAGTCATATATTTGGTCTCTTTACATAATCCCATATTTCTAGGAGTTTTTGTTCATTCTTTTTTTTTTTTGTCTGATCATTTTATTTTGGAGAACTGGTCTTTGAGCTCTGAGATTCTTTCCTCAGCTTGGTTTATTCTGCTGTTAATACTTGCAATTATATTATGAAATTCTTGAAGTGAGTTTTTCAGCTCTACCAGATCAGTTTGGTTCTTTCTTAAAATGGCTATTTCATCTTTCAGCTTCTGTATCATTTTATTTTATTCCTTATAGTTCTTGGATTGAGTTTCAACTTTCTCCTGAATCTTCATGATCTTTTTTCCTACCCCATGTTCCTGTTCTGAATTTTATGTCTGTCACTTCAATCATTTTAGCCTGGTAAAGAACCATTGCTGAAGAACTAGTGTGGTCATGTGGAGGTAGAAGCCACTCTGGCTTTCTGAGTTATCAGAGTTCTTGTTGTGGTCTTTCTCATCTGAGTAAGCTAGTGTTCCTTCAAAAAGACTGCTTTTTAATGCTAACATTATGCAAAAACTTTGTGCCTAGATTTAACATAAAATTCGGAAAAGAAAACCAAAATAATTTTAAACAGTTATAAAGCCTAGGCTGCAAGCACTACAAAATTATTAACAAGTGGCTGATCCAAGAATATAGAAAATTTTTTTAAATATTATAACTTCTATCTGATCTGAGTAAAAAAAAATACAGTACTCAAAAACTGAACACTGGATAAACAGTTGTTTAGTTGTTATGTGAAAAGTCAATAATCACCTCTAAGTATTTTAAAAACACATTTAAACTGATAAAGGAAATGTAACTCCAATATAAAATTCATGGTACCATTATAAAATGTTGCTTAACACATTGAAAAATTACACAGTATCTGGCTTTCAAATATTCAAACAACTTAAAACAATAAAAACAACATATTGACAAATTTCTCAGCAGTCATATTTTATGGGTATTCTGCTAGTTTTCCCCTATCCATTTACATATATATGTAAAGGTACACACATATACATAAATACATCCACATACACACAAATCGATATACACACACATACACACACACGCACACACTTAACAGAAATGTGATGATGCTATATATATTGTTCTGTAACTTTTTTTTCCAATCAGTATGTTTTGGAGACCATTTAAGACCATTACTTATGAATTTATCATGTTGTTTAAATCTGTCGACAGCTATCCCATTGTATTGATGTAACATTTTTAGTTCTTTCCTCTACAAATGTTGTTTTCATTGCATTGCTTTTAGTTGTTATGTGAAAAGTCAATAATCACTTCTAAGTATTTTAAGAATACATTTAAACTGGTAAGTTAAAGGAAATATGACTCCAATATAAAAATTCATAGTACCATTATAAAAAGTTGCTTAACACCCTGAAAAATTACACAATATCTGGTTTTCAAATATTCAAACAACTTAAAACAATAAAAACAACATATAGACAAATTTCTGAGCAGTCATATTTTATGGGTATTCTGCTAGTTTTCCCCTATCAATTTATTTATATATGTAAAGGTACACACATATACATACATACATGCATATACACACAAATCGATATACACACATATATACACAAACATACACATAACAAAAATGTGATGATGCTATATATATTGTTCTGTAACTTTTTTTCCAATCAGTATGTCTTCGAGACCATTTCAGACCATTATGAATTTATCATGTTGTTTAAATCTGTACGCAGCTATCCCACTGTATTGAGGTATCATTTTTAGTTCTCTCCTCTACAAATGCTTTTTTCATTTCTTTTTTTATTTTGCTCATAAATATGTGTTGAAATCAGGATCACTTTATAAGGGTGTATGTGTGTATGTGTGAGTATTATTTTAGAATAAATTCCTAGAAATGAATTTGCTGTGTCTAAGAATACAAACATCTTAAGCTGTGACAGATGCAGCCATCTTGTTCCCAACGCATTTCCAATGGAGACTTCGCCAACAACATAAAGGAATGCCAAATTACATGCCCTTTGGCAAACAGAGATATGAGTCGTCATTTAAATTTTTAATAATCTGACAGTTAAAATGTAATGTATAATTGTTTTCTTTTGTGTAAAATGACATTTTAAACTGTAGAGTCCGTTAGACAAAATGCTGATTCCATTAACAGAAAAACTGAGTCATCTTTCTATGACTTGTCAAGGTAGTGTTGTTGTATTTCTCTTATAGCACTTTACCCACTTTACTGCAATTACAGATAAAAATCTTCTGACCCTTACATCCAATGTAAAAAGTCATTACTTTTAACTTCATTTCACAAATGGAGAAAGAGGAGACTCAGGAAAAATAAACAGGATGTACAGTCTCAGAAGTGTAGTCAGGGGCAGTCAAAGATTTTAAACTAAATTTCTGACATCTTGTCATGTATTATTTTGATTAGACCCCAGAATAGTCAATGCTTGGATGTAATAGTTCTTTTGCATATACATCCTATTACAAAATAATACACATTAGTTTCAAGGAAGTTGTTTTTATAATTTTAGATAAATCCTTCAGCTTTGTCACTTAGACGGTAATTACTTCTGAAATCCTGAAGATGCCATCTTTCTAATTCCCTATGATACAAATATCTATTTAAAATTTTTATTTTTAATTGATACATAATTGTATACATTCATGAGGGAGTATGATATGATGTTTTGATATATATTTATGGTGTGGAATAATTAAATCAGGATAGCTAACACATTTATAACCATAAATTTTTGTTTGATTAAAAAAATTTCACTTCTACTGTTTTACCAATATTAAAATATGCAATGCAGTTATTTTAGTCACTATTCTGTATAATTGATCAGGAAAGCTCATTCGTCCTGTCTAATGGAAACTTTGCACCTCTTGACCAACATTTCCCCTTTCCCCGTCCACTCAGGCCTTAGCATCTGGTAACCATCATATAGTACCTTTTTAATGTGTTGTGAAGTCAGTTATCTTCCAAGAGACCATGCTTATTCAAAACTCCAAAGACAAATTTCAGAAAAGCTGTAATTTCTCTGTGTTTACAATTACTTTATGTAACCATATCATACAGTAAATCTTAGATATGAGTAAACAGGTTTAAATTATCATATTCCCAGTCTAAAAATAATAATATTTAACATTTCAAAATTCATTTGTAGTATTCTCTACTGTATTTTTAAAAGTAATTTCCCTGACCAATTAAATTATTCTATGTTTAGGAGAACTCTCCTCATGGCAGTAGACTTCACACATTTTATTTTCTTTGTTCTTTCTTTTCAGTACATTTAGAATGTTTCACATCGTCAGCAGTTACCACTCTCTAATACATAAATTATTCCTGAATATTTAGTTGTTAGAAAATCAGTCAATTAAAAGTGCTCAAAAATATTAAACAAATTTAAAATAAAACAAGAATAACCTGTGGAAAAATAAACTTTGACTTTATGTAAAAAAAATTTCTGTAAATTAGGTAGGAAGCACTTGCTTCTTTACATAGAAATATTTTAGCATGATTGGTCTTTTTGGAGGGAGAGGTCCAAGCATGAACCTGATTATAATCTACCTTTTTATGTCACTGTTTTTTTTAACAAACTTTCCTCTCCAAAAGATAATTGGGAGATGAAATTTTAATCAATTAGGGATATTATATTTTACAAAGAGCAAAAATGGTTTTATGTTTAACTGTCTGTTATGAAAACCTTAATAACCTGCAGGAGCTATTAAAAGCATACTAGCAAATGCTTAAAATCAGAATTTGCTTTTTATAAACATGTCCAAGGATCTTAAGGAAAATGATACATAAATATAAATCAATATGATGTTTCTTTTTAAAATCTCAATTATGCAAACATGGTAGTTATACAGATTTTTGTTAGACAAAGCACAAATATTCAACTACAAAAGTTTTTTTCTATATTTATTATACAATCAGGTTTCTTATCAATTAATTTCCCTATGTCTTAAATCAAAAAGCAATAAAAATGCATATCAGTGTCATACTGATCTCAGCATGTATGCTAAAGATTATCTATACATGGATTGTTATACATATGAGGTAATAACATTCTAAGTTAAAGAGAAATTTTTACAGTGTAATAATAACACTAATTGTGTACGTACTATGGACCAGGCATTATTCTAAGCTCCTCCAGTACTGACTCAACTAATACAGCAATGCTATGCAGTACTTCTATTATTATCCTCTTTTCTAGATGATGGAACTGAGATACAGGAGGTTAACCTCCCCAAGGTGGCAAAGGGAAGGGCTACTGTTTGAACTCACATGGCCTATGGTTCAGTCACTACACTGTGCTGTTAATCTACTGGATGCCTCTAAATACTGATACCAATTTGGTAAATTATTCATTAATTAAAAAATCATTCATGGACCACATACTTTGCCAGGTCCAGTACTTGGCATTGAGTACTGGATGCAAAAAAAAAAAAATCCTATTTATCCCTCCTTCCTACTTTGGAGAAGCCATAGGTAAAATAATTAATATAGCAATTGGATCTAAAGCATACATTTTGGTTATGAAGAAGGAAGGTTTCTAAGTAGGAAAGTCTTCAGAGGGCTTGCTTTGGTGTTCCAGTGCCTACCACAATGGCCACGTATTCTAGAAGCTCTTGGGAATGACTCCATTCCACAATCCTTGTTACCCAGCCCCTCATTGCACCTGTGGTCATCTATCTACTCCACAGGAGCCTGGGACCCTTCTGCCTCCTCTGGTTAAGGGGCCTATTACCAGGAGCTAGTTGTGTTGCTTCTAAACCCATTCATTTCAATTTTATCTAATAATTATATTATGTGATTAAACATATGTAAGACAATGAGACATAACTGCATCAAGAATAGTTTTTGTTATTTTATGAATACTTGTTGAAATTCCTTTAAGATAAGCCACTGAAAAATGCCGTGGTATTACAGATAAGGTAATTGTAAAAGGCAAAGGAAAAATTATAAACATCTAGAAGGATTCTTCTTTAAAATACTTCAAAAGTTTCTTAGATTCCTCCTAGAGGAAGGAAGGAAGAGTAGGGAGTGGAGCAGTAAGAATGCTCATTCCATGTTATTACGAGCAGACTCATATTTAAATAACTGACCTAGGTCCTATACAGTTAGTGAACACATGTACAATTAAGTTAAAAATAAAACGAATACAGCATTTATGTAGTTTTTTTTAATGATTCTCTATTTTAAATGACTCCTCTTAACTCAATCTCTTGATTGAGTTTTTACCAACCATTGTCTCAACACTTATTGGTTGAATGAATGAAAGAATGAACAGTAAGTGAATTGATCATGTTTAACCTATTCTGCCTGTTATGTGATTGTTTAGTTGGTCTTTTCATTGTATGAGTATTTGTTTTGCCTGGAATCATTTACTTGCTGGATCAATTAGTCATTTATTAACTTAATTAAGAAACGAGTGGCTACTGGTACTTGATGATGTCAATAATTCCACCAAAGACGATACCGAGTGTTGAAGGGCTCTTTTGTTTCGCCTGGAATCTGCCTCTGCTCCCTTGTAACTGTGTCTGCACACGGCACCCGCATGAGGCAATGCACTCGGATAGACCAATTTCATGAAACTGTAATTACTCTGAGAACGATGCTAAATTTAAATTGTACAAGTGACTGAATTTCAATTTAGAATAACAAATCTACACATCATCTTATTGGAAAATCATTATCTAATTTCTGTGTACCACACATATAATTTGCACAATTGAGAAAAAAAGTCTCTCAATTTGCTATCTTAAAAAGTGAAACAGCTTTGTGAACTTTGAACAGAGGATTAAAGTTCCATTGATATTCTGAACAAAGTGAACTAAATAGGAAAAATAATGTTAATCAGAAATTAATTTGTAGATTTTATATTCAAGATGGTACAATATCTAGTAACAATCTAATCGCTTTTTCACCAAGGAAAAAGTAAATAATAAAGTATTGGATTTTAATTTATTGTATTTAAATTTGTATCATAATATGTCAATAAACTCAAGTTATTAGAGTTGCTACCTACTGATTTAGAAAACAATTCTAGTGCAGAAGATGAACCTTGTGTGAATACAGGAAACTCTGTTTTGGCTGTAAAAGACTCCATCAGGTTTTCAAGTAGCATAGGATCTAACACTATTTCTGATATACTGTGCACTATTTTATACAAAAAATGTGTAGCTTATATTGGTAACCAAGAAAACTTCCTATTTAAAAATCTAAGTTGATCACCATAGTTAATGCAATGGGCAAATTTGGAAAACTAGATTCTACCATAATTAGAAAAAAATGTGGAAATTGAAAAATGAAAGGACCAGGTCACATATATATAGATTAAGTGACATTAGTCAAATGAGTAAGAGAAAAAATTGTGTTATCCACAGGCATAGGCGACTTCTATTGTATTTAGTTTCTATTATCTAGAAAATTAAATGCACCTTTAAATACAAAAATATGCTTACTGATATAACTGGATGAAATCTCAATTTCACTTTGTCAATTCTAGAGTCCCCTACAAAAATGGCATCCATTCTATACATTTCCTCTTTGCACACAGCAAAAACTACAGATGCACATGAGTAACCCTTGTGCAGCACAAGGGAGAGTAAAGACTCTTTGCCCAGACATCTTATAAATGGGAGGGTAATGAGGCATAAAGAAATTAAGTAACATTTTCAAGGTCATACCCTGAGTCTTTAATAGAGCAGAGAATAGAAACATAAGTTTTGGTTATTAGATCTATACTGTAATGTCTAGAGCGTGCTTCCAATCTTGCAAATCTTGCACAACAAACCAAAATGAAGTACCTGGCACAAAATAGACCTCATATGTGCATATGAAACACTTGCTTATCCAGGAAACTAAATGATCCAAAAAAGAATTATTTTGAAAAGTAAATTAAAGACAAAATAAAGCTCCATTACAATTTCCAAATGAAAGCTTGCTTTAAGATGGATGATAGAGATCAAGCAAATTTCTCCTTTGCTTGCTTCTATGAATGACATATTTTGTAATGACCTTCTGAGTTTAACCCAGGCCTTCACGAATAATAAGTTTATCGTCCTGGAGTTGCCTGGAGCAGCTCTGTACAGCAAGTACATCTTCCACATGGACTGGTCAAACCCCAGTACTGCCTTCTGTCTAGTTATTTTCTCCTGTTCATATATGGATTTGGATCTGAAACAACACATTTGAGTTCATGAAAGAATGATAATTCACCAACTGAATTTTGCCTGGGCAACTGTTCTTAATCTAAAATACAGAACTCCTTTCCACTTGCTGTTAGTAAATATTACGGTTTGGCTCTGTGTCCCCATGCAAATCTCATGTTGAATTGTAATCTCCAGTGTTGGGGTGGATCTGAGTAGGAGGTGAATGGGTCATAGGGGCAGATTTCCCCCTTGCTGTTCTCATGACAGTGAGTTCTCATGAGACCTGGTTGTTTAAAAATGTGTAGCACTTCCTCCTTCACTCTCTCTCTCCTGCTGGCCATGTGAAGATGGTACATGCTTCCCCTTCACCTTCCATCATGACTGTATGTTTCCTGAGGCCTCTCCAGCCATGATTCCTGTATACCTTGCAGAACCATGAGCTAATTAATCCTCTTTTCTTTATAAATTACCCAGTCTCAGGTAGTTCTTTATAGCAGTGTGAGAAAGAACTAATACAGTAAAGGCTTACATAAGGCAATGAAAATGGGAGAAACACACTCTTTACTCAGCCATTGTGCTTTCTGCCCAACTACCCAAGCCCAAGTAACCTTATGACAGTAAGTCAATGGACTAAAAACTCCTGTAGGTCATTTCATTGTATGATCATGACCCATTCTGCACAGGTTATTTGGCTTATTAATGTTCCACCTGCCTGTGCTTCAATTGACCAGAGAAACTCTTGTAGAAGAAACACTGACTTAGCTTTAATTGTCCTCCAAATTTGATCCAATGAGCATTACAAGAGCTTCCAAAGTAAGTAATAGAGAATTCAGAGGAAATGGCTTCCCTGAATGCTACTTTAAACATTTCATATTAGCAAATTCACTGACGTAATTTCAGATATTCTCATTGAATGGAGAAACATCTTTACAAGGCACTTTTAGCCTCAAAAATGGATGATATGAGCTTCAATGAGTACAGTGGAAATTAGTTGTTTTGGTTGATCAGTAGCCGGTTTCCCTGTTTTTGTTCATTGCATCTTGATCTTCCTTGACAGACTTACTCATCCTGACATTGCATGAAATTTTATGGACTCCCAATCAAGGGTCCACAACTCTGCAGTCAGAGTTGGCCCCCAAGGATATCCAAATTCCAATCCTTGGAACTTGTGAATATATTATGATAAATGGCAATGAAAATTAGGGCACATGAAAGTTAGGTTTCTAACTAGCTGGCTGTGAGATGTGGAGATTATGCTGGATTATCTGGTTGAGCCCAGTGTAATCACAGGGTCCTTATAAATGGAAGAGGGAGGCAGGAAAGTCAGAGTCAGGAAGGAGATGTGACAAAGGAAGAAGGAATGATGTAATTGCTGGCATTGAAGATGGAAGGGTCCACGAGCCAAGGAATGTAGGCAGCCTCTAGAAGTCAGAGAAGGCAGGGAAATGGGTTCTTCTCTAGAGGCTTCAGAAGCAGTACAGATCTACCAACACCTTGATGTTGGCCAAGTGAGGCCTATTTCAGACTCCTGGCCTCCAGAAGTAGAAAGTAACAAATTTATATTGTTTTAAGTCACCACATTTGTGACAATCTGTTACAGCAGCCACAATTTCCTGGCCAATTGTGGGCATGTCTCTGAGTGGGCTCCTCTTGGGATCAAAAAGCAAAAAAAAAGATAGAAAACAGTTGAACTTGATTCTGCTGGTGAGGCCACCCCAAAGCCACTGTCTACTAGTCCCTGATGCTCATATCCCTGGAGTCTTCCTGGGTCCTGCCTTTCCTAACTCCTGGCTTTTGGACATTTCCCTTTCTTTTATGGGCATGTCATATGGTTCCAACATGTGACTTTTCCTTTCCCCCTGGAAGCAAATCAGTGGTTTCTTCAACTTGTAACCAAAGATCACAACTGATACAGTTCAGTCAGCTCTTTAACCTGGTTCTAGCAATGCCATTAGTTGACTGTGCTATTAAACATACCTTTTCTGTGGGCCAGCTACTGTGCTCAGCACTGAGGATCAAATAATAAACAACAAAACCAGTTTCTACTACAAAGTGTTACTAACTGAGTAGCCAATACTGCAGACCCAATGCACATGAATCAAAGTCAAACTTACATGTATGAAAAAAAAAGTGTCCAGATAAAAAATAAAGAATATTATCTAACTCAGACTGCAAATTTATCAAGTTCTATTGGCCATGGGGCAACATGAATATGGTAAAATCCATCCTCAAGAAGTGAGTCATTAATCCTGCCCCCCCCCACCCTCTCTTCCTTTCTTCCTCATAGAGAAAATGTTTGTGAGCCTCTATTTGATGCATTGAGCATAGAGAATACCAGACCAATTTAATGCAGACAAGCAAAGTCAGAGGATCTTGCAGTTCTGTGGTTCTAGGCTAAGGGCAGATGAATTAAGAGAGAGTCTCTACAATGAAACACATGTTAAAATGGTTAGACTGGGATGGCAAGGTCAGGATCATGTCTGGGGAACACATTGCTGGGCCAAATGCCCAAGGACGAGCAGAAGCCACTCAGCGGGAAGGTGGAGAAGGAGCAGTCCCAACCACTGGGAGGTGTGACCTGGGCGGAGGCAGTCATACACACAGCAAGGTTCCAGGCTGCCAGGTGGATCAGAGAAGGGGAGCGAAGACCAGAAGAAAAGAACCTTAGAAGATGAGACTGGAAAGAAAAGGAAAGCCAGGCCAGACAGGGTCTGTGTCCACTCTTCTGCATTCACACTCCTTAGATTATCTAAAAGCTGACAATGAAGTAAAATATTTTGTATGTGAGGTATGGACTTCAAGATCAGATTTTAATATTTTGGAAATATTAAAAATATAGCTTGAAAATGGCGTCAAACTCTCGGCAGAGCTATTATAAGGCTCTTGGGGTCATCTGTGTATGCAACAAGCTCAAATGAGATGTAGAGGAGGGGATAAATTGGAGATGCAAGGAATTCACCTCCACAGGCCTTTTGATAGACATAGGTTTTCCAAAATGACTCAACACAGCTTATTGTTAGAAAACAAATCAAATAATTTGTTAATAATAATGTATTAAAATTTCAATTAAAATAATTTTAAATTGTAAAATGCTATATGTTCATTACATCAGAATAGATCTGTTATACACTGTGGATTCTGTATTATTTCTTAATAACTAGAGTCAGTATAGAGATAGAAAGCAAAAGCTTGGGTTTTCTAAAATACATACCATGAAACTAGCACTGTAATGTTCAATTTTGGGAAATCTCATGACATATATAACCAGGCCTTTTAACTATTTACCTTCTGTAATAAGGGCTCATGTTAGACATGATTTTTATGTTTCCATTGTTTGCACCAAATAATTAAATCACATTCCAGGAATAATTTATTTACATATACTTGCATCGTCAACATCCACTTGGCTGACTGAGGGAATGTGCACCCCATAGGGAGAAGTAAAACATTCCATAGGGATAATAATGCAAGTTACAATGGTATTAGTGTTGGTGGCTCAGAGCCGCTTGATGTTCAAATGGGTGGTGATATGGTTTGGCTGTGTCCCCACCCAAATCTCATCTTGAATTTCCATGTGTTGTGGGAAGGACCCAGTGGGAGGTAACTGAATCATGAGGGCAGGTCTTTCCCGTGCTGTTCTCATGAATGAATAAGTCTCACAAGATCTGATGGTTTTAAAAAGAGTTTTCCTGCACAAGCTGTCTCTCTCCTTTTGCCTGTTGTCATCCTAGTAAGACATGACTTGCTCTTCCTTGCCTTCTGCCGTGATTGTGAGGCTTCCCCGGCCACATGGAACTGTAAGTCCACTAAACCTCTTTCTTTTGTAAATTGCCCAGTCTCAGCTTTGTCTTTATCAGCAGCGTGAAAACTAACTAATATAGGTGGCTTGGGGCACTTAACTGACCCTCAATTTAGACCAGGGTGGTGCTGGGAGTCTCATTGAAGTCATGGAGGGAAGGCTTTCAGTCCTGTCTCACATAATAATAATAACATGCTGTGAATTCTATTTCTTATCTCCTCTCCTCCCTCCTGACATATGGTAACATAAAATTTCAAACCTACCTTGAATTTCAGGGCAATATTTCTAAGTCAGAAATGTTCACGGTAATAAACACCTCAGGAAAAGAGAACCAGGAAACTGATTGATCTCTGTACCATACAGCTATGGCCAGGAGTGTGGCATCTCCTTGCATGCCAGAGCTCACCCTGAGACCCACCCCACCCCACCGCACAACACTCCATCCATCTACATTGTCATCTGGGTCTTCGTGACTCCATGTAGTTAGTACACCAGCAGCATTAGCTATCATCTGGGAGCTCATTAAAAATAATAAATCTCACCTTTCCCTGGACCTTATGAATCAACATTGTAACAAGATGCTAAGCACATGTGAGGGGCACAGATATAGATGAATAGCATCTCCTAGAATTGAGTAATGTGCAACCTATGCAGCTGTGTATGGTAGCTCCAATCCCATCAGTGCTTCAATAGTGTTTTGATGGCAGGAAAACCATTGGCTACACAATGCCCATTAATTACTAGTATGCCATGTGGTGGCAGGTGTGAGGTTGTGTGTGGGCATGTGTCTATGCCTCCATCGGTTCATATACACCCACTGCATCTCTCCAATTCCACTTCCAGAAATGCAGAACTCATGCCTGTGCACCTCTGTCCTAAGACAAAAGATCACTGAGTATGTGTCACACTCAAGAGATGGTTTAGAAATGAACCACGAACAAGAATTATATTCCCTTTGACAAGCAAGTCAGATGAACGCCCATTTTTTTATCTTAGGGTCTTTTGGAAAACCTCCAATATAATGCTCATTAGCCCCTCCTTCAGCATATTGAAAATGGATTCCTAGGATGCCTATCAAGGCAGACTGGCATACGGCACCATTCTGCTTGAGTCGATGCTAGGTTTTGACTGGCCAAGCACTGATGACCACTTTGAAGAAGAGGCAGAGGCAGTTGAGGTAAGCTCTGTATTTGGCAAATATCAAATGAGGAGCACTGGGAGGTCTGTTGACAGAGCCTTCATCGCTGTTCCCCCTGGCTAGACCATTGTACATTATTTGGATAATATCTGTCAAATTATGTAAAAAGAAAAATGTATGGTAGATATAAATATTGTGTATATCTCATAGTTTTATTTGTCTGCTAAGAGAATATTCCAATAATGTATCACTAAATTCTTAACTGTAATACAAAAATTCTAGGTTGAAACAACAAACTCCTTCATTTCCACTAATAATCCAAAATGGGAGTTGACGTGCCTTATCACACTAATTTTTTTTTCTAATTACAGCATTCAGCATGAAAAAGCTCTTACATGCATCTTTATGAAACTAAATGGAACAGGTTTTCTGTGGTCTCTTCATTAGTCTGTTGTCTTCCTGACAATCACTGCACAATATTAGGGCTGTATTATACTAAGTCATGAGCAGTAAGGGGCACCTAGCACTCAGAGAGTCTCTCTCCCACTCAGGAGTTTTGTTTTGTGACAGTCTCACTGTGTCACCCAGGCTGGAGTGCAGTGGTGCCATCTCAGCTCACTGCAACCTCCACCTCCCAGACTGAAGCAATTCTCCTGCCTCAGCCTCCCCAGTAGCTGGGATTACAGGCATGCACCACCATACCCAGCTAATTTTTTGTATTTTCAGTAGAGACGGGTTTTCATCCTGTTGGCCAGGCTGGCCTTAAACTCCTAACCCCATGTGATCGGCCCACCTTGGCCTCCCAAAGTGCTGGGATTATAGGCGTGTGCCACCACACCTGGGTGTTATTAAATAGCCAAAACGTCTGAGACACTAAGAGACATTGCTGAAGTTCACATAACCAATGAGTAACTAAGCCAGACCCACACTGCATCTTGTGATCACATACTATCCCATGCTCATTGATAAAAACTACCTGCCATCATTTGTGAGGACAAACCACTGCCACAGACGAATCACTGAGAGGTCCCAAGAGAAATGAAGCCTCCCTAAGGGTCCTGATGCCCAGTGTCTTCGGGATCCCAGTTCCTTCTCCATCCTTCAAACATGTGGGGAATTCAGTGACAAAATATTGCTGGGAGTTGTCTGGCCCAGACTTTTATTTCTGTAGGTAAGAGCTCCCCTCAGTTAACATAATCCAGCCCATTTCTCATTAAGGGGAAAGAAGATAGTTTTTGTATTCTTTGTCTTTCCATAGACTATAAAATAATAGGTGACTCCCCTCAGAATCACATCAGTGGTTCTCAAACTTCAATATGCATCAGAATCTCTCCTGGGGACCTTGTTAAAAATGGAGAATTCTAGGCATCAGACTCAGAACTTAAACCTTCTGAATTCCTTCAGGGATCCAGTCCTGGGTCACTTTCGGGACTACCTGCTCTATGCCTTGCTTTGAAAACCCAGACACAGAAACCACAGTGAGGCTGAATCTCCGGAGGCAACTTTATGGGGTGCAAAGTTGGGGCCTCCAGAGGTCTCTCTGAAGGTGATGCGCACCAGGTCCCCAACAGTATTAACAGAAATGATATGGATAACACACTTGAATTTATAATTAACTACAATAAGAGCATATCAACAGAAGGCAATCACTTCACATTTGTAATTGCAAAAACTAAATTCTTAAAGGAATTTTGTGGTTAATATGGTATTTGAGCAATTCTTGTGATGTACTTAAAGTGAATATTATACATGCATATAAAGATAACTGTAAAACATAACATTCTTCTAGAGCTTAAAAATGGCAATTCATTCTACTAATAATTTTACATAATATCCATTTGCCTATATCACTGAAACAGACACTTAATTCACTAGAAACTGAATTCCATTAATGAAGGTTTAAGTATAAAACAAGATGGCAACTAGAGATACTAAGTGGACAGTACATATATGCAAATTAACACACACATAAAATATATGCCCCAGAATAAGCCATTCAGTTGAAATCATTACAGTATAAGTGATTAATAATTATATTTTCAAATTTCAGTAATAAGATGATTTGGCCATTCATAAATATGTATAATTTTCTGTACCAACACTGTCGACACATAATTTGTTTTCCAACCCCACTGATTTTCTCCAGGCAGATGTATCATTTTCCAATTATAAAATTAAACATTCAACTTGAAAATATGTTAGCAGTCTAATTCCAGTTTGAATAACTTTCTGTATATTTTCAGAAGTATATTCTGGTAGAATTCAGGGGGAAAGTATGGAATTCAAAATGGCTGATGAATTTAAAAGATGTAATCAGCCTCTGAGAAGTATTACCACCATGGGCTAAGTTGTGAAGAGGAGTAGAAGCTTTTAGGATAAGGGAAGTCATTGAAGAAAAGAAACAGAAACTCCCTAGGGCTTAGGAGACCTCATGGGCATCACAGACATAGGGAGAGACAGAAGAAGAATGGAAACCTGGTCTCTGTATTTTTCAAAACATGGAACTAATATTTATGGGTTTTGATAGTAACTCACTATTCTAACCTTAACGTGAATACTCAGTACTGAACTAATAACACTTGAAGTAAACAGAATTAGAATATATAAGGATCCTGAAATATTACTGAAGATTCAGATTGTTACACGTGGTATTAAAACAGAAAAAAAAGGAAAGATGGAAGGAAGGAAGGAAGGAAGGAAGGAAGGAAGGAAGGGGTAGGGGTAGGGGAAGGAAGACTGTTCAATATGGTGGATATATTTTTAATTTGAATGAATATTTCCCATCATTCAGGAACCTACTCATGCCTGCACAGTGACCACGAAAAACAGAGTAGGCTGACATCTTCCTATACTTTCCTGCACCCCCTCCCCTGAGGCAAATGTCTAGCCATCTGAATTTGACCATGCTAGGACAGAGAGAACCTGTCCTGGGACTGTTGGATTTGGGGCACAAAGGAGTCAGCCAATCCTTCTTCAATGACTACAAATATGATGCAAAGTTTGAGAACAGTGAGTAGATCAGAAAAGCAGACACAAAAAGAGAGAGAATATGTGTGTGAGAGAGAGACACAGAGACAGAGACAGAGACAAAGAGACTGGGACTTGGGGTGAGAAGAGAGACAGAGACTGAACACAGTAGGTGCCCAAAAAGGAGGGGGGGACTAGTTTCAGTTGCTTTCTGATACTCAGCTATGTTCCTCTTCTTGGTTATGAGAAACACAACTATATCTTATAAAACAAAACAAAATCACTTCTTTTCTTTAATGTATGTCCACTGGATTCTGTCAGAATCGAATATTCCTAGTAACATACTCATAAAATCATGATATACATATGAAATGGAAGGCTTTACATTATAAAAAGGAAAGGGGTCCAAATTACCTTTGATAGGGTCCAAATTACCATCCTGGAAATAGCTCTATCATGAACCCACATTGTTAGCTTTTTTTTTTTTTTTTTTTTTTTGAGATGGAGTCTCGCTCTGTCTCCCACGCTGGAGTGCAGTGGCACGATGTCAGCTCACTGCAACCTCCACCTTCCGGCTAATTTTTGTATTTTTAGCAGAGGCGGGGTTTCACCATGTTGGTCAGGCTGCCCTTGAACTCCTGACCTTGTGATCTGCCTGCCTCTGTTAGCCTTTTAGAATTTGAACATTTTTCAATGTTTAAATTATCTAATTAGTGCAGATCTACATTATAAAATGAAAAATAAAGATAAGGAACATAAAGAAGAATAGAGTTAAAATACTTAAAAACACTACCATTTAGAGAAAAGTCAATGTTAAAGGGTTTTTTTAAATGAGAGATACATTTTTTCGCAGACACAAACAAAATTCTACAATGTTGCTTTATCACATGTAGTCTTCTTTATCATTGTAGACCTCACTTAATACCTTCTCCTGACCCCCGTCTATTTACATAATCATTTATGCAGTCACTGTAATAACTTTCTATTATCTATTACTTGATGCCTTATAATTTAGCTACCTGAGCTACTGTTTTGAATATTTAAGTTTTCTCTAATTTCCCACTATTAAAAGAGATTAGAATGGAAACCTTTGCTTGCTTGTTCACTTCCTTAAGATAAATTATTTGGGTTAGGATCATTGCCTTAAAGACCTATACCACGTGAGGGCTTTTGAAACACTGAAAATGTTCACTCTGGGTAGGCTGTTGGATTTATGAGCTCAGCAGGCACACTGAAAAGCCATGTTAGGTACTAGGATTTTCTAGTCAAGTTTGCTGATCCAAAGGACAGTTACTTCATTGTTTTATGAGGCAAAAATGAACATTTTTCCCCATATCTTGGCCATGTTTACTTATTTTACAATTTGACCATGGTCCCTGCCTGTTCTTCTCCTAAGGAGATAGCAGACTTTCTAATAGACTATTCCTTAAATAGCAGAAATTGATTTTCTAACTAAATTAGAAGTTTTAATCTTAATTAAATCTTCAACTTTTTTCCTTTATTATTTCTGCTTTTGTTTTCCTATGATTATATAAATACCCTTTGTTTTATCTATTTCTAAAGTCGTATTTTTACACTTCGCATTAGATCACAATTGCATTCATTTTGGAAAAGAGTTTAAAGTCAAGTGGTAGGGCTTTTTGCCTCAGGTTTTTCTGTGGGAAAATTAATAATAAAAACAATAATATGAAATTTAGATAGGCGTTCTAACATGCGGTCCGTAGAAGAGCTCACAGAGGACTTTGAATATTTTAAACCGTCTCTGAAAAGTTGAATGTGTATGCATTTGTGGATTTTACTAAGAAGTCCTAAAGCTTATATGAAATTCTCAAAGAGGTATGTGAGCTCTTAATGGTGAAGAACTTTGATTTAAAGAGTAAACTATAGATTAAACACATAGCAGTCCTTTCCTTTAAAAAGGTGGTAAATCCCTTTTAATTTCAGAGGAGCAGACAGAGTCCTGTGATCTTTTGGCCACTGAAGTTTTTGATCCAATTGAATGTCACACAAAGCCCCACAGATACAAGCAGTTCTTCTGTTAAAGCCACGGTGGGGGAGTCCGGAAATCTGGGGCAGAATTTGAAAATACTGCATCAGAATATGATTCAAGGTGGCAAGATGTTCTATGAATACATCTTCTACCTCTTCAAATAAAAGTTTTCAGAATGACTCAACACAACTCAAATTTGTTATGGTTGTGGAGCCTGAAATAAATAATGCTGCAGATTAATTAAGAGAAATGCATCTTTTTCTCAAAGAGCAGAAATATAAGATGACCCAGATCATCATCCATTATCAGACCGTCTGGCATTAGCGCAAAGCTGGAATGTCGATATCACAAAAGAAGCTCTTGTGCTGAACAGTTACTGTCAGCCATGAAATCAACCTCAAATGCCAGTGGAGCCCAATAAACACCAAAACTTCCTCTCAATCATCTGTCGGTGCACCTATTTTAGGAAGTGACAGGAAACAATGCATCAACATATAAATTCAAATATATCTATGAATCCATACAAATGAAATGATTTTTTTTTCAAGCAGTAAAATCCAGGTCTTTCAGCTTTTCTGTTTTGTGCCATACAGGTATTACTATTAGGACTAATTTACACAATTAGTAATGATGCAAATTACTAATAATATTGCTAAAACACTTAATTATTTAATAAGTACAATAATCAAATGAGTTGGACACTCCTGTGATACAGAATTAGTTATGCCAATGTAGCCTTAGCCCCAGATGCTATTTAAAGTACAGAACTATCAAACTTATTTTTTCTTTAAAAGTTTCCACATATAAGGACTTAGTAAAAAAGCATGCAACAAGGCTGGGCGTGGTGGCTCATGCCTGTAATCCCAGTACTCTGGGAGGCTGAGGCAGATCACTTGAGGTCAGGAGTTAGAGGCCAGCCTGGCCAACATGGTGAGACCCTGTCTCTACTAAAAATACAAAAATCAGCCGGGTGTGGTGGTGCATGCCTGTAATCCCAGCTACTTGGGGTGGCTGAGGCAGAAGAATCGCTTGAACCTGGGAGGCGGAGGTTGCAGTGAGCCAAGATGGTGCCACTGCACTCCAGCCTGGGTGACAGAGGGAGACTCCATCTCAAAAAAAAAAAAAAAAAAAAAAAGCATACAACAAACATGCAAATTTATAACCAATCAATTTTAAAAGGAAGTCATCATGTATTAAGTCATTAAATTCTTTTTTACTATTAAGAGAATGATCAATAGAAACTATCTTTTAATATCTGCACTTCCTGTTCTGACCAATTTCTTAGAATAGATAAAATACTAAACATGTTGTCAAGAAAGAAGAGATAATACATTAATCTGCAGAATTGAAACTAGGTACCAAATAACATTAAGCAGAAGGAAATTCAAGTAGTTGTTTTACAAAAGAACTGAACTTTGACAGTTTGCCACATTTATTATTAAAAATACAAAGAAAAGCTCATTGAGATATATTTCAAGCACACATCAATTTGCCTATTTTTTGACAGAGAACAAAACAATGATGGCTTTAGTCTAAAACACTGGTTGGTATGCCAGCCATGCTGATTATCAGATAGTCACATTTTCGTTTGCAATATGGAAGTAATATGTATCTCAGTCTTGATTTAAGAAACACTTTTTTATCAACTGGAGAATACAGTTTAATTTTGTGTTACCCCATGATACCATTTTATTAGTACGATTTTCTTCAAGGACTCAAAAATAGCTCTGTTCATTAATCTGAGCACACAGGTAACTGCACATTAGTACAGTCCAACTAACTGAGCTTGTCTGCATATGGAAGAGACATCCTTAACAACTAACATCAAATACTGGCAATGTTCTAACTACATACAACACCGTTCAGCTGGAAGTGCAGTCACCAGCTTCTCACTTCTTACATCCAATCCCATCCTAGTTGTCCTTCTGTCTCTCAAAATGCACATCGTGTCTGACTTTATAGTCACAGTCATCAAAGACAGCCAAACAGAGCTGGGCGGGGGGGCGGTGCGGGGAAGAAGACCGGTGTGAGAACTAACCACCTCTTTCAAATGGCTGAGAAAAGTGCGGTTTTTACCACATTGCCTTTTAGGAATTATTTTCCCATTCTGGCCTTACATAAAGATGATAGAATTTTAGTACACAGTTAAACAAAAGAGTGAAAGACATTTCCTAAATTCTCGGAGAACAAGAAAGGACTTGGGCATTTGAACTGACGAAAATTGGACATAAAATTCTCTTCTGCCATATATTAGCTACAGGACCTTGGAGAAGTCATGCAACTTTCCCTGAATATCCGTTTCCTCAAATATCCATTTCCTCATCTGTAAAATCGAGATAACACTAAGGACACTCCTGAGGATAAGAAGAGAGAAGCACAGGAAGGTTCCGTAAGCACTCAATAACTGTCTAGCATGTCCCCCCGTTGCACTGTCCCCAACTCTCTTGCTACTTGATATCACTATATCTTGTCAAGGATCTCCCCTTGGAGTATTTACAGCTTTTCCCTAATGAATCAAAGTGTGCAATATCACAAGGAGAGCTTGCTCCTTCCCCTTCCTACAGAACTCAGGGAGGACTGTGGTTGCTCTTAAGGGTGCTGCTGCTTTCAGAGGAGTCAAAGGAGCGAAGCTCTGGGCCCCGGAAGGGACTCTGAGTAGATTATGTGTCTGCAGCCCTGGGGCACTGGGAGGAATAATATACCCCCGAAATTTATGTCCACTGGAATCTATGAATGTGACCTTATTTGTAAATAGAGTCTTTGCAGATATAATCAAGCTAAAATGAGATCATATTGGATTAGAGTGGTGCTAATACAAAGACTAGGGTCCTTATAAGAAGAGGGGAATCTGGACACAGATGCACACACACAGAAGACGGCCATATGAAGGTGGAGGCAGAGGGTAGAGTATCCTGCCACGAGCCAACTCCAGGGATTGCTGGCAATCAAGAGAAGCTGGAAGAGGCCATGAAGGATTCTTTCCTAGAGCCTTCAGAGGGAGCATGGGTGGCCCTTCTGACACTTGGGTTTAGAACTTCCAGCCTCCAGAACTGAAAGAGAATAAATTTCTAGTGTTGTACACCACTCAGCTTGTGGTAATTGGTTACAACAGTGGTAGGAAACAAATACAGCTAGGGAACAATGGTGGGGGCAGAATCCTAGGTTTTCTGTAGTCACAGAGGACTTCAGGCAGAAAACACTGGAAGCAGAGGGGGAGACCTTCCTCTCATCAGCCAGTGAGTGAGACAAAGGACGCTGAAGACAAGGAGTTAAAATAGCCAACCTCTGTAAGATACCCAACAACAATGCACTTAAAATAATATTTTCTGTTAATTGCATTTCTAATCATAAACCTCTACTGTGAGCACTAGTGTTTGTGGAGGGTCAGAGAAGGGGGTAAGTAATAGATGCAGTCTACAAGACCGTAAACAGCTTTCATTATTTGAATAGATACTATTTTGCTAGGCCTATTGCATACTTATTTTTATCCACAGAATGAGAAACGTAATATTATCAATCCCATTTATTTTATACATGGGAACACTGAGACTCAGAAATACTAATTAATAGCCTCAACCTCACAAAGAGCTGATAAGCGACTGATCAGGGATTTCCACCCAGAATATGTCTGATTGTACCTATTATCGATGCTTTATCGCAGGTATATATCCCCAAGTTATTCATCTAGCAAATAAAAATTACTTTTAAAAAACAAAATTACTTTTTAAAAAGGCATAATGTTGATCACCAGAAGATACAAATATTTTATTGTTAAACATTCTGTATTTACAAGTCTTTAATAAGTGAAAAATTTTATAATCTCTTGAAAAGTAGGAAGCATCCCATAATAAATCATTAGGCAAGTTATACTACTGGACATCCACACTCCTAATAAAAACAGTATAAGAAAATCCAGATTTTCAAAAAGGATAATCTATTGGGTGACTACTTGTTAAAAAATACTCATGTTAATTAAGTAATTCTCAACAAATATATAACACACATGACACTTTCTATTTCAAATAAATAATTGTATAAGCAAATTCTCACTTTCAATTACTTTGTTTTACTATACCCCATAAATTGTTTAAATATATTACCATCATCGACCCTTAAATGAGCAAAATATAATGAAACATCTCTTGGCATGTAAATCTGCCCTTCAGCTACAAATGAATCACTTACTCCTCAATCAACAGGACGTTTGTACACAATTAACAATAGCCATCTATCATTCCTCCAAAGATGGCATTTTGCCCATGACTAGAACCATCACAGTCCATTGACTATTGGTTATAAAACACTTCTTGAGTCATATCTACCTTAGTATTTCATAAGTCAACATTTAATTTATTGTGTTGATTAGATTCAATGTTTATATTCATACTTCCCATTCATCTGCTTAACTTCAGTTAATGAGGCTGATTTTGTTGTTTCCAATCCTGGATCGAGTTCTGAGACCTGGAAGATGGAGGTGGTTGAGTGGCGAAGCTTGCAGAAAAGCGCCACTCCTGAATCTTAGACAGAGGCCAGCATAAAATTTGGGAAACGGGGTAGGGGGCTTCTCTAATAAATATTGGGGACTGTGCCTAAAGCAGGGGAAATGCATGCTTGCTAGGCAAAAACAACAAGCATCTCCCTACAGCAAAATTCTTCTATATCCAACATGTTAGTTTTAGTTCTTGAATGTTGGTCCTATCAAATTTCCCCTGGAGAACTGGTAAAAAATACAACTCTCCAGGCCTGGCTCTCTAAATAACCTTAGGTCCCTGTGTTTTTTATTAGCTCTCCCAGGTGATTTTGAGATATCTAAATGTTTTTGAGAACTACTGGTCTATTCCACAAACTTTTAAGTTTTTGCACCTGGTATCTGGACCTAAAGTAGTCCCAGAATAAAAGATTTTTTGGACCAATCAGTCTTAAGCATGTACTGTGTGCCACTTCATGCACTACTTGTCCCAAACTACCTGTGATCTCTTTTAATTTTAGAATCAAAATTTCCAGATCTCAGGTTTTGACTGAGACTGGAAATCTCAGTTTAAGTTGTTAAGGATGGAGATGAGCCATGCTTGACAGGATGAGCCCATAATATAAGAATGGTACTTTACTCTGTGGTCTCTTCCCCTAAACCTATAATCTCAATTGAATCATGTGGAAAACAGAAAAATCCTGGTTGAGAGATATTCTACTATATACCAGACCAGTACTCCCCAAAACTGTCAAGGTTATCAAAAGCAAGCGAAGTCTGAGAAACTGCCACAGCCACGAAGGATCCTAGAGAGACCTAACTAAATGTAATGTGGTGTCCTGAATGGGATCTGGAAAAGGAAAAGGATACTGGAGAAACATTGAGGAAATATGAATGAACTACAGGCTACACTTAGTAACAATGCATCAATATTGGATCATTAATCATGCCAAATGTACCATGCGAATGCAAAACTTTAATAATGGAGGAAAGTGGGTGTGAGTCATATGAGAATTCTCTGTACCATCTTTCCAATAATTCTGAAAACTTAAAACTTTTCTAAGATTTAAGTTTCCTTTAAAAATCCCCCAAAATCAGTTTAAGCAAAAACACTGGCAAATATTGACACATCCTTTAAACATTTCTTCAAAATTAGAACATATTTCCAATGCCCCATCTTTTTATGGCATGACAGGCCTCTTTTGGGTGTAAGCCTCTGGTCAGAAGGCCACAACGTCCTCAAGCATGATGCATGGTGTATCCGCCATATGTTCATGTTTCAGTTAATTTAAAGAGGCAAGGAAAATCAGAAGACCCTGAAACATACTGAGTGTAAAACAATTTTGAATTTTTATGAAATTTTTAACCATATATTTTTAATGTTTTCTCACACACCCTAATTCAACAATTATTTTTGTCTTCTCACTCTCAAGTACTTATTATAGCTTTTACTAAGACAATAGCTGTTTTTCACACTTTATCCTCACATTCCATTGGTTTAGTGCTATTTACCTAAGTTATCTATTGATAACACAACAGGCACAAACAGACAAACAGGTATGGAAGCAAGCCCTGTTGACTCCAATCGACCTAGTGGGGGAAGAACTGCAGGCTGCCTTGCAGAGAGAGGGTGCCCAGCAAGGTGCTGGCATCAGTTCCAAATGTAACATGGGTTGTGGCATAGCCTGTAACAGGAATTATGACATGGGTTGGTAGACCTGGCAAGTCACTTCGATGGAGATCAGCTGGTATTACAGCTTCTCCTGCACTTCAAATATCTACCTTGGTTATATGAGGAGTTGCCACTTGCTGATGTATAAATATCAAATGGTTTTATTTTTGTCCAATAACTGCTACCTCTTGTGATTTGTCAAACTTCCTTTTATGCTGGGTGGCTGGTTTCCTTAAAAGTAGTTCAGTTTAATGTATTAAATTTTCAGCAATTTTAGTCACTGAAACAGTATCATTTAGCAAATAGGACTTAATGGTTGTCCATTGTAAGAGTCCATCATCATTCCTAATTCCATCTTCCCCTCTCTAGCACACAGGGTAAAGCAAGGACGTTTCCCTGCAACTGCTCTCTCTCTTCTCTCTTTTATCCCACTAGGATTGGGGGAAGGACAAGAGGAAGATAAAAGCAGGGCCTCCATTTAACTTTCCCTGTTGAGTGTGATGGCCCTTTCCTGGGAGGGACCCCACTCATCCAGTTCCTGGAGAAACGAGAGAGGAGGAGCTGAGACCTGAGTATCTACTGTGGACAGTAGTACATTGAAGGCAGGGCCAGGTCCTGAAGCTGACCGCCTCTGGGATCTTCAAGTCACACACCGTGTCATCCCCTAGAGTGCCAGCAGTCCTCATCTCCTCTGCTCTTTGCCATCCAATCCTGAGCCCCCAGGTACAGATTGGACCCTTCTTTCTTACCTCTCAGAAACCAGGAATTCAATGCTATGCCAGCCACTTCATCACATCTTCCCCACAGCCAATTTGAGTAGGCCTGAGAAGTAGATGTCATCCTCTATTCCACGTGCTGTCTCCCAACTTTCCCCGTGATTGTCATGACCTTAGAAAGACTGGAGGAATGGCTGCTGCTCCCAGTAAACTTTGCCCACAGCCACCTCACATCTTCCTCTGCCCTCTCACCTGGAGAGTGCAGAGGCTATGGGGGACACGTTGAAATAGCAGCTTTTATCTCTGAGCTAGACTCCACAGCCGGTAGGCCTCTGAACTAGAATGGGATTGAATCCAGGGACCCCCATTCCCGCATGCAGCAACTAGAAGATCCCTAGAGCCACATCCCAAGTAAACAGACATTTTTCTTGCTGGATCCTACAAGGAGGGAGATGCAAAGGGTAGGAGAGGCTGGCCCAGGATTTTCTAGAGTAATAGAGGTGACACACAAAGCTGAAGCTGAAGATGCTTAAAATAGGTGATGCTTTTCCTGTGACTGCACCAAGGCCGGCCAGCCCTGCGGGAAATCCTGAGCAGTGACACAACAGATGACCCACGGAGCCACTGCAAGCTGGCCAGTGATGTCAGTGTTGGGTGAAGAATAGGTGAAGTAGCCTGCCCAGGACCATGGATTTCTACAATAATTTATTTACCCGATAAAGTGCTATTTCCTTCAAATTTAAATGTTACAACCTCCTTAGCCTTTGTTCCAAGCCAACTACTTTACTTTCCTTTTAAAGGAACTGCTTTAATGAAACACACTGATAAACTGTTTTCAAGGTAGGCATGGAAGAGAAGAACTATCATTAACATACACCTGTTGCTGCCAGTCACTAGGGGTTTGGCAAATATTATCTCACCCCGCAGCAAGCAAATGAGAGAGAGAACACTAATCCAATTGACAGAGGAGGGATCTAAGGAGTGTTAGGTGGAACCAAGATTGAGCTTCAGCCCAATTAAAAAAAATAAAAAATAAAGCTTATGCCTTTCCAATTTCATGCTGCGATTTTCCATGATGGCGTGCTAATCTATCAGTTCCCTAACACAATCATTTTCTGAATGCTGAGTTTAACAAAGCCACAAAGAAATATGAGGTTTCTGAGGAAGCCAGCCTCCGCCCTTTAGGAAGCTTATAATCAAATGCTGGGGATTCCTTTCCCCCAGGAGTCTGACTTTTGCTTTTTATTGCCCTTCAACTGTCTTTTTGCAATACAATTTATAATTTGAAGAATATTTGATAAAACTGCATGATGTTCTTTGAACACATCCTCTGTTAAGACAGGTTTTGAAATGAAGAACCATATATAAGAGCAAACCTCTGTTTCTGTGTTTTGTTATGGATAATTTACACAATACACAATTTATACAGTTACAAACAACTCCTCAACTCTGAACCAGGTAAAATAAACATTTCATTACTGATCTTTTTTTCTTGGAACTTCTCCACACTGAATTATACTCAAGTGCATCACAATTACCCATTTGATCTTCTCCCCGTGTATTTTGGACCTACCATCTAATTTATAAATACTAACTACCTGTAAATGCACTACTTTTAAATTATAGCTACAATGATTTTTAAATGTGCCTATACTTGGGCATCATCTAGGGTTTCTAAAAAATATATTGACACCTGGGTCCACCCAAATCTCATCTTGGATTGTAGCTCCCATAATCCAACCACGTCATGGGAGGGGCCTGGTGGGAGGTAACTGAATCACGGGTGCGGGTCTTTCCCATGCTGTTCTTGTGATAGTAAGTCACATGAGAGCTGATGTTTGTACAAAGGGCAGTTCCCCTGCACACACTCTCTTGCCTGCCACCATTTAAGACATGCCTTTGTTCCTCCTTTGTCTTCCACCACAATTGTGAGGCCTCCTTAGCCATATGGATCTGTGAGTCCTCTTTTCCTTTATAAATTACCCAGTCTCGGATATTTCTATATAACAGTATGAAAACGAGCTAAAACAGCCCCCAAGAGACACTGATGCAATTGGGCTCATGCAAATGTTTGAAAACCAGTGCTCTACTGAACACTAAATACAAAAAAAAAGCTGACCTTTTGTAAACTTACTACATTTGAAATTTTTAAGAAAATGAGATAGAAGGAGAATTAAACCTAAATTATCCAGATATCTGAATGCACACTCATGAGGGCAATAAAAGTCTGAGAAAAGGATCTATTATGTAAATTCCAACCATGTGTACCTGGTGCCCACATGGAGGTATAAAACAAGCCTTCATAAATGTATGTTTCTCTTGTGAAGTCTCATCCTTTGTTAACTAGTGCTAAAATAGTTTAATAATGGTTACATTCCACTACCACGAATCTATTTCAATCAGCATTCCAAAAAAATTTATTTGCTTGGTCCTTAATTCAACCTCTTTTCTTTTTGAACTGTCTGGGTTCACTGTGAAACGCTCAGTATCTTTCAAACAACCCATTATCCTATTCCATTATGAGATTCAGATTTCATTTCTCATCTATATGTTGATCTTTCTTTTACATGCTTATAATCAAGTCCCCAAATCTGTGATGTGAATATTTTCAGGGACCGAGTAAATAATCACACCCATGTTCACTGCTCAAGTTAGAACCAAGTAAGAGACTCAGAAAGGATTCAGATGAAAGGACATAACAAGTTCTCTTTTGGTGCTGGTCTAGTGGACATTGGAGAACATGGCTTACAGCTGTGGCCCAGAGGGAATCGTGATGCTGAAGCACATGCATGACTAGAACAAGCTACCGGGGCTGCCTTTGGTCAACTTAATAAATTATGAAGAGGCTCATGGAGGGGCAGATCCCAGAGAGAAGAGAGAGAGGTTGAGATCATGTGTCTAGCTCTTTCTCCCAGGCTCCCCAGTCACCCTAAGGAGAGATGAGCGAGGGAGCCAAGAGAATGCAGGAGAATTTCCTAGTTGGTTTTTCTCCATTGCATAGAGATATTCAGTATACTGCAGATTTGCTTATGACCTCCACTGACAACTGTCTAATATGCACTATTATTTCATCTTGACAGCTCTCCCCATTTGCTACCTGCAATTATGTAATCTGCTCTATATCTAAAAACCATTCTTCTGCACCCTACTCTCAGGATTCTGCCTCTCCACTGGCCCTCTTCATCATTTATTAAGTTGACCAAAGGCATCCTCAGTGGGTTGGTCTAGCCATGCATGTGCTTCCGCATCGGGATTCCCTCTAGGCCACAGCTGTAAGCCACATTCTCCAGTGTCCACTAGACCAGCTTGGTTTTTCATAATGGTTTTTAGGTATAGAGCAGATGACATAACTGCAGGTAGTAAATGGGAAGAGCTGCCAAGATGAAATAATAATGCATATTTGACAGTGGCCAGTGGAGATCATGAGCAAGTCTGCAGTATGCTGAATACCTGTATGCAATGGAGGAGAAACTTCTTTTGACTGCTTTCCTCTTTCCCTGTGGAGGCACACCAACCAGGAAATTCTCTAGTGTAATGGTTTTTAGATATAGAGCAGATGACGTAATTCCTACTTTCCTTCCCAGAGCTATCAGGTGAGGAGGCAAGGCCCTGACTACTTGTGCTATCTGTCTCTTCTTAAGGACAACTCTAGCGATGTCTCTCGATGGCACCCTGGGTGAGAGATCACTTAGCAGAAAAGTGAGAAGAGTCAGGGAGTAGACTTGTGAACCACCCTATAGAGCTGGTGACCCAGCCACATTCAGTAGATGGACCACATGCCATGTCCACAAAAGTTGTTGCAAAACAAAGCAGAACAAAAACAACAACCACTTATAGAACACACTAGGGAATAAGCTGACTTTTTGTTGTGATCATTGGACAAATACAAACTGGATACTGTAAAAGAGCTATTGTTGACCTGCTGAAAATGGCATAAGCAATAGAAAATAACACGGTTGAAACACACAGGCAGAACATCAAACTCATGTCCATGGAATTCAAATGGACAATGGGAAAATATAAGAGAAATGAAAAAAGGTAACGTTTTAAATTCTTGTGAAAAATAACTTGATTTAAGTGGTTAACAGGTGAAAATAATACAGGATCTGTCACATATTCATGACTCAAAGAATATCAGTGGTAACTGATTTTAGGAGGTTTTTCTTGGGGAGGGGGATGTGATAGGCAAAACTCTAAAATGACCCCCATGTAATCCATATCCTTTTATTATCCTCTCATCCACAGATGTGGAAAAGATCTGTAAATACAATGGGATATCCTTCCATTGATTAGACTAAGTTACATGACAGATGCAAAGGGATTTTTCCAGATAGAATTAAGGTTGCTAAGAAACTGACTTCCAGTTAATCAAAAGGAAATTTATCCTGGTTGAGCGTGATTTAATCAGGTGAACTGGTTTTAAAAAGTGCCTAGAGATGAAAGCCTCAAAGCAGCAGATGTTTCTATTGTTGGCTTAGAAGAAGCAAACCCCATGAATTTAACCACCAACAGGAAAGGAATTCTGCCAACAATCTGAGATAGCATGGATGTAAGTGGGTCCACTCCCCAGTCAAGCCTGCAGATGAGACCACAACTGGTCAATGCCTTGATTTCAGTCTAATGACACCTTAAGCAGAGGACCAACTAAGCCAAGCCTGGACTTCTGACCTTTGGAAATTGTGAGTTAATAGGCATTGTTTTAAGCCACTGACTTTGTGCTAATTTGTTATGCAGCAACAAATAATTAATATGAGGATAATTTGCACCACAGTTTTCTTCTATTGTTCTTGCAACTTGACTATACATATAACTATCTTGCTCATAAGTGCATACAATGTAAAAATAAAAAAATTCCCCTGATTAGAGTTCTTCATCATAATACCTTATACACAGGCTTTTTCCTCACATCAAAACATAAATTGTTATTGTGTATATTGGTAATTATAATACAGTGAGATATAATTAATGTATCCCAACATTATAGTGTTCACATTTACCTAGAAGATGAGGATGATAGTGTGTTGGTCAAAAATAGTCACAAGTTATTTTGCAAGCCATCTCTTTGGAAACAGGACAGATACAGATTTTAAAAGGAAATATCATGAATAATGATGGCTGGAGTAAAGAAGGGTTAATTCAGATTTTTGAACAAAATAACCATATAAAAACACTTTTCAGTAACTTGAACATCAAATATAAAATGTTATTTTTTAAAAAACTAAGTTCCAATTTAAAGTGAATAAAATATGAATTGGATGGATAATGTATGTACTATCAAAATAAATCTAAACTATTTAACACAGTAGGAAGCAAGCATTAGATGGAATATGCTACTAACATATGTTAATGTGGGAAAAAAGGAAAGTGTAAGACAGAATGTATAGGAGTATCCCAAACTCGCAGGTTAAATAGTGGAAAAAAAAAGTCCTAAAAATTATTATCAAAATTTACCTTGCAGAAAGAAGTATGTTGGTAGAATTTGGGGGGTGGGTTACTAGCATCTTCCCCAACTTTATCAAAGAGGGTAATTTCCTCCCCCACTTTTCTCCTTCATAGGGGAGGGAGTAACAAACACATCAGTACTATCAGGACAGGGTGTTTGAACTTGAGCATCTTTCTGGGTCTGGAAGCCAGCCATGGAGGGGAACTGCCCTGCTGCAGGAACAGACTCTTCATGAGTCAGCCTCTTGGGCTGGACAGCCAGTGCCCGGGGCAGTCACGGAGGGGGGTCACACTGCTGCTGCTGTCACTCTCACCAACTGCACCCGCAGCATTTCCTGGGTGCCCAGACCAGTGCAGAGCACATGGCTCACCTCACCCTATTCGACCAGACCCCCATTCTGCAAGTGGGTACATGTAACAGCGCGGCAGCAGGGCTGAGCTCTGGGTACCCAGCCATCTCACAACAACCACAGGAGCCACTCAAGGGACCAGGCCAGCTGGCAGAGGACAGGGGCTGCTTTTTCTTTCTCAGTAATCACAATTCACTTCTACAACTGTCATAATTCCATTTTAGAAAAGTAAAGTGTAAGACTGCCCTCTCAGAAGGGAATTCATCAATTTGCATATTTCCTGGAGACTTCTTTCTGTTACTCTATTAATTTATTAACACTTTTTAAAGTGATGCAGTTTCCCAAGATGCTCCCTGTCTGATAAATCATTGAGGTGGTTATAAATAAAGCATTACACCTTAATTCCCTAGGTATCTAACCCAGAAAACTAGATGCTACTGATTTGCTACAGAGATGTTCTGAAAATTAATTGCTATTGATAATTCAATTCTTCCCTAAAATCAGGAAAGGCTGAAGCAAGATGGGCAGATAAAATGTTTTCAGATGCTAGACAGAACAAAAATGACAAAGACAATGTAAACCTATGCTAGGAGAATTAAAGAAAGTTTGTGCCTTATTTCGGACTAAAGAAACTGAACTGAAGGAGAAAATGGACTTTTCCTGAAGATCCCTCTCCTTTAGTTTTTTGTTTGTTTGTTTGTTTTAAATCATTTCCATGAATACACACTTATCTTGAATTATCCAAAGTTCTCACACTGTGCTAACTAACATACTGAGCTTGTAGTTCCCAGAGAAATTTTAGGGTTTACCCACATTTTTATTTTATTCTTGAACTAAAGTCACAACATTTTCCCAAATAGAGTTGGGGGACAGAAGTAAGCATATGAAAATGTCAGAGGAAGGGACTCTGCCTTCCTAAAGCTTGGCCTCCGCAAACATGCAAAATTGTTTAAACAATAAGGTCACATCTCATCAGCAACTTAGGTTCCTCCAGACCTGGAGTCAGCAGTATGTTCGTGATGCTATGGATGGAATGATCCTATGACACTAATATAAAAACTTCTGGACTATGCGATAGTGGACAAGTTATTAAAGTCCCTAAAATGTAGGGACTGGGGAAAGCAAGTCTTTATTAGTACCAATAAATTTTCTTAATTTAAGCAATGGCAGCTTTACATAGTATTCTGAACAACTAGAGCTAAGCAAAACTGTTATGCATGTGCACAACTAGTTTGGACAGTCTGTTGATAATCAAGATATACTAAATGTCTCCAATTATGTTAACAACTCGGCAAGATTTGAAAGCGAACATAAATCATAGGTAAAATAAATGCAACAACACTAATAACTGTAATGCATGACTTACTAAAAACTATATTTCAGCCACTTTTCTAGAGAATCATTTACATGCCAACATATTTAGCCACCACAGCCACACCATGAAGTAGACCCTTCAGGTATGACTAATCTACCTGCAATTGATGTACTTATTATGTAAAGCATTTGTAATGTTACCTTTTTATTTCTTAGTAGGTTGAATTTTGAGCATTTTAAGATTTTTTTATTAACAGAAAGTATTATTGGAACTCCATTTGAAATACTTGGTTGGTTATATTGGAAATCACTGAACTTTACACATTCCCATAATTTAATAAAGGAAACTCTGAATGTGTATGTCCATGTCTGTGCACACATGTGTGTGCATCCATGCCTGAACAATATGGATTACTTTGTACAGTTATTCTTGAGCTTTTAGTAGGTAAAGATAAAATAGAGTTGCATTTTGTTAGGGGAATTTTTCTATTCCCAAGTGAGATTGTGTTCA
Organism: Pan paniscus; assembly: GCF_029289425.2. NCBI lineage: Eukaryota > Metazoa > Chordata > Mammalia > Primates > Hominidae > Pan > Pan paniscus. The sequence continues at coordinate 12,039,981 of NC_073253.2, forward strand.
GTTCTTAATGTACTTTTCCTTAGAAGTGCAAATAAATGAATATGAATTGACAGGATCCTATAAATTAGTAACACTGACTTTCCAACAAAACACAGTAGACATTCATTTATAGAACATTGCTCCCTTTAAGTTTACTGCTTTGGAAGAATATATGCTTAAAATCCAATGATATTTCATTGTTGAAATGATACTTGAAAGTGTTTTTTAAGAAGATTTCAAAACAGAACTCATTACCTAATGATCACATCTAATCTTTAATTCCAGTTGATGCTTCTCAGTTTGACCAACCATAGCCTTAAAATAACTTTGGTTAAATTTTTTAAAAGTAAAAATTCAAAAAATATGTATCATAATATTCAAGACTCAAGACTTTCACAATTTGGCTATTAAGGTTATTCCCACACATCAACATTAAATCAGTCTAATAACTTCTTGCACAAGACAGTGTGCTAAGGACCCCTAGTCCTGTCCTCAAATCTGTAAGAGGGCTACCTTCACTCCAGCAAAGAGCAAGTATCATAACTTTATCTCATATTTTATACTGTTTAAATATTTAGGGCCTTTAATCAACTTGGAATTTATGTGTTTAGTGGGAAGATGAAAATCTAATATTACTTTACTTTTCCATATAGACAGCCAAAGATACCACATTAAGACAACAGCACTGATTGAAAAAGTCTCCTGTTTCTCCCTTATATATGAAATTCTCACATACGTAGAAGTCTATTTCTAGTTATATCATTGTTTTAAGAGCTTAGTGATACAATCCATATAAATAAAAACCAGCACAGTGCTCATGCATACTTTGTCTTATTAACATTATTATTATTATTATTATTTATTATACTTTAAGTTCTAGGGTACATGTGCGCAATGTGCAGGTTTGTTACATATGTATACATGTGCCATGTTGGTGTGCTGCACTCATTAACTCGTCATTTACATTAGGTATATCACCTAATGCTATCCCTCCCCCCTCCCCCCACCCCACAACAGGCCCTGGTGTGGGATGTACCCCTTCCTGTGTCCAAGTGTTCTCATTGTTCAATTCCCACCTATGAATGAGAACATGCAGTGTTTGGTTTTTTGTCCTTGCGATAGTTTGCTGAGAATGATGGTTTCCAGCTTCATCCATGTCAAAGAAATGCATATCAAAACCACAATGAGATACCATCTCACACCAGTTAGAATGGCGATCATTAAAAAGTCAGGGAACAACAGGTGCTGGAGAGGATGTGGAGAAATAGGAACACTTTTACACTGTTGGTGGGACTGTAAACTAGTTCGACCATCGTGGAAGACAGTGTGGTGATTCCTCAAGGATCTAGAACTAGAAATACCATTTGACCTAACATTATTACTACTTTCTAAATTATCCTGGATTATTTTGTTCACTTACATTTTCATGTGACTTTCTGAATCAATTTTTTGCCACTCCTGAAAAATCTTCTTTGGATTTTGGAGTGGGAGAGCATTAAATTTGTTTATTAGGAGTAATTTTCTCTTGCCTTCCCATTCACAAACCTTCTACTGTCTCCTTTTATCCTGATCTTCTTTATGAGCTTCTATGAAATTTATCTCCTAAAAAGTTTTGCATATTTTTGTTAGGATTTTATTTATGCATCTTATAATTTTATTATTTCTGTGAGTAAGAATATATTTTCTATTATATTTTCTAGTTATTTATGGCTGGTATAGAGGAAAGCTATTGATTTTTGTATTTTGAGATTTAATCTGAATATCTTAATGGACTCATTTTTATTAGTTATAATAGCTTTTCAGTTACTCCCTTGGGTTTTCTGGGTATATAGACTATAAAGTCTACAAATAATGCCATATTTCTCGCTTCCATATCTTTTTACCCCTGCCATATTTAGAATTGCCTAGTATCTCAAATACAATGTTGAATATTGGAAGTGATACAAAGCATAACATTCCAGATTTTAATTAAAATACTTCTCATATTTCACTACTGAATATAATATTCTGATTGGTAACTCCTTTACAAGTTTAAGAACTTCCTTTTATTTTATTCTGCTAAGAGATTTGTTTTTTAACCAAGATTGGGTATTACACGTTATCAAATGCATGTTGAACATCTGCTGAGATGACCAGAAAGCCTTTCTTCTGAGTAGTATTAATGTACTAGTTTTCATTCATGAGTTTTCTAATATTAAGCCATCCTTGCATATTTGCAATAAAACATGCTTTGCTATAATTAGTTTTTATGCTTCGAGGATTGAATTTGCTCCAGTGTTTAAAATTGAGCTGGACCTATCATTTCATTTACTGATTTCCATTTCTGGCCGGGTTACTGAGGCATCCTGTATTGCTTATCTAAAAATTAAATTTCTCAAAAATAAACTTTTTTTGGTTAATCAATTTGAATTGCATCATGTCATTCATTTGTCAGTCTTTCCATTATCCCCTACTCCAGAAGAAGTTTCAGCCACTTAGTGCCTGCCATATGCTTGTTGTTGTTCATTAGAAAAACATTTCAATATGAAGTCCTGGAGCCCTCTGAGTTGACTGACAATGTCATAGAGGTGTAGATTGAGCATGGGCTTTTGAGTCAGAGCTGACAGGTCCCCTTACTGTGTCAGTTTAAACCTATGCTCTCTTCCTTTGTAAAATGAACATAATTCCTACTTTATATGCTGCTGTAATGACTGAGTAAGGTAATGCTCACAGTGTACCTAGGGCACACAAGATTTTCTACACGTAATGATGTGCTGATTTTTCTTGATGAATGTGAATGTGAACATTTGCTTCTTTGAATATGTCAGCCTTGGTCTCTGCATGTTGAGTGATGCATAGAGTTTACACAGTAAATCTACAAATATCACTCATAAAAGAAATGTTTACGGGTAGTCCTTTGAAAACAAATTGGCATTTATTTACAAAATCAAAAGTTAGATACAGACCCTGGGACAATCTGACAGTGGAGGGAATGAACACCATGTGGTAGGGTCAGGAGCCCACATAGCAATTGTCACAGAATGAATGGTATTCCCCAGATAGATACGTTGAGGGCTTAATTCTCCAGTACCAGTGAACATGATCTTATTCAGACATGGGATTTTTGCAGACATAACTGGTTCAAATGAGGTTACACTGGGATGGGATGGGCCCAATCCAACAGGACTGGAGTCCTTAAAAAAAGAGAGAAGATGATGTGAAGACACTGGCACCCTGGGAGAACACCATGGGAAGACAGAGGCAGACAGTGGAGCAACATATCTACAAGCAAGGAATGCCTGGGGTTACCAGGAGCTGGAAGAGGCATGAATCCTCCTCTAGAGATGTCAGAGGGAACATGGCTGTGCCAACACTCTGATTTCAGATTTCTAACCTGCAGAAGGGTAAGATAATACATTTCCGTTATTTTAAACCACATAGTTGGTCATACTTTGTTACAGCAGCCTGCGGGGTATGGGCAGGGGGTATCTCATGGATCAGAGCCATGAAATAACTTAGAGGTTCAGGTTGTCAAAGAAGCAAACCAAGAGGAAGACCGTGCAACAAGAAAATGCTGATATTAAGCCAAATGTTATCTGAGCTAGTATGAAAGCAAGAACATGTTCTCAAGTGCACACCAGCTAGAACAAATGGAAGGAAATGGCCGAAAGGGTCAGAGAATAAATGGCATAAATGCCACGATGGCTACTTATGTTGAAGATTTATTAAAAGTGTATCAGATGCTCATCAGTCCACTAGGTAATGGGTGTGACTGTAACTGTTAAGTATATTTGATAATGTATTTGGCAAACGTTGCCATAGAAACACAATTTCATGGAACAAAGAAACACTAGCTTAATCTCCAATGTAATTTTGCTATGAAAGTGGTTCACGAAAACGAATCTGGGAAATTGAGGCTCTTTCTTGCCTCAGAATTAACATTTATCCTATTAATTCACTACTGCTAAACTTTGGGATCCATAATCTTTCCTAGGTAGTAGCAATCTCAGTCTTCAGAATTTCACCCTCCCCATCCCTCCCTATTTTCTGAGTGCTGAGAGAAGCAAAGTCAATTGTTATTCTAACTGATCAGATACTCTAGGCAAACAAAATGCAGTCATGCTGGTTTCACACTGGTCAAACAGGATCAAAGATGAGGATGCCATGCCAAGAAAGTGGGTGACTGCATTTAACATTCTACAAATAGAATTAATTGACTTGCTGTCCAAGTCATATGATGAAGCTATTCTAACTCTGGGAATGAAACCAGAATTTCTCACCATCAATTCTCTTTTCTCTTCTCTAGACCATGCGGTCTCAAAGTTTTTATTCTCCAATGATAATCAGTTTAAATGAGAGAATGCCTGCCAAACCCAATGCTCTAATTACATAGTTAGGAAGAACTGATAATAATTATTGCAATGTTCTACCCTCAAAAACTGTCAGGCAATGCTGACTGATTTAGATACCGAGACACAATTTTCTTTAAAATACACACACACATATATATTTTAAAAACTGTCTAAATGTGTACATGCCACAAAAATCCATCATTAATGATTGTTAGCATAAATTTGTAACTAGCAAAACTAGTTCTGAGGCTTATGTTTCGCTTTCCATTTTTAAATAATTCAAAAGTATTGGTTAAATCAATGAATGCATGAATATTTTATTAACATGGTCTGCAAATATAAGAAAGAGAAAAAGTCCTGAGATGCTCCTTCCCCACATATTTTTGTGCAAGCATGAACGCTTTCAAATATTTAAATACAAGTACAGCAGGGGTCTAAGAGGAAGCACATCAAGGCCGATGAATTGAGTGTTCAAGATATTATTCATGCCTGACATGGCTTTTTATAAAATTACATTTCTTGTCACCTAGAATTTTACTGATTCTTTCTTTTAATTATCAAATTCCATGGTTACTTCCACCAATAAAACAGCAATGTCCTCTTAAAAGAAAAATATTCTAGCAGCACACAATGCTTCTATTCTGCTTCCATTTCCTCTTTCCCTACGGAAGGCTTCCTTGCCAGATTCCATTCACAGCCAATAAACTCTTGCCAACAAAGGCTTAAAATGATAAACTAACTCAGGGATAAATGGCAGAAGCTACATTTATTTAGGGGGAAAAAACGTCCACATTTACAGAACTCTCTAATACATATCATGATTTCCCAGCGATGCATTTTAAGTAAAATTAGAAATGCTTTAGATGGCTAAAAATTCTAATGCAATCAATTTTCATAATTTTTTCCATACAATGGACACTAAGGTAATTGATGTCGATTTCCAGAGATAAAGAATTTGACAAATATTTTACAGTTTGCTGTGCTATTGGCTTATGGGGCTCCCGACCCTTACTATAAAAGTCCACTCTTCACATAGGCCCAACAGGTGGGTCTTTCCGAGGCCCCACGTCTGATCTGCTCTGCCTCCTTGCTCCTCTCCATTTTCCATTTCTCAGGAAATGGCAATTCTGTTCCTCTAGTAATTCAGTCCAAAAAACCTGGATTCATCCTTGATGCCTTTCATAATGTCACACACAGTATTATTGGTTACAGGATAAACTGTGTCCCTCCCAAGATTCATATGTTGAAGTCCTAACCCCCAATACCTCAGAATGTGACCCTATTTGGAAATAGGATTGCTGCAAATGTAGTTAGTTGAGATGTGGTCATACTGGAGTACGGTGAGCTCCTAAACCAATATGACAGATGTCCTCATGAAAAAGGGAAATATGGACACAGACATGTGCACAGGCAGAACGCCATGGGAACACTGGAGTGATGCTGCCACCAGCCAAGGAACTACCAGAAGCTGGAGAGAGGCCTGGAATAGACCCTTCCCTAGCACCTGCTGAAAGAGCATGGCACAGCTGACACCTTGATTTCGGACTTCTGACCTCCAGAACTGAAGGTAAATTTCTGTTGTTCTAAGTCACTCAGATTGTGGCAATTTGATACAGCAGCCCTAGAAAACTCATAGAGTGATCAGTCTATCAACCAATCACATTGGCTTTTGATACCTATGAAATTACTTACAAATGTTTTTCTTCTAACACTGGGGTTATTTATTCCTAGATGTTATTCCTCATGTGACAGTTTTCATAGACATAGTATTATCTCTAGGTTGACTCCCATATTTATGGCATATACTTATTTTAAATTTACTGAAAAGAAATACTGTATGGTGTAAAGCGTGTTTTGTTGTTTTCTCCACCCTTGGTGACCAATTACAGGGACACTTGCTCACCCACTGCACGTCAGTGTACCATATCACACCTTGGGAGGGGCTGCCCCTGGCATTAGGCCAACTCCTGAAACTATCATAGTATTCTTCATTCACAGGCAAGCTTCCAACATTAATTCTCTTCCCTAAGGAATTTTATTTCTGGAAGAGGGATGAGTAAATGGCACCAACTGGCATCCTCAAAGTTACTAAGCACCATCTACTGTCCCCGTATTTTAATACATCCATGGTGATTATATTATTTCCATCAGTCTGCTGAAAATTTAAACACTGATCTAAACTTAGAAAAAATGGTGTATCAACCTGAAACACAATAGCTACTGATAAAAGGCGTTATATAATTAGGTGATAAATTGTGCGCGCAGATGCTACATGCTGTAAGAGATCAGAGCGGCCTTAGATCAATGAGAGCGCACCAGAGGACTGGAATCTTGCTGTGTCAATTTGTGTTTTTCTCTTTGATTTGCTTTGTCATCTGTAGACTCTTCTCTGTTTTGGATATTTTTAAGTACTTGGAATTAATTTACAATATGAAAGCATAACTTATACATCTTTGTCCACAAGGAATGCTGAGTTTTCAACAGGACTGTAAGATGATTAGTTGCAAGCCAGTAGGGAGCAAGAACTATAAACATCAGTCATTTACAAAATTAGAATTTATACCATCTTTTTTCCCACGTATGAGTGATAGACAGGATATAAAATAAATGCTTAGGATCCAAGCAAATGGGTTTTCTCCATTTGCAAGACTCCAAGTCTTTCTGGGTAAGGAATGTCTACTTGGATGATCTTTTGCATCTGGAATGGTTTAAACATTCCTATTTATGATTCATAGGCTCAACACAAAAAACTCATGGTATTAGCCCCATACAAAATAAATGTACTATTATTATCTTCCCAAACACTACTATATTTGTATTTACCATATTTTCCCATGTATTTTTTACTTCTCCCTTTTCACAATCTTATGCAATTGGATAACAAACAATAAATTAAAACCTTCTTCAGGGACCATAAATATTCATTTATTTATTTAACTCATTTAATTTAGAAACAAAGAGTGAGTGTTCCTCCTGTATTAGACAGTGTACTAGGTGCCCTGACTCCAGTGGAGGGCAAGTAAGCCTTACTGCCCACCAGGGTGCGGCAGTAGCTATCATAAATGCCAAGAATGTCTTTATTGAGAAGGCCAAGGAAGGTCTCTGGAGGAAGCGACCCTTCAGCTGAGCCATGACATAAAAAGAGGAGTGAGCAAACTAGCAGGTGAGGATACAAACCGCAGGGAAGGAATAAAAATCTGGAAGTGAGATTTAACATGGTTTAAGGAGATTCAGTTTATCCTACAGGTAATGAGAAACCACTGAAGAGTTTTCACTTTAGGGGACTGCCATCATGAAGTTCATTTTAGGATCCCACTCTGTGACTCCAGATTTAGTGGGTGGGAGAAGATAGGGGAGTAACTGGCTAAGGGAGACCAGTGAGGAGTCAGATTCCATCATCTTGGTTAAATGTAGAGTGGGAGGGATAGAAGGGGAAATGAAAGAACTGACCTGCTCTGAGACAGGTTTAGAATGTGGACCAGCCCAGACACAGTGGCTGATGGCCCATGATAGCTGAGGAAGAAGACAAAGATTTCTTGGGAAGGAGAATATGGTATCTTAAAATCCAAAATGTTATTCATGTATGAGAAATAGCCATTCAATATGGAGATGTGACTCTTCTGTCTTACTCAGTAAGGTTTCTATTGCTGGTGGAGAAAAGGTTACCACAGACTTAGTAACTTAAAACAACACAAAGTTAGTACATTACAGTTCTTTAGGTCAGAATGTCCACACAGGCCTCAGCAGGCCGTATCAAGCCATTAGCAGGTCTGTATTCTTTCCTGGATGATCTGGCAGAGAATCTGTTTCCTTGCCTTTTCCAGCTTCTAGAGGCCACCTGCATTCCTTGGCTCCTGGCCTCCTACCTCTATCTTCAAAGCCAGCAATGGCAGGTTGAGTCCTCTCCTGACCCTCCTCCATCATCACCCATCTGTACAGACACACCCAGGGAAGGTTCTCAGCATTTAGGAACTCACGTGATTCTATGTGGCCCGAGAGGATGAACTAGTTCCTCTGTACCTCCCACATTAGCTGAGTAGCAACCTTAACTGCATCTGCCATGCTAACCCCCCTCACCGTGCAATGTCACATGTTCACAGGTTCCAGGGATTAGGACGCGGCCATCTTTCAGGGCTATTCTTCCACGAACTACACTGATGCAGCATTTCTGCCTACACATGCTAGTCCACATCCAGCCCAATTACTTCCCTAGAAACTACTTTTGCACTATTCTGTTCTGAACAAAGCATATTATGGGCCACATTCTTCTCATAAAGCCTTATCTGAGAGGCTTTCATTTGCAGTAATATTTTAGCATAATCCTATCAAGAATGATTTCCAAATAAAGGGTATTTTGTCCCTTTGTACCTACAACATTGCTAAAACCTTATCTCATCCTTTGTGCTGCTTAATTTACTTCTTATAGCTTTCCTTCAAGGGCATATAACATTTTCAAACATAAGCATTTGCCCATTTTTAAGGTAATGAGCCCAATCTGTTTTTTGAAAATGAAATAATACACTTAAAATCATATGACTTAGGGCTGTTTATAGGATGTCTTAATTTTTCAAATGGTTAAGTATTACAAAAATCCATATAAAAACTAAACATCAATTTACACCATCCATTTCCTACATTTTTATAACAAAACAGTAGGAAAATATATTGCTGCTAAAAATTAATAGTTATAGAAATTGTGAAAAGCTCAAGAGAAGTACTACTTCTGGTGATAAAACTTAAAAAGCAAATTATCAAGGAATAGTATGTAACTATTATTGTCTTTGATGGAGCACAGGAGTGAGGAATTTTACAGAACTATTGTCCATAAACACTGGATTGTGTTTACATTTATCTCATTGTGTTTATATGTATCTACTAGCAGTAAAAAGGCAAGTATCAGGGAAAAGAGCCATTACAGATCCCGAAAATGGCAAAATTAACTGAGGAAAAAGGTTTTTTTGACATTGAGATTGGCTTTACAAATATTTTTCCTAAATGAGATCTCCTAATAAAACAACTAGGAAAAGACTTTAAAAGTCTCCTCCATTCACCACAATTGAATGAGTGATCACCGATCATTTCGGTGTGAGTAACTCTGATATGCACACAGGGCAGTGGGGACGCTGCATTCCCATCATTGTCACAGCCTGGCACTTGCCTGAGTCTCACCACAGGCTGGAGAATATTCCTGGCCCCCAGCCAGGACTTCCAAAATGGGGCAAGGATAAGTGGAATTAATTTTCCCTCATTTTGGATGTATTCCAAGTTTCAGGGTTCAGTGGTATCATTACCACAGGATCAAATTGTGATCAAAGACAAAAATGCATAAATATTTTATAGAGTAACCAAGTGTAAGCTTACAACTCCAAACTAAAATGTTTAGTATTAAATGCTATTCTCAAATATTCACCTCTAAGCTCCCATCGTCCTCATTATGTACTTGAATAATTTAAATATAAATGATGTGGTTATATTTCTGAATGTGGATATTTTATAGAAGTAAAATTATGAAAATAATAAACAATTTTCAAACTTCTCAACAAATGTTTGCTAGTATCCTAGAAATTTAAGATAACATCATTTCTGGATTTGCATTTTAATTATCTTATTGTATCTACGTATATGAATAGTCTAAATTTGTAGTATAGTTGCTTGACTTTACTTATAAAAAAGACAGTGCCATAAGTTTCCTTTGCCCCTCTGTAACAATGCATGCAACAAAGCATGTTTTGTATGTTTATAACTTTTTTAAATGACTTTAGTTTAAAAGTACCACAGAGCAAAAGTTAACAGAGAAAGTGTCTTAATAGTTTGTGTTTTGGCTGAGCGTGGTGGCTCACGCCTGTAATCCTAGCATTTTGGGAGGCCAAGGTGGGCAGATCACCTGAGGTGAGGAGTTCGAGACCAGCCTGGCCAACATGATGAAACCCTGTCTCTACTAAAAATACAAAAAAAAAATAGCCAGTTGTGGTGGTACACGCCTGTAGTCCTGGTTACTCAGGAGGCCAAGAAAGGAGAATCGCTGGAACCCGGGAGGCGGAGGTTGCAGTGAGCTGAGATCGTGCCACTGCACTCCAGCCTGGGTGACAGAGTGAGACTGTTTCAAAAAAAAGATTTGTGTGTCTTCAAACCAAGATATCAATTTACTTCTTTAAATTTTAAATATTGTAAATGCTATTTTCTTTTAGTGGGGAACTATTTTCATGTATGTTAGACTCTTTCTACTCTTCTGGTAACCACTGATTATGCCAGTGTGCATGTGTGTGTATGAAGTGAGAGTCCACATGTTTTAATGTCATCTTCTACAAAAACAAAGGATTTGGCCGGGTGCAGTGGCTCATGCCTGTAATCCCAGCACTTTGGGAGGCCAAGGCGGACAGATCATGAGGTCAGGAGATTGAGACCATCCTGACCAACATGGTGAAACCCTGTCTTTACTAAAAATACAAATATTATCTGGGCCTGGTGGTGCGTGCCTGTAATTGCAGCTACTCAGGACGCTGAGGCAGGAGAATCACTTGAACCAGGGAGTCGGAGGTTGCAGTGAGCTGAGATCGCGCCACTGCACTCTAGCCTGGGGACAGAGTGAGACTCCATCTCCAAAAAAAAAAAAGGAGGATTTATATCGTTACATTTATCTCCATATAACAAGTATTTCAGGAAAAAAAAAAGTAATGTTTTGTGTTAAAACGTACTGTATACACTTTGTGGGCCATATAAAACACAGTATAAATCATGACTTTAAAATGTTTGTGCTCTTTTTTATATAAATAATCATTATTTTAATCTGCAGAAATTAAGGGAGGTAACAGGCAGTTTCATTCATGTACAAGAGTGCTATCTCAGGATTCTGAAATACTTGAGGCTGAATCCTGGTTTGTCAATATTCTTTTTTCCTTGCTGAGTGATCCTTGAGTAAGTTAACCTCTATAAACCTCAATTCATACTAAAGATTTGTAAAAATCTTTAGTATACTAGCATTTATATTTAGGTCTTAAATCATCCATCACATATTTGTTCATCGTTTTAAAACCTTTCTACACACTCTCCAGGTGCTTCATGACCATTTTCTACTTCACTGGTGTAGTTTCCCATTCTGTGATTCTATCTTAAATTCTAGGGTAGTTTTATGTCACTGGTGATGTTTTTAATCCTGTATTGTTTTTATTTACCACCTGCTTTCTTCCTTTTCATCTCAGAATAAAGATATGGGTTCCTTGGCAATTTCCAAGTCTTTGTTTTGAGACAGAATTTCATGGCTTACAGTTCAATGTCTCTTTCTTCTTCCTCCCGTTGAGGTGTGTATAGTTTTCAAACATTTTACCTTCTCCTATGGCTTTTTATCAACTTCTACTCCCCATTTTTATCTGTTACATCATTTTCACTGCATTTTTGTTCACTGACACAATATACAGACTTTTTTGTGGAATTTAATAGGAAAAGACATTTGCTGTTATTACTACCATATTATGAAATATCCCCCCTTGCTCTGTCCATATCGCTACTTGGATAAAGAGGGAGATGTTTAATATTTTATCCATGCTAGCAATATTTTGAAACATAATGAAACAGCATTCTAACTGCACAGACAGTGATAGATACTATTAACGTAGCACTTAAGTTGTGTCAGGCAAGCTACTGTCTACAGATAAAAATGAGGCATGAAAAGTTTCTGTAGTTTAGTCAAAGTCACACAACACACAAAGAGGAATGCTAGATTCAGACTCATATCAAAACACTCCATGCATTTTCTACTACTCCAAACTCCCTCTTCAATTATTTTAAGAAGGAATTGACTAGGGTGGTAGAGTTTGACATTCCAGAATTTTGGACTAGCTGCCCATTTAGCCACTTACTACTTTAACTAAGGAACTGAATTCATTTCTCTTAGCCTCACTGTACTTTTTCTAAAATTTAAGCAATGACTGTCAACTTCATGTGTTAATGATACAATGAAATGAAATGAAGTATATATTTAAAAGTCTGAAACATAATAAGTATTGAGAAAATATTTGTTGAATGGAATTTAAACCTTCAAAGAATTACTCCCACTATAGAGTATCAATTTTGGCTTTCCCTCTATAGTCACCTATCAGTAAATAGGGAACTTCTGAGAAGAACTGAAAGCAAAGATGATTCAATACGATATGGTTTAAAGATATCTGAGTTTCTAACACTAAAGAAAAGCTTGAAGACATAGAATACCTGGAAACATACCTTTCAAAATTCAATATAGATAGGATCTACTCAGGATTGTGGTCATGAAATTACATAGTACATTTAAAGATGTTATTGAGCCTGATGATCTAATTAGCAGAATTAATAAACAGAAACTGACTAGCATACTTCCCTTAATTTATTCACCATAGGTCAGACCTTTATTGTGATACTACTGTGTGCCAGACACTCTACTGAGTACCAAGTGACGAAGGAAAAGGCATACCCTTCCGTCCATTAGAGAAACTTCTAAAAAAATTTTTCATTTGACTCTTCCACAGCATATAAACTAATGATTGATAAACATAAAGTCAATTGAGCTAATTAGGCAGAACAGTTTCTTTTAGTAGAATAACAGCATTGTCTCATCATATTCTCAGCTATTGGAAAACCTAATCCTTCTCACTTAGAATTGAGTATTATATTTGAAATCCAAAGATAAAGTAATAGATACTTTATAAGTCTTATTTATAAATCACAAAATACATTTTAAAATTCCCTTCTCTTGCTTTCATTACTTTCAGAAAATACTGTTGTTAAGTAGCAGTAACATGCTAATTTTCTAATGAGAAGGTACATACAGAGTTTCACGACTGTTTTTCAAGAGGGTGTTCTTTGCATCTATCAAGGCTAAAAGAAAGAAGGTATTTAAGAAGCTAATTTCCTACAGGAATAATATGAGGTTTAAACACTTTCAGGGCTGTTCTTCCATAATTATCTTTTACAATTTTATCTTCCAAAGTGAACACACTCTTTTGTCGTTGTTGTTCTGTGAGTTAAATAGCACGCTGGCAAAATGTCTTGTTAGCTGATGGGTACCAGTTAAGCATGGAGGTTTTTTGTAAGTTTGCACAGTGGTTTTATTTTCTGAGCCAACACAGAACAAATGTAATAATGAGCAAACTCTTACTCACCTAGGGTGAGTAACAGTGATAGCTACATTTACTAAGGGCAGAGCATCCAACTGATGATACAGTTGCTTCTGAACCTCTTTCAACTCTCACATCTGTTTTTGGCTCTGTGTTTAACAACAAAACCTGGGCTTTTCCTCAATTGCAAATGAACTAATTTGAATAGGCACAGAGATGTGTAAAGGCAACACTGGTTTCTTCTTACCTATGATAATCCAACAATTATAGTTTCCATTTTTGCAATGCTTCTGGCAGGACGTTGTAACTAAGAGCATTGAAATGAGATAGCTGGCACCCTCCAGGTATGTAATTGGGAAAACTCCATAGGCAGCAACCAATTTTTTTTTCCTTTTGTGTATGCTTATATGCCCTTAGTTATACTGTATTATTTGGAACTGGAAATTGTACTCTATGAGCATAAATATAAAACCAGCATCTTTTTACTTTAGTAAAGAGTAATTCTATAGCATCAAATAACTGGACAATAATCAGTAATTCTGAGTTGCATATAGTGATCTAAATAGCAAATGTGTATTTTACAGTGATTTGTTTAACAAAATAAGCAACTGCATTCTTGATCCTATATTATTTGGAATAACACCTTCCAAACATATAAAAAATGAAATTACCACCCTGAGAATGCGATACATTTTTCCCAAACTTTTCTGCAGGCTCAAGTGTGTATCTATTAAAAATCTTCTACTAGGCATGGTAGCTCATGCTTGTAATCCCAGCACTTTAGGAGGCCAAGGCAGAAGGATCACTTGAAGTCAGGAGTTTGAGACTAGCCTGGCCAAAATGGTGAAACCCCATCTCTACTAAAAATACAAACATTAGCCAGGTGTGGTAGCTACGCCTGTAATCCCAGCTACTCAGGAGGCTGAGGCAGGAGAATCGCTTGAACTCGGGAGGCAGAGATTGCAGTGAGCCGAGATCGCACCACTGCATTCCAGCCTAGGCGACAGAGCAAGACTCTGTCTTAAAAAAAAAAAAAAGTCCAAGTGCAGTGGCTCATGCCTGTAATCCCAGCACTTTGGGAGACTAAGGCAGGAGGATCACCTGAGGTCAGGAGTTTGAAACCAGCCTGACCAACAGGGAGAAACCCCGTCCCTATTAAAAGTGCAAAATTAGCTGGGTGTGGTGGCGCATGCCTGTAATCCCAGCTACTCAGGAGGCCGAGGCAGGAGAATTGCTTGAACCTGGAAGGCAGAGGCTGCAGTGAGCTGAGATCGCACCATTGCACTCCAGTCTGGGCAACAAGAGCAAAACTCCATCTCAAAAAAAAAAAAAACGAATCTTCTAATCATACTATGTAAGTATTTCAGTTTATTATGACTTGTTACCTTGTTACAGTGTATACACTTTACCAGGTCATTTATAACAAAACCATGATATTAATTGCTATATAGTAGCCCACTGTATGGCTGTTTACTAATTTATTGAACAATTTCCCATTATTATCTATTTTTTCTTTTTATGATAAATAGCAATGTAATGAACATTATTTTGTCAAATACGTATTCATTCAACTAATAACTTTTGAGTCCCTTCTATGAGCATGTGCCTAGGAAATATAATCTTTGTTCTTAAAAACTTATAGCAGCCCAGATGTCATAAACACCAAATATCAGTGACTCTGACATATTTCAAGACACCTAGATTGTGAAAAGAAGAGAGGGGAATATTCTCAAAAGTTTGTTAACCAAAGGTAAGTTCATGCGAGGCCTTTAAACCATATTAAGAAGTTCCAGGCCTGGCGTGGTGACTGACGCCTGTAATGCCAGCACTTTGGGAGGACGAGGCGGGCAGATCACGAGGTCAGGAGATCAAGACCATCCTGGCTAACATGGTGAAACCCCATCTCTACTAAAAATACAAAAATTAGCTGGGCATGGTGGCGCGTGCCTGTAATCCCAGCTACTCAGGAGGCTGAGGCAGGAGAATCACTTTAACCAGGGAGTCGGAGGTTGCAGTGAGCTGAGATTGCACCACTGCACTCCAGCCTGGCAACAGAGCGAGACTGCGTCTCAAAAAAAAAAGAAAAAAAAATATGCACAAGAGGGCACAAGAGGGGTCACTGAGAAATTTAACTTTTTGCTTTTGAAAAATCATCTTTGCTCCAAAGGGGAAAAGGAATCTGAACTGTATAAACTTGTGCAGAGCAGGCTACTGCTAGCAGCTACTTATGATAGGATGACATAAAATAGGGCACTGAATGATATTTCGGAGGTAGACGCTACAGGATTTCTGGATCCACTGAACTGAAGATGAGAAAAAGAGTCACTGAATGTTAAGGCTACGGAAATATTAAGGAAATGAACCCTCTGCCTGTCACATGTGACTCACACAGCTCACGTTCTAAGGTTTTGCAGGCTGTCATTGTCTAGTGCTTCTCCACTGTGAGACGAGTTCACTTCCTATTCCACAAACTGTTTTTCTCACTGTTTCAAAGGGAGATCCTATGACCCACTGAATTTTATATCACTCGTCTTATAATTCACTGTTGTATCACCAGTGCCCATACACCCAGATATCTGGTCTGCAATATTGCAATACTTGAAATTTTTCTTTTTTTTCCACTCATTTTTCTCCTCCAATCTAGTCAGTAAAAAATCTTACTAAATCCTGGCAACCTCCATTTTTTTAAACTCATTTTTGCTCCAACCAAGTCTGTAAAAAATCTTACCAAATTTTAGCCACTGGCCTCTGTTCTGAGGACTCATATGAGTTCTGTACTTCTATAAAGTCTTCACATTTTGGGGGGCAAGACTCTGACAGGGACTTCTAAGCAGATGCACTTTTAAATACAAGTCATGGTTTCTGTTTAACAGTATATTACACATTAAAACAACCATGAAGTACACTATACAACTATTAGAATGGCTAATATCTAAAAAACCTGACAGTAACAGTTACTGTCAAGGATACAGCACAACAGGCCCTCTCATTCACTGCTGATGGGAATGCAAAATGGTATAGCCATTCTGGAAGACTGTTTGGCAGCTGCTTTAGTATACAACTAAATATAGCCTTACTATGCTATCCAGTCTTTATACTCCTAGGTATTTACCCAACTTATTTGAAAATATGTTGACACAAAAGCCTGCATGTGAATGTTTATAGTAGTTTTATTCATTACTGCCAAAACTGGAAGCAAACAAGATTGCCTTCAAAAGATGAATGGATAAACTGGTATAGTCATATAATGGAAGATTATTCAGCCCTAAAAATAAATGAGCTATCAAGCCATGAAAAGACATGGCTTAAACCCTCATTACTAAGGGAAAGAAGACAATTTGAAAAGGGTACATACCGAATGATTCCAATTGTATGGTATTCTAGAATAGGAAAACTATAGAGATGGCAAAAAATAAAAATAAAAAGATGAGTGGTTACCAGGGGTTTGGAAGGAGGAGAAAAGGGTTGAAGAGGTGAAACACAGGGCAATTTTTAGGGGAGTGAAACTATTCTGCATGACACTACTCATTTGTCAAAACCCATGGAACTTTACAACACAAAGAATGAAGCTTAATGTATGTACATTTTAAAAAACATTTAGGATAGCAAGGAATCTGAGGATGAAATGCCAGATGTGGCAAAGCAATCTAACTGTACAAAACAACCTCACTGAAGAAGGTGAGAAAAGAAATGGTGTTCTAAGTAACTTTGGAAATGAATGGCAATTGCAAGACTAAAGGGAAAATAATCATTTTAATCATTGTGATTTAATCAATGATGTTGTTTCCCATGGAAGCATGGGTTAACGACTGTGATCTTGCTATACTTCTCTACTGTCACTGAACAATTAAGTAAAAGGATGGCATGTGGTTTGAGCCAGGTTTCTCATATTTGGAGTAGGCAGATACATTTAAGCAAGAGGAGGAGAACAGAATGATCCAGGAGGTAACAGACTAGAGTTGGACACATCACTGTGAACTGATATATAGCTTTGTACAGATACAGATGGTTGAATACAGAAATATTCATAGGTAGTGTATATACTCAGATTAGTATACACTCATATATTTATTTGCTATATCAACTGACAGTCTAAAAACAAGGACACTCCACTAGCAACAAGCACATCTACCACCCTTGGTTTTTAATAGTATTCTTCAATAAAAGGAATCACGGCTCCTAGAAGAAATGGCTGATCCTAAGACTGGATCAGGGACATGTAAGATGAGTTCAGAGAACCTCATAATGCCAGAAAATAAGGAAGTACAAATAAATGAATGAACAATGAATGAATGAATGAATGAATGAATGGAATATGTCAAAGCCACTCAGTAGCCCCTTTGAAGAAAGCTAGAATAATTGGAACAACAAAATAAATATGGTAGCATTGGATCATAACATAAAGTATAAAATAAATATCCATGTGTCTATACTAATATAAAGGTTTGAATAAATAAGTAAATGGGGAGAAACGACAAATCTCCCATGCAGAATTCCATGTAACTCACATAGATCCACCAGCCTTAAAAAGTAGAGTATATTACTCCATACTCAAGTGGATACTGTACATTGTGACTTCCTTCCAATTAGTAGAGTATAGAAAGCAAGAGAGAGCAACTTTACAATGGAGAAATATGACAAACACTGTCTCAGCTAAGTGAGCAAGGTCAACGTCAATAATGGTCAGTCATGTCAACAGTGTATACACTAACCCTATCAGACAGATTCCAGGAGAGGGACATCCTATAATACGACTGACCAATACTCCTCAAAACTATCAAAGTTATTAAAACAAGGAAAGTCTGAGAATCTTCCAGAGTCAAGAGGAGCCTAAGGACACATGATCCTAGAAGAGACAAAAAGACATTAGCTAAAACCTAGGAAAATTGGAATAAAGTGTGGAGTTTAGTTAATAACAATACAGCAATACAATGTTGTAATTACAATAAATGTGACATAGTAATGTAAGATGTTCAAGATGTTCAGATGAGGGACAACTGGGAATGGGATATATGAGAACTTTGTACTATCTTCTCAACTTTTCTGTAGATCTAACACTGCACAAAAAATTATCTTAAAATGTATTTTAAAATGCATTATATATCTAACAATTTAAAGCAAACAAAATCAATAGCAACTAACGCTCACTGCCCACATGTCACTCTAAATACAGAATACTACAAGAACTTTAAAGTGATCAGAGATGTCACAGTATCTAATTTACATTTAATAAGGTAGAATATATCCAATCAAAATTTGTTTGAAGATCTTTTGGCACTGCCATTCATTCATTTCCAGGGTTCATTTCCTGAGCCAGCCATCTACAAGCAATGTGCAGATCTAAAACATAATATGGGCAATGTAAAAACCTGGGTAAGTTCTTTAGCATTCTGGGTTTTGGTTGCCCCATCTAACACATCAGGGTTGTAACAGCACTTATGTGCACATTGGGGAAATCTAAAAAGTTAATATATATTTATATATATATAACACTGAGGAGGGTGCCTACAATAATGAACATAAATGTTAGCTATCATTATGATTATTTTGGTGATCATGAATAACTGATCTTAAAAAAAAGATGAGCAGTACTTGCTCCCATAATTCCACTTTTATTAAGTAAAACCAGGGGCAGGGTTGAGGATAGACAGTGCACTGCTAGTAGTAATTACATTTGAGTGGATGGATCATAGGTGATTCTCTTTTTCTTTATGTTTTGTTGTTATTCTCAAGTTGCTAATGGGTGTGTATTCAATTATAATAAAAATAAATATTTAACATTCTGCATCAATTTGCTACATGAGATCAATGCTTATATCACCCCTGCTTAAATTCTGTATTATTAAAATAATACATGCGCATAGTCAACTGCTAAATAGTTCAGGAGGATTTCATATTGAAAAACAACTTGTTCCTTCATTTCTTTCCACACTTAATTCCTCTGGTACTGCTGGCAACTTTAATACTTTCCTATTTGTGTTTTTCCCCGTGGTTACTCCCATATCTCTAAATATTAGACTTATATAAAGAATGCTTGTTGTGTCCAATTAAACATTATCTTTTGACTTTAGACTACAATAAATAAGGATTCAGCTTGCTTAAACCATCCCCACTACCTTCTGCCTCCCAGATTTTGGTATGTACATCATAACTCTAAGTCCTTCTGTTGATTAGGTTTTTAATTTACGTGATATTCAAAAGGCTGTCTTTTGCCCTTAGTGTTCCACAGTATTACATTAGCAAATGTGCTCCACACTCCCAATGTGATCGAGTTCAAAGGAACAGGTGTATTTAACACAGAGTTCAGAATTATGATCAACGTGGTAGAATTTATTGGCAATCTGGAAAAAATGTAGACTTATATCTAATACAACCTTAGAATTGTGAACTGTGTGATCATTACAGACTTAGGTTTTCAAAGCCCACTCTAAAACACTGTGTACTTCCTCTCAGAAGTTCACCATCGCCACGTACTAAGACACACGGACAGAGGCATAATGGTTCTGTCTGCATGTTCCCACAGGCCTACTTCACCAAAAGGAAATGCATGACATGGTTTGTTTCTGAACATATATTAAAACAGCCATCTATTATAACTGCTAAGCCTATAAATTAACTTATATTATTAATGATTGTGTTTGAATAGGTTATGTACTGTTCATAACAGTGATTCTCACCCTCATATTGTACTCCGTACAAAAGAAGTATAGGAAATATAGTCTATCAGTAATAGTGGCTCCCTACAATAGAACTTCTCATCAGATGGAGGGTACCACAAGACATATTAGAATTTGAATGGGATGGCATAAACACTGAAGCCTCAAAGTAAGTCCTACGTCTCTATCCAAAGAGATTCTGCTACAACTTCTAAAAGCATATGGCCACTTCCTTCCCTGTCCTCAACTGTACCACACCACATTAAACATCACAGATTTAAACCATAATGTGAAGACTTACAGTCATTGGACCATAACTAAACATACTTTATTCACGTATTGCCATATATTTAATGAACTCCCACCACCTGCAGATGACGGTCGAGGAGCTGAGAGCCCCTCCCTCAAGAGCACAGACAGAAACTGCTATGCTCACGGAGCTGACAGTCTAGAGTGGGGAACGGACATACAAACAGGCAATTACAACACAGAGCCATCAGGACAAGATCAACCATTACTTAAACTAACCCCAACTTTCTCTGGGAATTCTTTAATTTAGAATCAGATCTTCTCAGGGCTTTTCTGCAGCTCTCGGTCTGCAAGCAGTTTCATGCCAACTGCTCTGAAGTGCTTTTCATAGCTGCCAGAAGTTGATTTCTGTTACAACTATATGGTTTCTATTTTAATATTTTCCCCTTCTAGTTGGTCTCACCCATTGCCTTGGATTCTCCTGCATCTGCTTTCTTTCTTCTCTCTACCACAGGCAGAAACTCTGAGAGAAATACACATCACATTCACTAGAGACAGCAATGCAACCCAAACTTTCTACATTTTCCTAACATAGTAATGTTTCTCTAAGCCTGTTCGTTCAGGACCCTACTATTTTCTTAGTAAAAACAACACAGTGATTAAAAATAAGTTTTATTGTATTTATTATCTGAAAAGATATTGAAAGTGGAAATGAAAATATTGACAACTGCAGACAAAACATCCAAGATACTAAGAAAATTAACCTGAACTACTAATGGAACAACTCCAGTTGGAATGGAAAGCTGTGAGAATTATCATCGCTGAGGCTGCATGGGGATACTTCAATATGGGCATAATGGGAAGAAAATTCTTGGGATATAATGCCTTGGTAATGCTGCAGGTTGAGCATTGCGCAAAATTCTAAATGTACAAAATGTGAAAGCACAAATTTCTCCTTGTAATAAGGATGACAAATGTGGATGTTTTCATAATCAGGTTTTAACTATTACTACCTTATTTTAAGATTCTTTGGAGAACTGAATATCAGATTCTAGTTGAGATATCCATTTATTCTAGGATTCCATTGATTGTATCACTTTCAAAGTGATGTAAAGCTAAACATAATACAACAGGATATAAAAGATGAATTTTGGGAGACTCTTACAGAGTTTTCAAGCTCCAAATTCTAAAAGCATATGCATGTAGCAATAGATTGGTGGGATGCTAACTTAGTCATCTTTACTTAGAATATCTACCAAGAAAATTATTTTAAAACTCAAGACATGTTCATAATTTTATTACCTAACTCTGAATTTACTCACTGCCACAGGATAGCCATAAACCATGAATCTAACAAATGATCAACAAAGAGTAAGTCATGGTGGAAATTCATATGTCATCGTCAAGGAGAGGAATAACTGAGTCAGGGCGGACCACAGGTCTCCAAATAGCAAATGGACTTCATCATCATCGCCAAATGTTGATTTATCACCAGGCATAAACAAGCGAACAGGTAAAGCTCTGTTCTATACCAAGACATAGAAATTGGTCACAGCTCATCGAAGGGTCACAGTTCAGTAGAGGAGAACCAAAAAACAACTGTAAACACTGACTAGTCTCTTGTCAAATGCATGGTGCAGCCAGTGATGATTGAAAGGGTACAGGGCATCTGAGAAGTCACTGCGGCCCTATTGTAATTAATTATTTTATCAGGAGAGAGGACTTGCAGCAGTTCTCAATGGAAGAGCAGAACTTAAGAAACAATCATGTCTATAAATGCTGGCCTTGAAAATCCCAGGCTAAACATATCAAAGAAACTATCAGTCCCTGAAGCAAACATACAGAACCTGACAATACCTTACTTTTTAATTATTGAGAAAACTATGTCCCCTGACAAATCTGACATCTTAAATATGAGAACTTATATGTAAGACTATACATGCCAACTTGAATGTGATATTCTTTAACATATTAAATATTAGCATATACTATGCGATATTTTTATAGGAAAAATCCCTATCTAGTATCTACTATAGTAGTTTTCAATGGTATTAATTTCCTAGCATTTGCTAAAGTTGACATCTGAGCTACCACGTTAAGTTAAATTGCTAAGATTATGACTTAAGCTTTAAAAGTAATTAACAATGCCGGTGACACAGACCTTGAAAAGGAATAAAGGGCTTCATGAAGGATAATTGTAGAATTTGGGATGATATTCATAATTTTTTCAAGGATTTACTATAGAAAATTACTTTTTAAGCTTAATCTTGAAAAGCAATTTGATAAATTATAAGAAAACATTGAACATTTGCCTCAAGCAATGTTGTGAAAATTAAGTGTGCATTCCATTAAATGTTTAAATGTGGATTACTACTTTTTAACAAATGTTAATTTCTAAATTAAAAATGATCACGTTTTCCTCTTACTATAAAAATTATTTGCAATTATATCAATTGTGGCATGTCAGAAAAATCATTATCTTGAAAAACAACTTTGTTTCTAATGTTTATTATAAGGCATAATTGTAATTTGGAAAGCAAAGCAATTACTGGCATGTGTACATGGGTGTATGAGTATACAGGTATGCTATTGATTAAAATGAGAAGCAATATGCCTCTTAAATTAGCTAATTACGCATTGTCATACTACTTTAAATTTGAGCTTAAAATCCTAGGGTAAGTTAGGCAACACCTGGTGTCGGCACTTAAGGGCCTATTTTTTTAAGAAAAAAGACAGACTTTATGACATGCAACAGAGAAAGTGGTACTTATGTCTATTTCCATAATGTGATATTTTACATATCATCTGAATTTTACTGTAGTTTGTGCTATGAGTTAGACATACTTATTCCACATTAAGCCATAAGAAGTCATCTTAAAAGTGAAATGTTTGTATTTATAAACCACTACTCTACCTATATAGGATTTTATCTTCAGCCCACAAATATTCATTGAGTTTCCTAGGAACCAGTCACTCAGGGTCTGTGAAAGATACTGAGGAAACTGAGGCCTGATGGAATTGACTGCACTGCTAAGCTAAAATCTGACTCTGACCGTCCAACTCCAAAGACCAGGCTCTTTCTATAGCACCACCATACAGCTTAATGGAGAACTGGGCAGACAGAATGAAATACAGAGAATGTGGTTAAATACTGCTGCCTTGGGGACTTAAAACACCACCTCCCGTGCTCGGTATAATGGGATAGTGAAACTTCATGGCCATTCTGATTTCCCTGATTGAGTGTGCATATATCTAACACAACTTACCCATTCCACATGAGATTTCTTTAAAGATTATCATGAAATAAGAAGGTGTATGAACATAAATAAATCCAATAGGCTAGTATAAATTCTCTTGGATAAGGCATGATATTGTAAAGGTGTCAAAATTTTCCATTTTGTGCATTTAAAATTTAGATCCATCCAATTCCAATTTGTTTAGACAGGGTCCAATGGATGCCCTAGTTTTATATTACTCATTGCTTAAGTACTAGAGAGTGAATTAAGCTTCTGATCTATTTTCATTTTGATATTTAAGGATCAAGCAGAACAACTATACATGAAGTCCCCATTTCCATAATGGAAGATCAGCAACATCACAGGATACTGAATTCTACCATTGCTTTATAATGTCCAGCTTGGCAGCTCAGATTCTTTCTAGACACTAGATCTACAGGTAAGCTGTTTGTTGTTGAACAGCAGGAACTAGGCAATGTTTTAGAAGTGGCATCACATGGCATCCAGAGAAAAATATGGAAGTGCTTTATGATGTTTTTTAAAGATTTTTTAAAAATCATTATTAAAATGGCTACCCTCATAAACTTCAACTGCCACTATAACACAAAAAAAGCATACTGCCACTGTAACATAATAAAAACATGGTAATGTAGCCATCAAATATTTATTAACTTTCTACCAAATGGAAGCACTATTTCATTCAAGGTTCCAAATAGTCAAAACTCCCTGTCCTCATGAAGCTTACCTTTAAAAGGAGAGAAATAAACCATAAACACAAAGAAATTAGTAAAACACAGATGTCCTGTTGTGCGGGGAATATCAAAGCAGAGACAGTGAATAGCAATTGCTGGGAGAGGTACTGCTTTTTCTTGCTTTTCCAGCTCTATTTTTATTCTTAAGATGAATTAGAACATTTTTAATTCTGTGAAAATCAGATTTTTGGCATAAGAGGTCAGTTTCAAAATAGATCCAAATGCTTTCTATTCTTTCATAACTGCAAGCCAGGAAACCATCCTACGGCTGACATGGCATGACCCCTATTTACCTTCTCATCCTCTTATTCCAAACTCTCCCCAGTAACAGACACTGTGGAGTTCTCCCAGCATCGATTCCTTTTCTATCCCATTTGTTAATGGCCATGAGTTTGCATCGAATTGCTTGGCCACCACATTGGGGCAGTGATGGGGAGGTACACTGCCCCATCCATTGTTAGACCCCATCCAGGTCTAAACAAATACAAGCAAGTTGTTGGATTTCAGGAAAATAACAGTAAAGCTGAGCACTTTCGTTTGATGATTAAAGAAAAAAGGTTCCTTTCTCCAAACAATATATTTGAAAATGTGAGATTCAAACATAGTAGCCTTTGTTTTCTGATAAGGGAAGACAGCCTACAATCAAGCTGACTCTTAGGAGAGGACACAGTGCTGGGAACCACACAAAAAAGTTACTGGAGCCCCCATCAAAGCATGACTAAAGCCCATAATGCCAGGACACGTTTCCATGTCAAACAAAAAATTCCCACCATTAATTCTGTGTTCTTGCCTGCTTTGTGTATGCAAAAGTAACCCAAACTATCACCCCCCACACACATACTCATATATACACCAAAATCTACTCATATAATCGGGTGTGTTTTAGAATCTTATTTGTACAGTCATGCACTGCATAAGGACATTTCAGTCAATGATGGACCGCATATATCAAAGTAGTCCCGTAAGATTAGAATACCATATTTTTACTGTACCTTTGCTATGTTTAGATACACCAATACTTACCATTGTGTTACAATTGCCTACAGTATTCAGTACAGTAGTATACTGTACAGATATGTAGCCTAGAAGCAATGGGCCATACAGGCTGTACCAACTACTTGTGTGTAAGTACACTCCGCAATATTCGCATAACGACGAAGTGCCTCATGATGCATTTCTCAGAATGTATCCCAGTCATTAAGCAGAGCAGGACTTACCACAGTCTTCCGGAACAAAGTGAAATAGTATAGCTGTGCCTCAGCCACCCGAATCTTGGAATGTTTTCACAGTCTGAAGTGTTCTCTGTTCATTTTTTTTCATTTCGGAAGCCTGAATAACAACTTCCCCCACCACTTGTTATGGAAATGTATCAAACCATTTCTGCTCCTAATTTGGTCTTGTACAAGCTGAAATGCATATCCAAATATCCTTAGCAACAGATATTTTTGGTGATACATATATCTCATTCTAAGTCAACATCGACTTTCTAAAAGAGTCCACATCTGTTTTATAACAAACACTTTTTAAATTATCTATTTATGTATTTATTTAGAAATTTTTTGTAGAGACAGGGTCTCGCTATGTTGCCTAGGCTGGGCGCAAACTCCTGGCCTCAAGCGATCCTTCAGCCTCGACCTCCCAAAGCACTGGGATTAAAGGCATGAGCCACCCCACTCAGCCTAGAACAAACATTTAAATCAGCATGCATGTAACTGACAAATGAACAAGACGTTAAAATGATGCTATAATTTTCATGCTTTACCACACGGCACTGATGGGCACACTTTTAATACTCCAGGTAAATCCTGTAAGAACTTGCATAATGACTTGAGAAGCATAATCTATTACAACTACCATGAAATTACTAATAGAATGAGGCTATTATTTTAATTTAGATGCTTTTTTCTTTAATGCGTATTTACGTACCTGACATAAATTTTCATCATCTATGTAATTACATTTACTTTATGTATCTATTATTTCTAGCATATGTCATTGTAACAATAATGGAAGTCAAATATTCAAAGTTCAATTAAGTTGTACCTAAAACATATTAAATCATGCCAATGTAGATTTTTTACATGAATATAAAATGCATCTGTATTTTGAAATGGAATGTATCTTTGTGTATCTACAGAGAGCAATCATGAATCTCATATATAAAACTGAAGGCGTCTTGACATTACAGAACTTTGAGTCCCCAGTGGACAAACATCTAATTAAAACATGTGGTAGAGGACAGCAGCTCAAGCCCACATGAGTGGGATATCACCGATGGACGTATTAACACTGTAATAGACTGCTGGTTTAAAGAGTTCTACAACACTAAAGCAGACCTGTCTAAAATTTACTTTAAAGTTTGCAAGAAATGGTGACAGCACATGTGGTGAGCCAGGTTGGAGAGCTGCAAAGCACACATGGAAAAGGAAAGTGAGTGGCTCCCGGCCAGCTGCAAAGGGAAAGCCAGACGCAGAGAGCCACTGTTGGTTAACGCTAAGCTACTTTCAATGATTTCCAAGCTGCAGTTTTTAATGGACAAATATCAAGGATCTTGCTAGCAATCCCTGGGTTTCACTCTGAATAGGACTCTGCAATGTTGCCTAAAGATAAAGAAAGCGTTCTCTACTTGACAAAATAAAATAAAACATCAAATGAAAGGATAGCAGCATAGCAACATATTTCTGGTTGTGAGACTACAATATAGATTGTTGTATGTAAGATTTCTAAATAAGAGAACTGAGTTGATATTTCCATTATCATGATCAACAAGAGCTAAGTTAGAATTGACCATAGCAGATTTAATAGGTTCATATTTTAGTAGTAAATGCAATTTAAAGAACTTATTTTTAAGATCTTTTATTTCATAAGATTCTCATTAGTGACAATTTTGTGGATGCCAGAATCCTACTTGCTAAAGGAATTATATCTACAAATTATATCTAAACATACAAATCCCTACAAAACAGAAGTTCATTAAGAGACAACAGATATCACTAAGAAGTAATATATAGGCAGATATAGAAATTATGTGAAAACTGCCATGAATAAAATGAAAACGGAAAAGGAGTTTAATTCAAAAATCATAGAGAAATTAGAAGTTTCTGTACCAATGAATTAGAATTAACATTAAATGTTAATTAAAATTAACGTTAATGTGGAATTTTCACCTATTTTACTTACTTAACATATGGAACTTGTAGAAAATACTGTCACAATTATGCCTACTTTTAGAATTATAATAGCAAAAGCTTATGTGAAAGATGTCATTTAATAAATTGTTTTAACCAATTGGCAGCTATTAATGAATTTTATCTCATAAAATCCTCAGGAGACTCAAACTGTGTTTTATGATTTATGATTATGATCAGTTGTTCTCTAGGCAACATAAACAACATTAATGGATTATAATCCCAAGGGGTTTTTTTTCTATATAATTCTATTAAGTAGTAACTACTACACACTGTTACACAAAACCAGTGGTATTTCGTGATAGATCTCATAAAATCAAGTATGCCATTCAAGTACCAGCGCTTGTGCCAGCAGTTTGTTAATACAACAGGATGAAGAGTAGGGTTCTTGTTGTGTAAGCATTTCAGCAAAAGCCCAAACAGGTTCACATTCTCAGGAGCACAGCTGAGAGCAGTGACCATCAGCCTCCCCAAAGACTTGCGAACAGGTGGGGGATTCAGACACCCCCAAGACTTGCTAGCAAGTGGTGGCTCTGTTCCTTCTAACGTTGTAGGAGCAGAGAAAAGGCTCCTCCTCATCATCTCATGTCACTGATAAGGTCTCCAAGATACCCACTGAGATACATGGGAGTGCCTGTGAGCAAGGAGACAGCATCTCCTTGTCCCGTGGCCAGCTGGGCTGCAGAGCCCATGAGTGCACCCTGGTATCCAGCACAGAACACAGTTGGAGCATGCCTGTGAGAGCCCGGCAAGAGGCCCTGGTCCTGGGACCCACTCATGCACCTGGGGACTGGCACTTGCCTCCTGTCTGGAGAAACCTACAAACACATGCAGTGTGGAGCAGCCACCACGCCCAGGGCGAGGAGAGAGGATGTGAATAGATTACGTAAGCTCCTTTCTTTGGTGAGATCGGTCAGTGAGTATAGAGTTCCCACTGGCTACCTGAACACCACAAAAGAGAACTGAGCTTGAAACTTTTCAGAGAGATCCTGTCCCCAAGGGCTACCTGCTGGGACAAGGAGACCACAGAAACCAGATGTGGCTGGGAGGTCTTCTGTGTGCAGGAACAGTTGGAGAGAGGGAGTCCCAAGGCTGTGTGACCAGGCAAACAACATGCATCAGAGTCTACGCAGAACCTCAGAAAAACACAATAGAGGGGCCTCAATCAGCATCTGGGATGCCTGTGGTTGGCTGGTGTCAGCATAACTGTTGTTCCCTAAGGCCTTCTCCCCTTGCTCCAGCACCAGAGAAGCCAAGTGGAGAGCAGGTAGGGGAGGGAAGAGAGAGAGAGGGAAGAGGGAGAGAGGGGGAAGAGAGAGGGGGGGGGCAGAGAGAGAGGAGGAGAGAGAGAAAGAGAGGGGGAGAGAGAGGGGGGGAGAGAGAGAGAGGGAGAGAGAGAGAGGAGAGAGAGAGAGGAGAGAGAGAGAGGAGAGAGAGAGGAGAGAGAGAGGAGAGAGAGAGAGAGAGAGAGAGAGAGAAAACTAGCGCTGGAGTGAGCCAGAGCCAGCGGGGTCAGCATAGCACCAACACAACCCCATTCCCCACAGGTCAGGCCAACGGGAGGGAAGGAGAAAGGTAGCGAAGGGGAGAAGGGGAGGGGACAGCTTTGTGGGGCAGCTGTGGTGAAAATTCTGAATCGGATGAGACTTAAGACATAAAAGCCGTGTGGCTGTTAAAATCAGGCTGTTTTTATATGTGGAAGGGCATCTCCACGCTCTGTCTCCACAGGTTACGGTGGGGATGGGATGCGAGTCCACTCACAAAGTGAGAAACCATGGTTCAGCTCAATCAGGGCTCAGAATTTACGTTGAACACAAGCAGAAGCATATTTTTAACACTTAAGGAAAACACGATTATAAAATAAGAAAATGAATGCTTGGGAAGAAGCACATAATCTGATTCGGAAATGGCAGATACAGACTCAATTACAACTCCAGGCAAAACAATCTCAGGGGAGTTTCAAAATGCCATGAAGTGAAGATACATATTATGAGGTGTTTGTTTTTTGTTTTTTTTTCAGTTCTCCTCCATCCAATATCAAAGCCGCACATTATATTTCTTGTCAGAGCATAGAAGTGACGTTCATTTGGTAGGTTCTATAACACATGCTTACTAATACGACAGTGCGGAAATCAATCATTAATAATCTTGAAAAATTAGGAAGGAAGGAAGGATACACAGATGGAAAAAAGGACATTTATTGATTATGACAAGTCTAGCATTATCATAAGGGCTTTGACAATATGGTAATGCCCATGAATTAATTCATTAACTAAATGCATCAACTCATATAGTGGTGATACCCGTGTTGCAGCGTTTACATCACACGGCTCATGACTGGAGGATTTCCTTTGACCCAAACAGCCTGGCTCCTGTATATGCGTTTTTTCTTCTTTTCTTTTTTTTTTTCCTCGCTGTCACCCAAGCAGGAGTGCAGCGATGTGATATCGGCTCACTGCAACCTCTGCCTCTTGGGTTCAAGCAATTCTCCTGCCTCAGCCTCCCAAGTAGCTGAAACTACAGCTGCCACCACCATGCCCAGCTAATTTATGTATACTTAGTAGAGACGCAGTTTCACCATGTTGGTCAGACTGGTCTCGAATTCCTGACTTTGAGTGATCCACCCACCTTGGCATCCCAAAGTGCTGGGATTACAGGCGTTAGCCACCGCCCACGGCCCTGTATGTGCATTCTTAACCGATATGCCCTATTGTATCCAAGTGGCAAGGAAATACTAGATTAAGCAAATTAAATAAGAGTACATCAAAGAGCCTACCTAAGAGAGCATATGTCACACATCCACCAGGAAAAGCTCCTCTGCCAGGTAACATGGAGCCCTCACTGTGAGTAACATGGTCAACTCTGGTTTTGGATTATAGCGGGTTTCCTCTCCTCAGCAAAGAGTTGTGGCTGTGGAGGTGATGAGTGGAGGGAAGCAGGCACCATGTGTCTCAAAGACCTATTTGTTTTCCTTTTCAGAACCTGTTGAGAGGCTTATAAGTAGGCTTTACAGTTTTTTCTTTCCTCTTAGATTGCTGGTTCCTTGCAGGCAGGGGCTGTGCACTGCTCCTTGAAGATCTTAATTGAAACAGTATCTGTACAGTAGACATTCAATAAATACTTCATTAATACTAAACCTGGCTTTGTAAATGTGACCAAAGGAGGTATATGGAATTTAGGCCACACTGTAATCCCAGCACTTTGGGAGGCTGAGGCCGGTGGATCACTGGAAGTCAGGAGTTTGAGACCAGCCTGGCCAACGTGGTGAAACCCTGTTTCTACTAAAAATACAAAAATTAGCCAGGAGTGGTGGCGGGAGCCTGTAATCCCAGCTACTCGGGAGGCTGAGGCAGGAGAATCACTTGAGCCCAGGAGGCAAGAGGTTGCAGTGAGCTGAGATCACTCCACTTCACTCCAGCCTGGGTGACAGAGCAAGATTCCAAGACAGACAGACAGACAGACCTCTTTTTATTTTCTTAATGAAGAAACCCCTGCAAAACCTTAAGTAATTTTCTTTCCTGACACTTATGGGGAAGCAAGACTAGACCGGTGGATCCACCTCTGTTCAGGCTCAGTAGCTGTGACAGCAGCAACTAGGATGTCACCATTTTCCTCTCCTTTTGGGTCTTCCCAAAGACCTACTTAGGAGTGGGAACAAGTGAAGCAAAGAATTCAAACAGCTGTCGGCTAGGGAAAATTCACAGCCTCTCCTGTCTCTATGGTTAGTCAGGGTCAAGGCATCTTCCCTGAAGACTCCTTAAGACAAAAGGTACTGTCAATCTTCGGGAGGTTTGCAGAGTCTAGGCCAAAGTAACTTTTGCCGCCTCTTTCACTGTATAGCCCTGTTGCCAGGGACATGGAAATACTCTTAGCAAACTCTCCAGGAATGGCCTCAGCAGAATCCTGGGCCCTGTCTTGGAAGTTTATGATATTCCCTGCTATGGAGTCCTCAGGGTGGCAGAGGAGCTCTAAACACAGGCCTCCACACTGCCTGCAACAGTCTCAGAAGGTATGTTAGTGATTCTCTTCTTGCAAGGTGGTATGCTAAGCAAGCTCTTCCCTGACTGCTAAAGGAAGAGCCCTCAGGAGCACTCAGCCTTTAGCTTTCTCCTGTATTCCAATCCCTGTCTTTCAGGACTTGTGGTTGGAAGAGTAGACACAGGGTCACATGTCTGACCGCCTGCTTCCCCCGTGTTTGTCTCCCCTCTTTCCAACACTGTCAAGGAAAGAAAATGTGAGTTCCCTGGTACTTTCTGTCTGAGATGGACTCAGATACGAAACCCCATAGCATAACCTGTTAATCGTGGTTATTGACACAGTCTATGGGAGGCAAAAAGAATATGGGAAATCCTGTTCTAACTGCACATTCCCTGCCATTTATGTATCTGTCAAGTTAAAAGGTTAAGAATGTCAACTTGAGATCCAAGGCTGCCTCTTTACCTTGGGCAATGTCTAATATTTCACTCTATGGGACTATAACCCTTAAGGCTCAAACTTAGAAGAAGAATGGTGCCGGGGAACATGACTGGAGGTAAAAATTAAAATGCAATACTTTAATACTTAGAAAATAGTATCCATATTGCATTAACTCCTGCTCCAAAGTTAACAGAATGCCCTGTATTCACATTGCAGAGTTAACTCTATGGTGAATTAGTAAAATGACTATAGTCCCAGCTCACAAACTAAGACGTGCTCATGAAGAGTTTTACATATTAAAATGAAATTCTCTTGACTGCTTACCCTACGTTAAAGATTTCCTTTATGATAATTTACACAACTGCTCCAAATCTGATTTTCTTTTCCTATATGGACTGTAAATTAATGTGCTGCTTTGATAGGAGGTCTCCTGTTAATGGGGAACTCAATAATTCTTGCTCTATGTCTGTTGAACAAGTTGAGTAAACTCTTTGAAACTTCAGGTACTGCAGGATGTGGGTTTTAAAAGGTGCTCGTGTCTGCACTTGAAGTAATGAAAGGTTCATTTCATCCCACAAACTAATTGGCAATTGTCTGTTACTACTAGGATTATCCCGGTAACAGAAATTATTTTTAAAGATAAATTAAGCTTTCAGAGGGATTGACAATTCACAAACTAGACACCACTGGTCAAACTACTAATGTCCATGGTATTCTCTGATGATGTCTTGCACATATTATGAAACATCATATCTTTAATTCACATTGATTTTTTGGTAAAGAATATTACTTTCTCCAAATGTTAGCCAGTTATCAAAATACAATTGTCTGTACCTTAAACTCTGACTTTTAACATACAATATATCCACATATAAACTTAGGTCTAATACTCATTTGTCACAACTTTTTGAATATAAGCTTATTCGTGTCATCTTATGTAAATTTTTATTTTAAAAGAAACATAGGGAAATACTGAGATCTAGCTGATGTTACATAAACTGAAGTATTTAAATGTGTAGTCTGTACAGTGTACTTCGCTTCACAACTTACTCTGAAAGCACCAACAATGAATTGATGGAAGAGTAAAGAAATGGCAAAGTGTATCAATACATGAAAGAATTCATAGAGTAAATTGTTACCTGCACAATCTAGGTGGGAGAATTCTTTCAACATTTCTGTAGCTTTAAGGGTTTCATAATAAAATGTTGGGAAATTTATTTCAAATCCTTCATGAAAAATAAAAGAGCAAAACCAAAAAAAAAATTTCATCTGATCCTGAATTGTATAATCTCTTCAAATGACCTGTTGGTTGACCCCTGTGTCAGTTCTACACTGTTCTAACTGCCCAGTCTTCTTTATAGGAAAACTTAGCATCTGGCAGGCCATGTTCCCCACTGTAAATCACTTTCAGAAATTACTTCTGAGAGAAGTGTCAATGGCAATGGCCTAAAATCAGTATGAGAGATATTTAAATTCACTTTGTTTTATCAATTAGAAATATGAAAATTTCTATCTAATTGAGAAAAACGAAATCAATTCAATTTCATTTACTAGTGTTATTATTTTAACAATTTAATTTAGTACTCCATATACTGAAACCATTTCCTAATAAACCACCAGCCCAGCAAATATGTCCCCCAAATAAGTAAACTACACATTCAGTTCGGTAAGGATGCATTCCGAGTTTTTCATCAATAGAACAGGATTCCTCATTCTTTAAGTAATGATATGCATCATAATAATACACCCCATCTATGTAGCAATTACTATGTAATAGCACTATATTAAGTGGTTTATTTTTATTATATTAGGTAAACTGTAAAAACTATCAAATATAATGTCAGTATTATCTTCATTTGAAAAAGAAGAACTTGAGACTCAGAGATATAAAGTTAATGACAGAACAGGAATGTGAACAAACTCCTATCCTGACCTCTCTGTTACACCTCTACCATTAATGTGGCAGTAACTGTCTATCGGTCTGTATCTCTACTGCTATGTTTTGGAGAGTTGGCATAAATTATGTCACAACAGTAATACCTTTGGTTGAGAAGAAGTTTTAGTGACATGGTAAAAACAATGAGCAGTGTATGCGTTTCAAATTCTTCAAAGCAATTTTAAGATAAAGAACTTTAGTGACTCCAACAATATATTCAAACAATACATGGTATGTGTAACAAATGAGTACTTTATTGTGGTAGGCAGTCTCAAAAACAGTCCCAAATAATTTCCGCATCCTGGTATTCACAGTCTTCTCCTTGAATAAACTCCCTCTAATCACACAACAACGTTGATGGGATTATCATTACCATAAATAAGTTATAAAATATTGTGACTTCCATATTGATAGTAGTCCCTCTCTAGTGCTGTTTGACTTTCACACTTTGAAAAGTGAGCTGCCATATTGGAGAGACCAGCATGGCAAGGAAATGAAGGAGGCCTCTGACCAAAAGTCAGTTAGGATATAAAGACCTGAGTCCAACAATTTATGAGAAACTCAATGCTGCTAACAACCACTAGGTGAGAATGGAAGTGGATCCTTCCCTACGCATGTTTTCAGATGAGACTGTAGATCTGGATTCAGGCCTTGTGAGAGATTGGCAAACAGAGAATCCATCTAAGCCATGTCCAGATTCCTTACACACAGAAACCATAAGATAATAAATGTATGTCACTACAGACCACTAAGTGTTAGAGCATTTTTGTTATGTAACAAAAGATAATTAAAATATTCAATTGCCTATGTTAAAATTACTCAATTATTGTAGCCATTGATAATTTACATTTAACTCCAAATTCCTTGAATCCATATTCAGTGCATACTTTTAATATTCATGTCAACAATTCAAATATATATTCAACAATAATGAGAATTATATTCAGAAGTAAAACACTCAATAAATGAGGATTAAAGACCTGCACATGGGAAAGATTTCAAGTTCTGACACTTCATGTCTTCCAAAAGACTAATGAAAAGATGAAATTAAACAAAACCACTAATGATGCATGCAATTTTTTCCAATTAACGAGTTTGTGGATTTGTGCTGGGTGTGCGTTGGGAGGATTACTACAGTCAATCACGAATTGTATTGACTCAAATTTGTACTCAAATATTTTCAAAGAAAATGTCTCAGTATTTATTTTTTAGCTTGATTCTGAAAGTGTAACAGCCACTGTTACAAAAACACACTGGTGGCCAAATTGTTAATCACTGAGGATATTTTCATTGCTGAATAATGATAAAAACATAAATATCAGTCATTATAAAACATTCAGATTTTTAGCTGTTATGCAGCTCATTTTTATTAGCCAAATTGATGGTATATGCTATACTTTTTTATATAATATTTTATAAGGCAATGTTCTCACATTAGTAAATTTAAAGGAAAGGTATTATTCATGCTATGTCAAAGGTTTCTAGGCCATTAGGTACCATGGTAATACCATATTGTACAGTAGTACTTTAAAAATCAAGTTTTGAGGAAATATGAATTTTATCCAGGGAAATGCTTATAATAAAAAGTATAATATAAAATGTGAAGCTCAGCTGGGCACAGTGGCTCACACCTATAATCCCATCACTTTGGGAGGCTGAGGCAGGCAGATTACTTGAGGTCAGGAGTTTGAGACCAGCCTGGCCAACATGGTGAAACCGTGTCTCTACTAAAAATACAAAAATTAGCTGGGCATGGTGGCGGGATGCCTGTAATTCCAGCTACTCAGGAGGTAGGGGAATCGCTTGAACCGGGGAGGTGGAGGTTGCAGTGAGTCGTGATTGCACCACTGCACTCCAGCCTGGCAACAGAGTGTCTCAAAAAAAAAAAAAAAAACAAAAAAAAAACCATGGTGAAACTCAATTTAAATACTGATAAAAAATTAAATGTTTAAAAAATTATTAGACTTCTTGTTGCCATGTCCCTCAGTATCCATCCAGGCTTAAACTAAGTGAGTGATACATAAATACCGCATTGGCCAATGAGAATCCATTTCATAAACATCCATAGTATTACGTCAAAAATTCAATCAATAAGTGTAAAACACAACCCTCTTCTCCACACCTGTGCTATAGAAAACAAAGGCATTAAAGGAGCGTCAGCAAATGTTTCACTTCAGGCCTGATGCAGGAGACAGCAGTGGCAGTGGTAGAAGCAGAAAGTGTCCCTTCAGGAGGGAGATGGGGAGGAAATCCTCCAACTCACCATGAGGAAGCAGGAAACTATCCACTGCTTTTGGGTAAAGGGTAGAAGCAAAAGCAATCTGCCTCTAATCGAAGGGAAATCTCTAGGGCTCTAAATTCCTCAGTGACACAAAGCAGAAGTCAGCTACCATTAGGAGAGATACAGGAAACTCTCTCCCACCCAAGAAAAATCAGAGATGCTGACAAGGTCCTAAACCCTAGACCTAAGAGGATAGGTTCTGTAAAACTAAATCTAGACTTGGAGAATCCTGCTGGCACCCATCATGTCTAACACTGAATCATAAGCCACAACACTTTACTTCTGAGGAAGGATAAGAATGCAGAGAAAGACACCCCTCTGTGGAACACACAGTCAAGTACTGTGTAAGAGAATAGGGTGACAGAAGCCTGAACAATTCTGTCACCCCAAACAGAGTAGGGGAACAATAATAGCTGCAAGATAATCAGAGTGCATCACTGTATACATTTGAGCCTGTAGTGAACTGAGGATAATACTAGCTACCACAAAACCCAACCCAGCTAAACTACTGGATTATTGACTTATCCTCCAACACTAACAGACTCACAAAGATTCCCATTTCCAGAGGCATATAGTATTTACCTTTGATTTTGCTGTTCTTCCACAAACTCAAAAAGAAAAAAGACTACCAAGAAATAAAATAATAAATACTAAGATTCAGAAATGATGCAAGTATTGAAACTATCACATAGGAACTTTAAAAGAACTACAATTAATATAGAAGAGGTGGAAACATGCATGAAGTGATGGGGATATAAGCAAAGAAATAAAACTATAAGTAAAGAATGAAACACTTATGAAAAATGTGAAAATAAAAACACAACAACAGAGCTGAAAAGTACCTTATCAGCCTTATCAGCACAAAAGAGCTGAAAAAAGGAGGAGTGAATTTCAAGATAACTCAATACAGATTATCTTTAAAAAGAATTTAAAAAATTAAACAGAGCATCCAAGAATTGTGGAACAGTATCAAGAAGTCTAACCTATGGGTAACTGGACTCCCAGAAGAAGAGGAAAGAATGAGGCAGAAGAAATATGTGAAGAAATAATTCCTGAGAATTTCCAAAATAAATCAAGAAGAGACAACAAATCAGAGACTATCAGAGAACATTAAAGACAATGAATA
Source organism: Pan paniscus (assembly GCF_029289425.2). Lineage (NCBI taxonomy): Eukaryota > Metazoa > Chordata > Mammalia > Primates > Hominidae > Pan > Pan paniscus. The sequence goes on from NC_073253.2 coordinate 12,077,217, forward strand.
ATAATCTAAAAATCCTGACGCATCATAATTCTGTTGCTTTTATCATTATTAATAATATTATTATTAATTTGCTTTTGCTGAAAATCAAAGATAAAGATAAACTTATGCTGGTAGACAGAATGAAAAGAGAAAGAAATATTACCTCCAGAGGATGAAAGCCAAGGATTAAGCAGACTTTTCCCCTGAAATTATGAAAGGCAAATAACAATGATGCAACACTTTGAAGGGCTGAAGGGAAAATTATGTCAACTAGGAATTCTATACCTAGTGGAAATAAACAATAAAATAAATCAACAATAAAAATAAATTAAAACTTTTTCAGGAAACAAATACTGAGCCATTTTCTTGCCAACAGACATGCAATGTAAGGCATAATAAGGGAAATTCTACAGAGCAAAAAATATGGTGACAGGAGTAAATCGAGATATACACAAAGAAATGTAGACTAGTAGAAATAGTAAAAGTCAAGGTAAAGGAAAAAGTTTTAAAATTTTTTAATGATTTAAAAACATAACATTGACATAAGCAAAAATAATAACTATTATTGTGGATTTTACAACATATATAGGAAAAAAAATCATAGTTCAGATTCTGAGAAAGACAAAACAAAATTATACTATTGTAACTTCCTTACAATATATAAGCCACAGTGCAATATAATTTGCAGTAGACATAGTAAATTTTATATGAACCAAACACAATAAATCCTGTAACTACTAGGTAAAAATAAAAGAAAGAGCTAGACTAATATGCCAATAGTGGAGATAATGTAATACTTTAAAAGAAAACTCAATTAATCCAAAAGAATGGAGAAACTTTGGGGGAAAATATAACACAATGATCAAAATGGTTGATGTAAACCCAAAATACAATAATCACATGAAATACACATGAATTAAATATCACCAAATAAAAGGCTGAGATTGTCATATTATATTTAAAAAGTGATATCCAATCTAATATGGTCAACATAAAGCCAAATTTCAATATATTACAAAAATACAAATTAAAAATAAAATGACAGAAAATGATAATATCAAGTACCATTCAAAAGAAATCCAGAGTGGTTATATCAGACAAGACAGACTTCAAACTAAAAAACAATTATAAGGAGTAATGATAGAGGAGTCAATTCATCAAGACATAAGAATCCAATCTACATATTCATACATTATTCAAAATATGTAATATAAAAATGTATATAATTCAAAGAAGAAAAAGATAAAATCCATAATTATTGTTGGAGAATTCAATACTCCCCTCTCAATAGTTGATAAAAGCAGTAGACAGAAAATTGGCCACAATAAAAGAACCCTACACAACGGTATCAAAGAACATGATGTCATTGACATTAACAAAACATTCCACACAAAAATAGCAGAATAAATATTATTTAAAGGACACTTGGACATTGATAAAGATAGATCATATTCAGTAAAATAAATCAAATATCAATAAATTTACCAGAATTAAAATCCAACAAAACATTCCCTCTAAACAAAATGAAATTAAGTTTGCAATTTACAACATGCGGACATCTGAAATATCCCTAAATATATGAAACTCTAAAACTCAGGTGTAAATAATTCATGGGATGTCAAAGAAGAAAGTCAAAGCGAGATTATAAAATATTTTTAAATTGAATAAAAACACAACATAGCATATGTGGGACTCAGTTAAACTGTTGCAATGGGCAAAATGTGCTGCATTAAATCCTTCTGTAAGAAAGCCAGAAAGATTGCAAGTCAAGAATCTAAACTTCTACCCTTACAAAAGAAGAAAAAAAAATCAAATAAGATGCGAAGTAACAATAATGAATAAAACAAAGATAGAAATCAATGAAGTTGAGAAAAGGGAAATAATAGAAACAAATCCATGAAACAGAAAAGCCTGTTCTCTGAAAACAATAAAATTGATACATCACTAGACACATCAAGCAAGAAAAAGATAGAGAAAACATAAAATACTGAAGTCAGGGAAAAATAGAACATCACTACAAGAACTAAAGACATTAAAAGGAAAATAAGGAATTATTATTAACAATTTTATGCCAGTTATCTTTGATAGCATAGATAAAACCACAAACTCCTTGAGAGACACAAATATCTAAATCTCACTCAAGGGGAATTACACAACCAGTATAACTTTCTCCCTCTTATAGAAGATTTAATTCATAGGTAAAATCCTTCACCCAAAGAAAACACACAATTTGCTTCAAAGGAGAATATTTTAAAAGAAATTATACCAATTGTATATAAGATTTTGCAAAATATAGAAGGAACTGAACACTTCTTAAATCATTTTATGAGGCTCTTTACTCTGATACCCAAATCTAGATATATAGTCATTGCCAGAACAGTACAGTCCAAAATTGTAAGTCAGAAGAGCCAAGATGGCTGACTACATGCAGCCAGAAAGAGCTTCTCCTACCAAGAGACCAGACCAGCAAGAAAACTGACAGACTCTGATATGGTCTGGCTGTGTTGCCACCCAAATCTCATCTTGAATTCCCATATGTTGTGGGAGGAACCCAGTGGGATGTAATTAAACCATGCGGGCAGATCTTTCCTGTGCTGTTCCCGTGATAGTGAATAAGTCTCATAAGATCCGATGGTTTTAAAAAGGGGAGTTTCCTGGCCAGGCATGGTGGCTCATGCCTGTAATCCCAGCATTTTGGGAGGCCGAGGTGGGTGGATCACCTGAGGTCAGGAGTTCGAGATCAGCCTGGCCAACATGGTGAAACCCCATCTCTACTAAAAATACAAAAATAAGCTGGGCATGGTGGGAGGCACCTGTAATCCCAGCTACTTGGGAGGCTGAAGCAGGAGAATTGCCTGAACCCTGGAGGCAGAGGTTACAGTGAGCCAAGATCACGCCACTGGACTCCAGCCTGGGCAACAAGAGTGAAAATCCGACTAAAAATAAATAAATAAATAAATAAATAAATAGAAAAAGGGGAGTTTGCCCCACAAGCTCTCTCTTTGACTGCTGTCACCCATGTAAGACATAAGTTGCTCTTCCTTGCCTTCTGCCATGATTGTGAGGCCTCCCCAGCCACGTGGAACAGTAAGTCCATTAAACCTTTTTCTTGCATAAATTACCCAGTCTCACATATGTCTTTATCAGCAGTGTGAAAATGGACTAACACAGTAAATTGGTACCAGGAGTGGGGTGCTGTGAAAATGTGGAAGTGACTTTGGAACTGGGAAACAGGTAGAGGTTGGAACAGTTTGAAGGGCTCATTAGGCAGGGAAATTGGGAAAGACTGGAACTTCCTAGAGACTTGTTGAATGGCTTTGCCCAAAATGCTGATAGTGATATGGACAATAAAGTCCAGGCAGAGGTGGTCTCAGATGGAGAGGAGGAACTTGTTGGGAACTGAAGCAAAGGTGACACTTGTTATGTTTTATAAGAGACTGGTGGCATTTTGTCCCTGCCCTAGAGATTTGTGGAACTTCGAACTTCAGAAAGATGATTTAGAGTATCTGGCAGAAGAAACTTCCAAGCAGCAAAGCATTCAAGAGGTGACTTGGGTACTGTTAAAGGCATTCAGTTTTGAAAGGGAATCAGAGCATAAAAGTTTGAAAAACATGCAGCCTGACAATGCAAAAGAAAAGTAAAATCCCATTTTCTGAAAAGAAATCCAAGCTGCTGGCAGAAATTTATATAAGTAACGAACAGCCAAATGTTAATCACCAAGACAATGGGGAAAATGTCTCCAGGGAATGCCAGAGGTCTTCACAGCAACCAGCCACTCCCATCACAGGCCAGGAGGTCTAGGAGGAAAAAGTGGTTTTCTGGGCCAGGCCCAGGGTCCCTATGCTGTGTACAGCCTACAGACTTGGTGCCCTGCATCCCAGCCATTCCAGTCATGGCTGAAAGGAGCCAACGTAAAGCTCAGGCCATGGCTTCACAGTGTACAAGCCCCAAGCGTTGTCAGCTTCCATATGGTGTTGAGCCTGCCAGTGCACACAAGTCAAGAATTGGGATTTGGGAACCTCCAACTAGATTTCAGATGATGTATAGAAATGCCTGGATGTCCAGGCAGCAGTTTGCTACAGAGGCAGGGCTCTCATGGAGAACCTCTACTCGGGCAGTGCAGAAGGGAAATGTGGGGTCGGAGGCCCCATACAGAGTCCCTACTGAGGCACTGCCTCGTGGAGCTGTGAGAAGAGGGCCACCATCCTCTAGACCCCAGAATGGTAGATCCACTGATGGCTTGCACCACACACCTCGAAAAGCCACAGACACTCAAAGTAAGCCTGGGAAAGCAGCCAGGAGGGAGGCTGTACCCTGCAAAGCCACAGGTGTGGAGCTGCCCAAGACCATAGGAACCCATTTCTTGTATCAACATGACCTGGATGTGAGACATGGAGTCAAAGGAGATCATTTTGGAGCTTTAACATTTGACTGCCCTGCTGGATTTTGGACTTGCATAGGGACTGTAACCCCTTTGTTTTGACAAATTTCTCCCATTAGGAATGGCTGTACTTACCCAATGCCTGTACCAACATTGTATCTAGGAAGTAACTAACTTGCATTTCATCTTACAGGCTCACAGGCAGAAGGGACCTGCCTTGCCTCAGATGAGACTTTGAACTGTGGACTTTCGACTTGATCCTGAAATGTGTTAAGACTTCAGGGGACTGTTGGGAAGGCATGATTAGTTTTGAAATGTGAGGACATGAGATTTGGGAGGGGCCAGGGGCAGAATGATATGGTTTGATTGTGTCACCACCCAACAATCATCTTGAATTCCCATGTGTTCTGGGAGGGACCCTGTGGGAGGTAATTGAATCATGGGGGCAAGTCTTTCCCGTGCTGTTTTCAGGACAGTTAATAAGTCTCATGAGATCTGATGGTTTTTAAAAGGGGATTTTCCCTGCACAACCTCTCCCTTTGCCTGCTGCCATCTATGTAAGATGGGACTTGTTCCTCCTTTCCTTCTGCCATGTTTATTAAGCCTCACCAGCCATGTGGAACTGTAAGTCCATTAAACCCTTTTTCTTGTATAAATTACCCAGTCTCAAGTATGTCTTTATCAGCAGCGTGAAAACGGACTAGTACGGACTCCACGCAGATCTCCCAGAGGAAGGCATTGAGAGGCGAGAGGAAGCAGACCCTGGGCTGAAAGTGGAGGAAGCTGGGAACCCTGCAAGGAGCTGCAGAGCACCCGGACTCCTTACGCACCTCCAGCAACTCCTAGGTAAGGAGTGAGTTAAACAGACCTGATGTGGCCCACTCTTTCTACAGACCTCTGGAATCTTCAATGTAGAAAAATCTATTTTTAAAATATATACTTGCAAATGACAATTGAAAATTAAAATAAAACAATACCATTTATACCACCAAAGCATGAAATATATAGGGTTAAGTGTAATAAAATATATTTGAAGTTTATTCTGTGAAAATTATAAGACAATAATGCAAGAAATTAAAGGAGAGTATGTTTGTGTGTGTGTGTTTATGTGTGTCTGCTGGGTTGGAAGACTCAACATGGTTAAGTTGTAGATTCTTTCCAAACTGTTGATCTTGAAATTCAACACAATCCTAATAAAAATTCCGGCATATATTTATGTAGAAATTAACAAGTTGATATTATATTTTTGTGCCAAATTGAGGGACCTAGAATAGTATTAACAGAAAAAAAAAAAAAAAGCTTGAAAAAGAAAAACAAAGCTGGAGGACTTATACTGCCTCAATCAAGACCCAATATGAAGCTAGAGTAATCAAGACAGTATCTTTTTGACATAAAAACAGACATATAGAATGAGGAGGAAAAAAGAGTTGCCAGGCGCGGTGGCTCATGCCTGTAATCCCAGCACTTTAGGAGGCTGAGCCGGGTAGATCACGAGGTCAGGAGATCGAGACCATCCTGGCTAACACGGTGAAACCCCGTCTCTACTAAAAATACAAAAAATTAGCCAGGTGTGCTGGCGGGTGCCTGTAGTCCCAGCTACTCGGGAGGCTGAGGCAGGAGAATGGCGTGAACCTGGAGGCGGAGCTTGCAGTGAGCCGAGATTGCGCCACTGCACTCCAGCCAGGGCAACAGAGGGAGACTCTGTATCAAAAAAAAAAAAAAAAAAGAGTTCAGAAATATTTCCCCCTCATAAATGAGAGCCACTGATTTTTGACAAATGTATTAATGTAATTCACTGGAGACAGAAAAGTCTTCCTAACAACTGATGGTAAAACAACTGGACATATTTTTGTATATAAGCATGAAAAGAACCTCATATCACTTCCAAAAACTTCAAATTAATCATAGATCTAATGTAAAAGTTAATATGTACGAGTTCTAGAAGACAATGTAAGAGTTAGGCAAAGATTTCATATATATGATGCAAAAGGGAGGCATCAAAGAAAAAATATAAAAACAAAACTTCATTAAAATACAAAAGCTCTGGCCGGGCACAGTGGCTTATGCCTGTAATCCCAGCACTTTGGGAGGCCTAGACAGGTGGATCATGAGGTCAAGAGATCGAGACCATCCTGGCTAACATGGTGAAACCCCGTCTCCACTAAAAAATACAAAAAATTAGCCGGGCATGGTGGCAGGCGCCTGTAGTCATAGCTACTTGGGAGGCTGAGGCAGAAGAATGGCGTGAACCTGGAGGCGGAGCTTGCAGTGAGCTGAGATCGTGCCACTGCACTCCAGCCCAGGCAACAGAGCGAGATTCCATCTCACAAAAAAAAAGAAAGAAAAAAAAACGAAAGCTCTGTTCTTTGAAATATATTGTCAAGAAAATGAAAAGACAAGGCACAGTCTGGGAGAAGATATCTCCAAAGCACTTATCTAATAAAAGACCTGTATCCAGGAGCTAGGAAAAAAACAAAAAATAAACAAACAAAAACCCTTACTACTCTAAGAAACAGAACAACCCAACTAAAAAATTGGCAAAAGGTGTTAAAAAATACTTCACCAAAGAAGAGAGACAGTTAGAAAATAGAACATAAAAAGATATTCAACATCAATGGCTGTTTGGGATTCTCTCCCAAAGCCAAACCAGAATGAAATGCTACTACCCACCTACTAAAATGGATAAAATAAAACTACATTCCAGGCTGGACGTGGTATTTCATGCCTGTAATCCCAGCACTTTGTGAGGCCAAGGCAGGCGAATCACTTGAGCCCAGGAGTTCAAGACCAGCTTGAGCAATATGGTGAAACCTTATCTCTACAAAAAATAGGAAAATTAGTGGGTCATGGTGGTGTATGCCTGTAGTTCCTGCTACTCAGGAGGCTGAGGCAGGAGGACTGCTTGAGCCCAGAAGGTCAAGGCTGCTGTGAGCGGTGATGGTGCCACTGCACTCCAGCCTGGGCAACAGAGTGAGACCCTGTCTCTAAATAAATAAACACAGGAAAGAAAAAAAATTATATATATTCCACACAGTGCTACACAGAGCTGACAAAGTTGTGGAGAAAGTAGAACCCTTATACCTGGAATCTTGGAAATGGAAAAGTAGATGGCAATTCTGTAAGAGTTTGGTGTTTTTAAAAAGCTAAGCATGCAATTAAGAATATCTATTCCATTCCTAGGCATTTACCTGAGAAACAAAAACATGTTTGATATTTTAAGCATATGTTTGTAGCAAATTTATTCATAATAACTAATGACTGAAAACAATGTCAAAGTCCATTAACTGGAGAGTGGATAAACAAATTGTGATAAAGCCACAATGAATACTACTCAGTATTTTTTTAATGTACTGTGATGTATGATACAACATAGTTTAACCTCAATTCCATTATGCTGAGTGAAAAAAGCCAGACACAAAAGACTACGTATAGCATGATTCTATTTATATGACATTCGGAAAAAGGCAAAATTACAGGGACAGAAGTCAGATGGGGTCGCCAGGGCAGGGAGGGTACAGGTGGTGACTACAGTGGGGAAGGAGGGAGCTTGCAGGGATGATGAAACTATTTTGTTTTTTTGTTTGTTTGTTTTGAGACAGAGTCTTGCTCTGTCATCTAGGCTGCAGTGCAATGGCACGATCTCAGCTCACTGCAACCTCTGCCTCCCAGGTTGAAGCGATTCTCCTGCCTCAGCCTCCCGAGTAGCTGGGATTACAGGCACCCACCACTACTCCCGGCTAATTTTTGTATTTTTAGTAGAGACAGGGTTTCATCAGGTTGGCCAGGCTGGTCTTGAACTCCTAACTTCAGGTGATCCATCCTCCTCAGTCTCCCAAAGTCCTGGGATTATAGGCGTGAGCCACCGTGCCTGACTGGAACTGTTTTCTATCTCCCTTTTGGCTGCAGTCACATGATAGTACACATTTTGTCAAACTTCACTGAATGCTAAACCAAAACAATTGAGCCTTATAGTATGTATATTATACATCAAATCCTGAATATATCCTGAAACAAAATTGAATTAAAAAATGTTAATCATATGACTGAGATCAAAAGGCCTAAGTCCACCAAAAAATAATCCTTTGTGGGAGAGGTAGGTGAGACCTAGGGGAGGGAATGGGGTAGTTTGCCTTCTGAAGGAGTAGATTGTAGTAAAGTGCTAAGGAAAACAGAACCTTGGGGAAATAAAATAAAAGCACACAGCCAATAAAAAAGGGCTTGCATTCTTAATAACTGCACCATCAAATGCTCATAAAAATATTAATACATCCCCCATGGTAAACGTATACATGTAAAAATAAATGCAAAGTAACATCATAGCACCTTACCCTCTCTTCCTCTACCCATTTATCCAAGACAGCTGTAACCAGCTGGTATCTACAGATCTTTTCTATGCATTCGAATTTTTCTTCCCCAGATAACATAACATGCCAAAACAAGTAATTGAACAATGTTGATTCTGAATATAAATACAAAAAAGTCTTCCTCACCAAAAAATGTTAAGTATGTGAGGGTGATGAATATGTTAATTAACTTGAATTAGTCATTCCATAATATATACATGTAACAAAACATCATGGTGCACCCCATAATATGCATGTTTTATTTGTCAAATTAAAAAAATTAAATACCTATATAAATAAATAAGGTGCTTTCAAAGTACTCAGTAAAACTGAATACACAAACACCTATATTCTGCAGGATCTTGGGTTGAATATCATTGTGAATATATCTTTTATTACATCATAGAATAATAAATTCTGACTCCTACACTGAAGAAACTAGAACTACAAACAAAAGTAGCACCCACTTTCGAATCTCCTGATTCACAGGTCTTTGAATTTGCCCCCTTTCAACATGATATCCCTCATAGAAAACATAGGACTAAAGAATATTTAAAAGTGGATGGAGCCGGGTACAGTGGCTCCTGCCTGTAATCATAGCCCTTTGGGAGTCCAGAGCAGGAAGATCATTTGAGTCTGGGAGTTTGAGCAGCCTGGCCAACATGGCAAAATCCCATCTCTACAAAAAATATAAAAATAAGCCAGGCATGCTGGCACGTGTCTGTAGTCCAGCTACTCAGAAGGCTGAGATGGGAGGATCACCTAAGCCTGGGAGGTGGAGGCTGCGGTAAGCCATGATCACACCACTGCACTCCAGCCTGAGCAACAGACTGCAACTATCTCCAAGAATAAAAATAAAGTGGATGAATGACGAAAGGAAGAAAACAATTTTTTTATACTGTTGGATTTGATTTTATCATTTTTGAGGATTTCTGCATCTAAACTAATGAGGAGTATTGGCCTGTAGCCTTATTTTCTTCTATTGTTTTTGTCTGAGTTGGTATCAGGGTAATGTGGCCTCATAAAATGAGTTGGGAAATATTTCCTTCCTTCTGTTTTCTGCACAAAAGCATACACTATGCAGGACTGTTGTTATTTCATCTTTAAATATTTTGTAGAATTCACTTCACCGGGAAACCATCTAGGCCTTTCTTTCTTTTTTTCTTTTCTGGAAGGTTTTAAATTATGAGTTCAATTTCCTTAATAGCTATAGAATTATTCAGGTTACCCATTTAATGTTAGTGTTGGTAGTTTGTGTTTCTTGAGGATTTTTTCCACCTCATCTAAAGTGTCAAATATGTATATACAATTGTACATAGTATTCCCTTACTATCGTTTTAGTAGCTGCTTAGTATGTAACGATATTCCCAGTTTTGTTGCTAGTGTCGGTAACCTGTGTCTTCTCTCTCTTCTTTGTCAGTCTTGTTAGAAGACTGTCAATTTTATTGATCATTCCAATGATCCAGCTCTTTGTTCACTGATTTTCTGCAATATTTGTCTCTCTTTAATTCCATTGATTTCTACTATTACCTTTCTTCTGTCCTTCTTTCTGTTTGTTTTGGTTTCATTTCCCATCCCTCTTTTCTTTTTTTTCCTAGAGTCTTTAGCTGGGAGATTAGATTACTGTTTAGGACCTGTCCCCTTTTTTAATGCATGCATTTAGTGCTGTACATTCCCCTTTCAGCACTGCTCTGCTTATGTGCCCAAATTTTTGATACAATGCATTTTAATTTTCATTCACTTGAATGTGCTTTTTAAGTTTCCTTTGAGAATTCCTCTTTGAGCCATGAATAATTTAGAAGTGTGTTGTTTAGTTTCCAAATGTTGGGAGATATCATCCCCCTTTAAATCAACAAATCACCACTCCATGTTGGTTGGGCCACGTCAAGAACAGAGCAAAATGTTTCATCAATGGAACACGTTTTTATACATAATTTATAAAGTACAACATAAAAAAGCATTGGAGACTAGAAGAGAGTGCTAAAATGATCATGATTTCCCTAGATTCTAAGAGAAAACTATAGAAATGTGGAGAATATGCTTATCTGAGAAAACTTGAGAATTAGAGAACCACATACCACTCTTTGACAGTGACTAGCTAATCAGTAGGCATGGTAGGGAAGACGTGAGCACATGATCCTTCTGTAACACATTAGCTCCACTTTCATGACACTATGACTGGTTCTGCAAAGTCTCATTCTGCTTTCATTTTTTAAATTAGATAATACCACTAAAAGGAGCCAAACTACCAAAAAAAAAAAAAAGATTCCATTAGCCAAACAGACAATTTAAAGTTCAAGCAAAGAAATGAAGTACCCATAAAGAAATTCTCTACTTTGAAAAAGGAAATACATCATCTCTTATCATGTGCTGATTAGAACCAAGAAAAAAAAAACTCTACTTTGCTAAAAATTCCATAAAAGCACAAAATTCTTTTAAAGTAGCCTATTTCTTTGCTACTCTGTATTTAGCTTTACCAAAGGTAGGTATATTGGCAATGAAAATATGTGAGACAGAAATTACAATCACAAGAGAGCTGACAAATGACCTATGCTGCCTCTGCTCCTGTTATTTCAGGGGGATGGGATGAAAGAAATCCAAGGAGAAAATATCCATCGCCACCAGTGGTCCAAGGCAAAAGCTCCAAGCAGGGCCGCTCTGGGAAAGGTGGTCAGCAGCAGTAAAGGGAATTGCCATAGAGCCTAACTATTAGGATATGAGAACAGAAGGGGATGTAGTTTCAAAGAATAATCAGGGTATCAGTCGTGGATCTGCTACTTGTTGTTTTCTGACTTTGGTTCAACCACCACAATTCTCAGGGTGACCACTTCTCTAGCTCTGAAGTACACAGGAGAGAACACATGTCCGTTAAAGTCCCCTTCCAGATGAAAAATATTATGATTCCAATATTTACTAGACATCTACCTCAAAGGACATGAAAAAATCTGGTGAATGGAGGGAAAGAATAAAGCACTGAATCAAAACAATGGGATCAGATCTTCACTTTACATTTTATGATCTGTGTGGCTTCAGAAAGTCATTGGAAGTATATGAAGTCTATCTTGTTCAACGTGGATGATTGTTTGAAAAATAAATGTGATGATGTGAATTAAAATGCTCTGTAAATTGTAAATATACAATGGGACATTATTGCCAGTGGTCAAGATTTGAAGAATAGAACTGGTAAGGGCTTGTGAGCCAAGGGCAGGGAAGACTAGTCATCATAAGAGAAGGCAATCTTGAATCTCCATTCGTAGCTGGACAATCACACCACTGCCCTAGCTACTGGGTTTTAAGAAGATGGATCTGCAAACATTTCTAATCTAAATTTAACAGTATGAGTATCTTTAGGAACAAATCAGATCCTCTGGACAAAAGGTTTGAAGGTTTTGTTTGTTTGTTTGTTTTCTGTCTTTGTTTTCCCAGCTCAAAGACTTGTGAATCTGTTTTTTCTTTTGAAAAAAACAAAGGTTTTTTTCCGGCTCCAAGACTCCTGAGTGTACTATAGAGGGAGATGATAATGTGCACAAGTTTGGGTCACTAATATCTACAAAGTAGTTGGTTATTGAAACTCTAGGTCATTTTTGGAGAAGAAATCAATTCTGAAAACAATCAAATGTATATATTTTTGCTCTTATTAATTTCCAGGCCCTTTACTTGTCTCCATCACAGTAGCCATGACTCCATGACAAGCTCTCATTACCTTCAGCATGGGGCATCACCAGGCCCATAGAATTGGATTCCCTGACTCCAGTCTTGTGCTCTGCCAGGACAATCAATTTTATACAAGCTTCTGTTCTAGGAACACCAAACATTTTTTTGCACTTTGTATCCTAACATTCCCTTCCTAGAAAACATGCCCTTCCCAACATCTCAAGGGACTCTGAGATGTTTCTCTCTCCTTCTCAGGGAATTTCCTAATTCTCCACATTCAGGCCTTTTGTTTCCACCAAACTTCAGAATTCCTGAGATGAATCTTTACACCTTGTGGAGTTCCTTTCCTCCCAGCTCTGCATTTTTAGATTACCTTAGCTGTCCTTTAAAAATTTCAAACACACCAGGCACATTTATTTTGAACTTTCTCTGCCAAATGTGAAGTAAGTATGTTCCAGAGTAGTGGTTCTCAAACTTCAGGCAATCTGACAAAAATACAGAGGTTCAGGCTCTCTCCTTAAATGAATCCCAGCCTTTTTATGACTTATTAGCTCTCCAAGTAAGGACAGGGATAGACATGGACGTTGCTGGAGTTTGAGGTAATACGACTCAGCTGTGACAGATTCAGTTTCAAGTAGCTGACTACTTAAAGTTCTACATTTCAGAATGAAGGTCAGGCCCTGCATCAGGTTCACCCAACTTATGACTCCTCCCTCAAGCCTATCCTGAATTTCTGAGATATTCTTTGCTAGAGTATGATACTATCATCATTAAATATTACATTGCATCAATTTAAGAGATATATTTTTTCACATTTCAATGTCTTTGATATTGTGTCATATCTTAAAATCTATGACACCTTAAAATTATTTGTCAGCATCTTTTCTTCCACATTAGCACCTAATATAATGGTGCTTCTTACAATCAAGTTTTCTTAGATTTGGTGAAAAACAACAGCAAAGACATCAAGAAAAGAAAATTCTACTCTAACTCAAAGTTAGAAGAAGTAACCCAACAGCTCAATAAATACTGTGGAAATAAAGTGGTAGAATGATGTAATATTATATGATTTATCGAATTCAGGCTAACATGCTTAAATATGAAAATTTCGAGGAGGAATTTGTCATCTGCACAATTTTGTAAAAATTCAGAGGAGTCTAGCTCTCTCCTTAAATGAATCTTAGCCTTTTTATGATTTATTAGCTGTCCAAGTAAGGACAGTGGTACAGATGGACATTTGAAAAGTATTGCTGGGATCTGGGGTCATACGATTGGTGATCTAGTATCTAATTACCCAGAGAACTGAAGCATATTCCATCGAATAGCCAATTTGGTCTGCTAGGGACCAGTAAAGCATGGGGCATGGACCACATCTCAGTTCTTAACTGTCTATTGACTTGTGGGTCATCAAACTTAGGTTCATCCTGAGAACACTTCAAAAACAGAGGTGTCTATATCTGTGTAACAAACTACCCCAGATTTAGTGGCATGAAACAATGACAATTTTTTTTAAACTATTGCTGTCTATCATGGCTCCAGGGATTACCTGGACTTAACTAAGTGGATTTCACTTGGGGACTTCCATATGGATGTTTTAATGCAAAATCATGAGTGGCTGGGGCTAGAGACAGCCCACATGTTTGATGCCTGGGTGGGAAGACACAAACAGCTGGGAGCTGAAACAGAGGGACACCTTGGGCGCCTCTCCCAATCTCCATGTGGCCTGTTTATGAGGTCTCTACAAGACACTAGCTTCACAGTAGTCCTATCTCTTATATGCAGGTTCTTGGCTCCAAAAGTGAGTGTCTCCAGAAAGAGAGAGAGACAGAGAGATAGAGATAGGTAGAGAGAGAGAGAGAGAGAGCATGTACCTGTGAAAATTGTGTAGCTCTTCGTGACCTAGCCTAGGCAGGCGTGAGTCTGCTGCATCCTATTTGCTAGAATTGAGTCATTAAGCCTGTCTACAGTCAAGAGAAAGATAACTAAACTTATGGATATGTTTTAAAACCACCATAAAGAGACATCTTAAATGTTAGTGATCATTCTCTGAATCCAAAATTCAAGTCTTACATTTTAAATAATCTGAAAGTTAATCAACACAAAATCTGTTTTCATTCTTAAAAAAATTATAAAAGCTACTGCAATATATTCATTAGGAAAAAAAATTGTAACTACATCTGAGTGGTCTGCTGAGTCAAAGAGAACTCTAAGCAACCTATAAACATAGAAAAACCCACACACAACCTATAAAAATAGAAAAACCCACCCACCAAAATCCATGATGCCTGTCTTTCCAAAACACAAACTGGAACAACACAAAATCGCTCATCAAAGATTCTTAAAGTAGCATAAATAATGTTTCTTTGTCAAACATTAATTGTTTACTACTATGTATTGAAGATAATTTTTAAAATACATTATAAAAGAACTTGTGTCCCTTAAAATTACTTCTCTCAGGTTAGTGGCTGATTTTATTTCTTATCTATGAACTGCACCCAGAGAGATGGGAAACCTAGAGGTCTGAATAATCAAGATGATAAATATCTTCTATGGTTTTATATTTTTCAAAGAAATAAATATTAAATAGGAAGATGCCCATTGTTTGTGATTTTGAGTCAACTTTTAAAACTTGCACATTTTGATCTGAATGCTACAAACTGGACCCACCAAAATAACTCATATCACTTCATGCTATTTAAGAATCATGAGTGTTTACATGTAGGAATCCATGCTGTTTAGAGTAAAATAAAGTCTCCAGAATCAGCATTCTGGCACTTATTTTCAATGTAATGTAGGCACAGTGGGAAACTGTAGGTTTAACAGAAGGAAATACTGGTAATTAATGTATTAAATTTTAAAATAAGAAATACCCAAAAATCTGACTGTCCATGTATCTATACATTCAAGTAATTTGGAAAATCCACTTTTTAATGGGCATATCTACCGTATCAGGCAGCCACTGACAAACTTGAAATGGGTAACATAAAATATCTAAAATATTTTTATGTTGATAAAACTACTATAACAAACTTTATGGCAAACACCATGCTGAATGCCAGGAATACATTTTCATTGAATTCTCACCAGAAACCTATAAGGCCAATAATATTCTATTTTAGATCTGAGACAACTACTGTATTAGTTACCCAATTTTATATAAATGATTCAAGGAATCATTTGAACTCCTTACAATAAACAACGATGAACAAAAAAAAATAAGGTAACTTTCCAAAGTGCAATCTTTACCCTCTTGTTTCTCACTAATCCATTTTAGAGACACTTTTATTTCTCATGCCAGCCCCTTGTTGAATTTCAGCATTGCTACTAGCCTTATAAGATGTCTAAAGATCAGCATTTAATCTCAGAACAAGAACCAAAAACACAAAAAATTAATGAGCCATCACCCCCACCCCTACCCCATAAGTCATTACCGTTAAATAATTATCTAAACTTGGAATATGGATCACTGTGTTTAGGTCATAAGTTGACTAAGTCTGTAAAAAATGCCTTCTAATCACATACTCTTTGCCAGGCAATGGGAGAAAACTGTTAAAACAAAATTATGGAACTTTTATTTAGATTGAAGTTGTGAGAGACAAAATACCAATAACAAAATAGATATAATAGACATACCACAATAACAGCTAGTGGTGAGAAAGAGAAATGAAGCAGGCCAGGAGATGGAAAGAGCGGGCTCTTTGGGGTGGTGACATTTCAGCAGGGGTGACATTATAGCTTCTCTAGACAAATCACATAACCTCTGTATGTCCATGTTTCCTGATGTGTAAAATGAGGAACTGGACTATAATGACATTTAATGGACCTCCAAGCCTTGAAGTTCTATGACCCTGAGCCCTTCCATTCACAAGAAAGCCTCCCAAAGAAGAGTTTGCTCTAATAGCTCATCTAGTATCCATCCAATTCCAATGGAACCAACAGTATCAATCAATCGCACTCCCTTATGAATAGTACCTTTCACCCCTAGAGATGAAGGTCTGCTCTCTTCTTTTTAATCTGATAAAGCTTTCTGGTAAATATTGCAATGCAAGAGAAACAATATTTCTAAGCATCAGCAAGGAATGTGGCAGGATTCCACACTGGCTGATCTTGTAGACTAGACAGGGCAAGAGATGTAATTTGCTGAATTATTTACCGCACAAATTCTCACAACCTTAAAAAAAAAATCAGTGAATCAGTTTCAATGCAGAGAACCCAGTCCCCTTTTTTCTCTGAAACGAAGGATGGTATTATGTAAATAGTGCCAGGATGTAGGGTTCACTTAAGGGGAGGCAGCAATTCTGAAAACACAGATTAAAGAACAAAGATGCACATTGACATCTCAAGCTCTGCTTGATGGGCTGAATATAGTAAGACGTACCAGTAACACAAGCAAATTCTATACTAGGGTTTAGAAAACCAAAGTGCAAGAATAATATGGAAAGCCAAATCTTGGTAGCAACATATACTGGACAAAATCTCCTTAGATATGGGCCGGGCGCAGTGGCTCACGCCTGTAATCCCAGCACACCAGGAGGCTGAGGCGGGCGGATCGTGAGGTCAGGAGATCGAGACCATCCTGGCTAACATGATGAAACCCCATCTCTACTAAAAATACAAAAAATTAGCCGGGCACGGTGGCGGGCGCCTGTAGTCCCAGCTACTCAGGAGGCTGAGGCAGGAGAACCGCGTGAACCCGGGAGGCGGAGCTTGCAGTGAACAGAGATGGTGCCACTGCACTCCAGCCTGGGTGACAGAGACAGACTCGGTCTCAGGAAAAAAAAAAAAAAGGTAAACTGTCTCTTTTTTAATTTTTATACTGAAAATGTCAAAATAATATGTTGGTGTGTTGGTTTAACTCAAACACATTATTAAATTTAATTTCACCTGTTTCTATTTGCATTTTTTCATGTGGCTACTAGAAATTTCAACTTGCTTATGTGGCAAACATTTTATTTCTCCTGGCAATGCCGCTTTAGAGACAATCAGAAACAGGTACAGTAGTTTTTTTCAAACATGTGAAGCGCTGTTGTATAGAAGAAACATTAACTTGGCTCAGTCTAGAAACAAGAATTAGAACCCTGCTTTAATATTGCTTCATCAGCAAAGGCAGGTAACAAATCTTTCTTTCCCAGCAATGCCCAGAAGGGAATGTCATCACTCTGACAGATCCATCATTGAATAGGACACTCATGAAAAAGTTGCACTTCTTATCTTACTAAAAAACGTGAAAATATGGCAATAAAAATAAAACAATAAAACCAAACTACCTATCAAAAAGCACTGTCTCATTAGTAGTTCCCAATGCACTCTCCTTTTGCCTCCAGAGAATAATTACATAAATCATTTTATTTTCTCTTTAGAGAATGATAGGTGGACACCCAGGCAGGCAAGAACATCATCAGAGGGACTGACATTCAGGTTTGCAAATGAACATTTTTCTGAAGATGCCACCTACTTTTGTTAAACTTCCTCATGGATACATTACAGATCATCTACTGGAAGAAATATTTGCTGTCTTGAGACTGTCAGGATTCCCAGACAGCCTGTATCATCAGTATCACAGGAGGAAAAAATAAATAATTTGTAAAACCACCCTGTGTCCATAAACCTGATCTCAACAAAGTAGCAAGACTGTCAACAGAGTTTAGCAAAAAATGTCTATCTCACCACTAAGATATTTGAGATAATACTCAAGAAAATATCTTACCTTTATTACAAGTTAAAGCTACAATAATGCGGCTTATATTTCACTAGTTCTACATAGTTCACCTTCTAAATGTGTATTAGAAATGTTAAATAATTATTTATGATCCTAGGAAATTGACTCTTTGACTCTATTTGGATCAATAAAATCAGAAAAAAACTCATTTTTTTTTTCCAGGGGTGGTTTGTTTGATTTTCTTTAACAGAACCAGGTTTTTAAAGGAAAAATAAAAGATTATATTGTTTGTACTAGCACAGAAAATCTTAACAATGGTTTGATAGACCTTCAAATTATAAAATATCAGTAGCCCAAAGTGTTTCAAACACTGCTGTCTTTAAGAAAACAATTTAGATTCAAGAGAATTCAGTCTGAGTCCCAGTTGTCATCAAGCTCAATCTGTTTATGAGATTTTAGTTTACTCATCATTTACTGAGGGCATTGGCTGTTATACTGATTCCTCCAGCTTTAACTTCCCATATTCCACATTTCTATGTAAATAGAAGAGAAAAATCGCTTCCCATTTAACTAACTAAAGCCCATGCATATTTATTTTAATAAAATAGGTGTTACTTAGGGATGAACATCTTTACAGAAACTTTTAACACAGGTTTCTAAGAAGTCTGTGTAATAGCTGCCTGAAGACCTTTTAAAGTTCATAGAGAGATCTAACGTGAGTGCATTGTAAATATCTTGAAGGGATGGATAGCCTGAAATACACACACACACACACACACACACAAACACACACACATATGCACACACACACACACACACACACACACATACACACTGCTTGCCGGATTTTGAAGACTAATAATGCAACCTCTGAAGCCAAATTAGGATTCAGATTTGTAGATTCCCATTAAAATGAAAGCAATCATCAGTTATACTTACTTCATTCCATTCTGAAAATTGGAAAATATTTTATAGCATAAAATAGCTCTGGCATTAGTTTTACAAAAAGTTACACAGAAGTTCTGGCATATCCCAGAACTCTAATTATAAAACTAATGAATTCAGGGAGCACCTGTTGTTTAATTTGAACTCTTTTATAGGTACCATGTATATTCTGTGCCAGCATTTTGATGAACTGATTTTTTAAAATCTCAATAAAGCTCATTTTTCTAATCAATCACTGTATTTTCCTGGCAAGCTACTTTCTTCCTAGTAAATTCCATATATACTAAGTCACATTAATATTGTTAATCAACCTTCAGAGGAAGTGTCTGAGTTGAATTTGGTTGTCCTGAGGTTGGCTATACATAAAGGTAGGAAGGTGAAGATCAGGGAGTTAGCCTCTTAACTGACTGGCGGAGGGGGGCAGGGGGTCAGGGAGCCATCATTTTCATGAACAGGAGCTAGCATGTGACTCTAACTGGAGTCCCTTACTGTATCGTGGCAAGAAACCTGACTCTCCAGTGGCTACTAGCCGAGGACGCATAAGGAAGCCACAGCTATGTTAGGACAGCAGCTTCAACGTGGAAATCAGGTTTCTACCACCTACTTTTAGGAAGTGAAATAGCCAGGACCTGAATGCTTGTCTTAGCATCATTTTGAATGTGATCTGCCAGTCAGCTTTATAAAATCAGGGTCTAAACGTCTTGTTTTCTTTTTTTATTAACTGCTATATCACTCGCCCCCAGCACAGTACTTTAATAACTATTTTTAAATGAAAAAGTAAATCTCATCTACTCCATGGTGGCTGATATGGACTATATTATGTCCTCCCAAAAATCATAGCATCATAACCCCCAGTACCTCAGAATATGACCTTATTTGGAAACAGAGGCATCGCAGATGTAATAAGATGAGGTCATACTGGAGTAGGGTAGGCTTCTAGTCCAATATGACTAGTGTCCTTAAGAAAAGGAGCACCACATGAAGATGAAAACAGAGCTTGGAGTGAAGACACAAAAGCAAAGAAACAGAAAAGGTTGCTAGGGAACTACCAGAAACCTGGAAGAACAGACTCTCCCTCACAGCCTTTTAAAGAGACACCTTGGTCTTTGACTTCCATCTCCAAAACTATGTTTTTATTAATTAATCCACTCAGTTTGCGATGCTTTGTTACAGAAGGGCTAGCAGGCTAATACAATCGTCAAGACGATCTATGGCTTGAAATTACACACAAGTCATGGAAAGTTTAAATCTGAATAAAATCAGTAAGATATCAAGGCTAAGGAAGGATTTTTTCAAGGGATGTGTAGCACTATACTTAATGTTTGAGTCCGTGATAAATTGTGACTAGTCTATATTTATAAAAGCATAAATGCCTAAAATAAATCAAGACATCTAAAATGTAACCCCCGTGAGAAAGAGAAACTTTGATTTGTACTTTGACACATCCCTGGAACATAAATCACAGCCTAGCACATTATGGCCACAAACCATAATGATTTTTAAATGAATGAATGGCTAATACAGAGAATAATTATTCCAAATATAGGAGCGAATTGGTGAACTTGCTTAATGAAACATTAAAAACTCAAAATCCAAACCAGAAATAGGTATAAAAAGAAATTTTTTTACCTATTTCTATTTGGACAATTGTGTCATTGTTTTATTAAGTGAATGTCAGTCAATAAAAACAGAAATATTAATGGAAAAATTAGAAATATGGCATATGGGCTGTCAGTTCGAGAAAAATGCAAGTACAATAAAATTTTCAAATTTCAACAAACTATCAATCTTTAGCTTCATACTGTACAGATGGCAAAGGTGCTGTGTTTTTAAGCATCAATTAGAAGTAACTGTATATCCACATATAGAAGAATGAAACCAGACCCCTATCTCTCACCATATACAAAAATCAACTCTAAATAGATGAAAGACTTAAATGTAAGACCCAAAACTGTGAAATTAGTTGAAGAAATCATAGTGGATCAATGCTTCATGAATTTCAACTGGACAATAACTTTTTGTAATAAGATCTCCAAAGCAGAGACAATAAAAGCAAAAATAGACTAATGGGATTACATCAAACTCAAAAGCTTCTGAACAGCAAAGTAAACAATAAAGTGAAGAGACACCCTACAGAACAGGAGAAAGTATCTGCAAAATATGCATCTGACAAGGGGCTGATATCCAGAACTTATAAGGAACTCAAACAATTCAATAGCAAAAATAAGCAAATAATCTGATTTTAAAATGGGCAAAAGACCCAAATAGACATTTCTCAAAAGAAGATATGAAAATGGTTAATAGACATCCAAAAAAAATCAACATCACTAATCGACAGATAAATGCAAATCAAAATCACAATGAGGTATCACCTAACCCCAGTTAGAATGGCTATTATCAGAAAGACAAAAAGTAAATGCTGGGAAGAATGCAGAGAAAGCAAACTCAGTACATTGTTGGTAGGAATGTAAATTAGTTCAGCTATTACAGAAAACAGTATGAAGGTTCCTCAAAAAATTAAAAATATAACTACGGTTTGATCTAGCAGTCTCATTACTGGGTGTATATCCAAAGGAAATAAAATCAGTATGTCAAAGATTTTATTTATATATATATATATATATATATATATGCACACCCATGTTTACTACAGCAGTATTCACAATAGCCAAGATATAGAAATCGATCTAAAAGTCATCTACAAATGAATGGATAAAGAAAATGTGATATACACATATACACATAATGGAATACTATTCAGCCATAAAACTGAATGAAATCCTGTTATTTGCAGCAACACAGATGAGTCTGGAGGACATTATGTTAAGTGAACTAATCTAGGTACAATAAAACAAATATGGCGTCATCTCACTCATTTGTACAATCTAAATAAGTAGGCTTCATAGAAGTAGAGAGTAGAATAGTGGTTACCAGAGGCTGGGAAGGAGGAGGAGGAGGCAGGTAATAGGAGAGGTTGGTCAGTAGTTATAAAATTACAGTTAGGAAGAATAAATGTTGTGTTCTGTTGCACAGTAGGGTGACCACAGCAAGTAACAATGTAGTATATATTTCGAAATAGCTAGAAGCTTTTGAATGTTGTCACCATAAAGAAGTGATAAATGTA
Organism: Pan paniscus; assembly: GCF_029289425.2. NCBI lineage: Eukaryota > Metazoa > Chordata > Mammalia > Primates > Hominidae > Pan > Pan paniscus. The sequence continues at coordinate 12,099,302 of NC_073253.2, forward strand.
AAAGTGTTGAATGCGATAATTACCCTGCTTTGTTCATTATACTATGTAAACATGCATTGAGACATCACATTATACCCCATGAATATGTATAATTACATGTCAATTATAAATTTTAAAAAACTAAATTTAAAAAGAAATTAACTATGTGAAACAATGTGGAAACAGATACTGAAATTTTTAAATAAGCATAATTATGACAACATATCTACAGATATTTTCATTAATGAATTACTTGTGAATTACATTGTCAAGTGTCAAATAGAAAAATCTTTCAATAACAATGGCAATTATGTTAAAAACTGGACGGCGTTTAGAATTATGTTAAAAAGTTATTTAATGCTTATTTTAATATATTTTAAAATATCAATGAGAATCCTAAATTCCTATAGTAACAATTTTCTATACTTCTACACATAATTTTCATAGATTTTTCTCCCTTGCAAGGCAAAAGTTTGCCCTCTATTCTTTAAACTTTAATTTCTTTTATTCAACAATATTAAAATATTTACCAAATTACTTCCTTGTGTTTAAACATTGTTACATTTTATGGGGAAAACATTATAACCTGGTCTAAAAAAGTACATCTTTCAAGAAAAATAATGATAAAGACATCCAGTTTCAAATTATTTTTATTATAGTTAGGCATGGACAAATACAACTAGGCTAGAAGTCCTTAAGTTTACAGAAACTACACACTTATAAAATGTAAAATTATAAAATAAATGTAAAAAGTATAAAATAAATAAAATTCGAAATAACAACATTAATATAGTGTGTTTGATGTTGTAGCATGGGAAAATTAATTACTACCCATAACGTGAATTTGGGACTGACTGGTAATGGTGTAGATCTTTTGAAATTTGGTGTGTCACAGAATGACTCAATTTTCCCCCTACCTTATTTACACAATGGCAATGTTTACTTCCTAAGGACATGTTGGCCTTCACTTTGCACAAACCCTTCATGAATGTCCTAAGCCTACATCATGCCATGCTCCACACTGTTAGTTCAGGCTATGTCTTCCACACCCAGAGCTTCTCGTAGAGAGCTTCCATACACATAGCTCTGAGGGAGGCATATGGTATATGTGGATCGTGTATCATGTGAGTCAAATCCTGACCCAAACCTCCTAGGTCAGAATATTTCTTTCTCTTGTCCAGGATGATTCCCATGAGATCCAGGCTAGATCAGGCAGAGTGAATCCTTAACAGTCTCTTGGAACCATCAGGAAAAAGTACATTCTTCCTATGGTTGCTCAACAACTAACATATAAACTTGGAGCTCCCATTGACATATTGACACTACTTATAAAGAGCCTGCTAAAGATGAAGGTAGTAAAGAAGAAAGCAGAACTAATAGACAGTGTGTTGGTCCATTTTCAGGGTACTAATAAAGACATACCCGAGACTAGGTAATTTATAAAGAAAAAAAGGTTTAATGGACTCACAGTTCCACATGGCTAGGGAGGGCTCACAATCATGGCAGACGACAAAAGGCACATCTTACAACGCAGCAGGCAAGAGAGAGAAAGAACCAAGTGAAAGGGGTTTCCCCTTATAAAACCATCAGATCTCATGAGACTTACTACCATGAGAACAGTATAGGGGAAACTGCCCCCATGATTCAATTATCTCCCACCAGGTCCCTCCCACAACATGTGGGAATTATGGGAGCTACAATTCAAGATGAGATTTGGGTAGGGAAACAGCCATATCAGACAGAAAGAGAAAAAAATGAGCCATGATCAGTAGAACGTGGGGACAGAGCAAACCTCTAGCATTTTTACTTATGAGAGTCTGTAAATTCCACATTTCCTATTACTCCAGGTTAAGTTCATTTTCCATGGTTTGTAAAGGGAGTCCCAACTAATCAGGAAACTTCCACTGGCTGTCAGTGATATGCCCAGAATAAAGAACTGGTCCATCTGGTGGTACGGTTTAGGTAGTGAGCACACTGCCCTTGACTGGAAAGGTAGGTATTCACTATCTGTTAACAAAGTGGCTGTTAAACTCCTCTCTATGTATCTCAGACCACAAGCTGGAGGGTTTGAGAACTTGATGAAGTGTCCCGGATGATTCTCATGGCCTTTTGTAAATTTCTCCAAAGAACAGGCAGTCTTACACTTAGACTGGCACAGTGAGAAACAGAGAAAAGAAAATAAATATCTGACCACACTGGCACATTCTGCCCATGGCCAGGAACCCAGAATGGCTGAGTAGGAAAATCACGAGCCTTGTAGGGTTGAAAGCCAAATCTAGTCCAAGGCTCAGACCTCCTTTTCCAGCAATCTTCCATAAGATAGGAGGTTTAAAATACACCCAGCACTCCACTGACGGGTGCAGCAAACGACCATTGCATGTGTATACCTATGTAACAAACCTGCACGTTCTGCACATGTATCCCAAAACTTAAAGTATAATAAAAAAATAGAATAATAATAAATAAAATTACAATAAAAAAGTACACCCAGAGGCTGAGGGGTAGGGATATAGGTGGTAGATGAGCTGAGATGCTAATACAGAGCTCTCATGTATTCTCTAAGTCCAAAGGCACATGAACACCATCGTGGAAAGACGTTTCACTCCACTCCACCCAAAACTCCATGGAAATGAGAAATACAAGTGAAAAAAGTAGCCTACAATTTTGTGACAAATTAAAAATGATGAATATATTTTGTTTCGTAAAGACAAATATATTCCCTAGATATGAAATTCCAAGGTAATAGGTAATAAAGTAGCTACTAACAATCAACTTCTCATTGATATAGAAAGTATGGACTTATCTGCATTTATTCCAAATATATAGCTTTATTTCCTTTGTGAATACTAGTAGTAATTCTACTATACATTTTTAATAAATTATTAAATTGGCAGGAGACATTGTATCGGGGAATGAGAAAAAAGGCAATTATGATTAATAAAAAATATTTCTTAAAAAATAATGGGAATTCTTTTCTTCATTTACTTTCAAATCCATTCTGCTACTGAGCTACAAAAGATAATAACACCCAGAGTGCCGATCCAAAATCACAGCATTCACTCACACATATTTCCATCTCATTAATGAAAAACAAAAGTTTCTATTTGAAGCACATTTTGTACTATCCAATATAAACTTCCCTGTAGTTTGAACATACTATTAATTTATACAGTAAATAAATATCTGAAGCTTCCACATTTACTGTGATAGGAAACTTTATGTGTCTACTTGGCTAAGGTATCGTGCCCACCTGTTTGGTCAAGCACATGTTTAGATATTGCTGTGAAGGTGTTTGTGAATTTGATTAATAGTTACAATCAGCTAACTTTAAGTAAAGCAGATCACCAGCCATCATGTTGTGGGCCTCATCCAATCAGCTAAAGAACTTAAGAGAAAAGACGGAGGTCCCCCAAAATCAGAATTCTCCTCAAGACTACAACATAAATACCCTGTTTGAGTTCCCGGCCTACTGGCCTGTCTCGCAGATTTCAGACTTTATACTGCAGCATCACCCCTCCCTGAATTTCCTGCCTGTCAGCTCACCCCACAGATTTTGGATTTTCCAGTCCCCATAGCTATATGAGCCAATTCCTTAAAATAATATGCATATTATCTCTCTAATACATGCGTGTGTGTGCGTATGTGGGTGTGAGTGTATATGTGTTCTGTTTCCCTTGAATGAACTTCTCTTATTAGAATAACATTTAAATGCCCCCAAAAAGATCTTGGCTGAAACTCTACCTTTCAGGAGAAGAAAGGTCTTTACTCTGCATGATTGAAAGAAGTGGTACAGAGCCTGTTTTCTCAGCCCTAGTTATTTCCTAGAGGAATTTGCTGACTTCACTCTGTGGCCTGAGGGGAACTGGTCTCACCCATGTCCAGTCCACAGGAGCAGCTGGCTTTATGCAGCTTTGTTCATTAACACAGGGCCTGTTTGGAAATCCTACTTTTCAAGTCATTAAACCACGCCTACCCAGGACTTCTTCACAGAAGTGCTGGATTCCGCCTGTAGTACTGAGTCACAGGCAATCATGTTTGTATTTTGGAGAGTTTGCTTGGCCTGTGTGCTGCTGCCAAGTCTCCACATTGGCAATGGCCAATTCCATTTGTGATTTTGGTAAACACAGTATGTTTCATAAGGTACTGATGGTAAAAGTAAATCCAAAATTCTAAGCTTTGATTTTCAAAATCCTGGCCAGAACCAGCTATTTATATTTTAATCAGCAGTTAGGGCAGAGGGTAGCTAAATGCAGTCGATGCTTTCTAGAAAAGGCAAATAAAAGATTTTGAATATAATTTCTAGTCATTCAGTCATGGTATACATTCTCCTCCTACCTCAAGTCAGCGACAAGCTTCCCTTCACCTTCTATCTCCTGTTTCCTGTTACACATTTACAATTAACTTACGTCTCTTAACCACACCACCTCTTTAGTGGCACCCAACGGCATTCATTGTTTCTTCCCCCTTGTTCCTACCTTTCAGACTCTTCAGCTTCCATCTGATATCTCCCAGCACCCACTGTAGGCCATGGTATCACACTCAGCCCCAAGAATGCCACAGGAATGTCACCCAGAGACTGACCTCAAAATGCTCACAGTAAAGCCATTCATTATAACCAAAGGTGATTACTCAAAGTCTGAAAGAGATTTTTTTTAAGTGCATTCTTAAAATTAGAAAAAAAAATCCACAATCCTTGCTTAATTAATTATAGATGAAACTCGGTCAGCACAATGACAAATCACTATATTCCTACCTTGACCCTAAGTGATGGTCTAATGGCAGTAAGGAACAAATGGCAAGAATCAAGAGAGAACTGAGAAAGATACTGTGAGAAAACTGGAGTAAACATAACATTTGGCGGCACTTGTATGTGCACAGCATGATGTGAAGGAAATGCCAACTGTGACAGTATCACTGACCAAAGAAATAGATACCAGTCAGGGTGATCCAAACAGTATCCAGTTCAGAAATACACATCTCATGAAAAGATACTGTATACTTACATTGAAAACCTCTAAGTTTCTGTTTACATGCAGTGGGAAACAGTCTCCTAGATCCTGGAATTACACTGACTGACCCTTTAGAAACAGAAGCAAGCAGAGAAGAAATGTAATAGAGCAACAAAATATATGTATTTGAATTACTTGTTCATAGAAGACCCAATTAATTATTCAGCAAAAAGAAAAGAGGCAGCTGGAAATGAACAATAGGAAACCAATTTGATAATGGGTTTGCCCTTATGTGTGCACTTTACCAGCTGAAAGGTCCAACTAATCACTCTTTCTCTCTCCTTTGACTGTCTTTTACTTTGCTGTTTCTCTGTGTCTCTCTTTTGATGTTTTTCTCTCTTTCTTTTCAAACCTCTTCCAAATAAAAGAATCACATTCAAACCTCGGGAGATTAATCAAAACCTGTCAAAATTGGAAAACACATAAATCTCTGGGAAGAATCTACTTAATTGGAGATTGCTTCCCAACTTCTCACCAGGTCTCTTGTGCTAGGGAAAACTCACTCTTTTTCTCTCATCACTCCACCAAAACTGCTTTGGTCAGGCTCCCCAAGGACCATCCTCTTTCTAAAGCTGTGGACAACTTTTAGGCCTTCTTTCCTTTACCTTCCTGCAGCATTTGACAGGTGCAGGCACAGCCAAGCTCTTCCTGGGTCTTTGTGTTTGGCTTCATGAACAGCATTCTCTGCACGTTTCCTTCCTACTTCACTGGCCACTTCTCCCTCTTCTGTTGTCTCCCCCTCTCCCTGGCATCCCAATCATGCTCACACCAGGGCTCAGTGGTCTTACCACCTCCTCTTTATTTACATTCACTTTCTTGGAGATCTCATCCAGTCTGGTGACTTTAAATATCACACCTACATTGATGAATCTCAAGTCACTGCCCACACCTGGACCTTGACTCCTAGATCCACCTGCCTACTGATCCACTGCCACTTAGATCCACTGACAGCTGGGTGCCCCACAGGCCTTGGTGAACTTGAAACTCATCTCGAGTTGCTCCACCTCTCAGACCTGCCCCACTCACTTTCTTCTCCTTCTCATTTGGTGCCAATTGCATCCCTACAGTTTCTGAGGCCGAAAATCTTGGGAGTCACTCTTAACTCAGCCTTTTCTCTCCCATTATACACCTAATCCACCAGGTAACTACGTTGATTCTACCTTCTGGATAGGTACAGCGTTTAGTCACTCTTGCCACCTCCATTGTTCTCTCCTCCTCGTCTGAGCCGCCATCATGAGTCACTTGGATTGACAACATCATCTCTGAACTGGTCTCTCCGTGTCCACCACTGCTGTCCTGCAGTCTGTTCTCTACAGGTTCATCAGACTGATCCAAGTCTATGTCAGATCACATCACTTCTTGGCTCAAAAGCGTCTATGATAAACAAGGCCCTGGAAAACCTGGCTGAGCATTCGTTCTCCTAAGTATCCTCCCACTATTCTCCTTCCAGCCACACTGTCCTCCTTGTTGTTCCCAAAGCACATTCAGCACACTGCCACGGGTGGCCCGTTGTGCTCACTGCTCTCTGGGCCTGGACCCACCTTTTCAAAGCCAGGGTCATGGCTAACTCCCTCACCTCCTTTACTTGTCAGTTCTACATAAGTATCCAACATAAAAGTTCAACTGCATTACTTTTGCCTGGAATCCTTTCTCCCCAACATTTCTCCACTTTTATTTTGTTTTCCATGGCACTTATCAACATCTAACATACAATTTACTCATTTCTGTTTGCTGCTATTGTCACCCTCCCAAACAGCTGGGCACCGAATCCTAGCCAAGCAGACACTTAAAATTACCTAACACAGTAAATGTGGAAGCTTCTGATATTTATTTACTTTATAAATTAATAGTATGTTTGAACTACAGGGAAGTTTATATTTGTTCTGTGATATATTCCAAGAATCTAGAAGAGTGCCTGGCTCAAAGAAAGAGCACAGTAAACACTTGTTGAGTAAGTGAATACTTAAAACTCTAATTTGAAAACTGTATCCAATATGTGCAAAATCTCTCCTAAAGCTTACAGAAGGTATATATTCCATCGTAACACAAGTATTGAATGTACAGTAAAATCAACACTGAACTAGGAATTCAAACCCTGGATCTGAACCTGGATCTCGTTCTAATGATTTGGCCATGAAGTAGTTCTTCAACCTTCCTGAGACTCAGTTCTTTACCTGTAAAATCAGGATAACGTTTCACAGTTTTTGTTGTTGTTTTGGTTTTTAAAACCAAATATGATGATGCCTGTAAAACTATAAATTCAGAAAAGCAAGATCATCTGATAAGAGGCCCCACTATTCTCTTCTAAACTGGGCCATTTGTGGTGCGCTGTCATTTTTCATAAAGCAAGTGATAAAAATATTCGGTAACTGTAATGTGCAGCTGCACTCACAGACCAAAATAAATCTGATTAAGACACAGTTCCTTAAAGAGTGATGGTTACTTGGGTTTTTGCAATCAAGCATAAAAAACCTGTAATGCCGGAGGGCAGCCTTAAACCAGGGATTAGCTGGAGATGCCAAAAGGATTTGTGGAAAAGGCTTCAACCCACAGGTTGAAACAGGGACAGCAGCATCTTATGTTACCTAAAGATACCAAAGGTCGGTGGTGAGGTGTGTGGGCTCCTGAGCCAGACTCCCCAGGTATGAATCCTAGTTCCCCTACCTTTCCTGTGTGTATAACCTTGGACCAGTGAACTAACCTCACTGCACCAGAAAAACAGAGACCATTTGTAGGATAAGCATGAGGATTAACTGAGCTACCAGCTAGGATGCACTATGATACGTGCTCAACAGAAATTCCTCTGGGCAAACAAGGGAGTTTAGTGTGTACCTCCAACAGGTAAAAGCATTTTTCCTTCCAATTAAATAAAGACCAGTGGAGAGGAGATCTGTAAGCACCTTATTAGGTGAAAAACAAAATCTAAAGATAAAAAGGTATATGAAATACACACAACTAAAAGCCACTTTTAACTTATCTTGAGATTATTCAGAGATTAAGTGTTCTTGAACTCAGTCACTTTAGAATAGAGACTTCTGGTCACCCTGCATAGAGGTTCCCTAAATGAGGTTCTGATGCAGAGGCATTCACATCACTTGGCAACCTCTCAGACATGTGCATTCTTAGGCCTCACCATAGACCTAATAAATCAGAAACTCTGGGCCCCAGACCTAGAATTTTAACAAGCTTTCTAGATGATGGGGATGGAGGTCATAGTCTGCAAACCACTGCCCTAAGCCATCAACTCCAAGAGAGAATAAAGGATATTGCCGGATAATTGAACTTGACTCTTCACTGCTTTATCTAAGTTACTCATTTATAAAGTGTGGTTGCAAGAAAAGGCTTTGAGAAAGCACTGAATGAATACTATGTGCATTAAGAAATTGTGGTTAGTTTGGTAGGACACAAAATCTTCAACTCACAAATATCTATTCAGCATTAATTATCTATAAGCCACCATGCCATAAACTGGGAGAGACAAAAAGAACAAAACATGGACCTTGCCCCCTGGGAGTTTATAATATTATAAGGTATTCAGATACAGAAAGAATGAACAAAAATACAAAGCAAAATACATTTTCTGCTTTCACAGCTAAGAAATTGTGCAAAGTTCTGGAATATTGACTACACAAGGCAAGATCAGAACAGGAGTTCATTCGGCATGGCCAGAGGGAACGAGGTAAGAAGGGATGCTGTGGAAGGGGAGGCTGATGGGAAGTTGGGAGTGAGTGTCATCTGAAGGAGTGTGGTCTTTATCACTTTTTCAGCACAAAGTTGCTGAAGCCTTTTGCAAAAAGCTGTGTTTCTCTGTATTTGACAAACTCGGCTCAGGATGATAGTTTAGTATCAATCTGAGTGTCGAAGTTAGAAAGAGGCTAGAAACAGGAAGAAAAGGTAACTGTCCAGAAAAGAGAGGTGGGAGGGAAGAAGCGGAAGTAAAAAGTGCAAAACAGAGGATAGAATATGAAAGGGCATCAGGAACTACAGTGGCAGAATGAATTACCAGATAAGTCAAATAGCACCCCAGGTTTAAAACTAAAAAGAACACCAGAAAATACATCTCCCTTCGACATATATGTGGTTTGTGATATGATTCACTTACTGGTAACATGGCTGAATCTGAGCTATCTATAATATTTTTAAAATATGTACTTGGACCAGAATAAATTTGAACCTTATGTGATGAGTTCCTGGCACAAGAAATAAAAACAAAATCACAGCATTTTAGAGTGTGAAAGCAATATGGGTGGTTTTGGAAATCCCTTTAATAATTATATAAGATTATTTATTTTCAAAATTATCAAATTCCCAAACAACCCACTTAAATAGTTGAAATTAGTGCATGCAGACATATCAATGTCCAATAAGCTGATATAAGACCATGCATTTAAAAAATTTCACGTACTTCACATTAAATATTTGAACTTAAAAACCATTCTTATACTACTGACATCAGGATTAGATTCCTAAATTATATAGTCCATACTAAATAATATAAACATTGGTTTTCACAGTTCAATTTCCCCTACTCTTACATGGTTAATTTGAACCCAATACAAGAAGAGATAGAGGAATGGTCCTCCCTGTGGAGCAAACACTGGAAAAGAGTCCGGGATGATGAGGATGTGCCAGCCATATCAAGGTACAAAGCTCTGGCAGGGGGAATGTTTGCAGGGGGCATGTGTGGTGATACAAAGGCACCGAGGCAGGAACAAGCCTTGTTTGTACAAGAAACAAAAATGACAATGAGGCTGGAGCACAGCAGTCAATGAGGGTGTGTCAGCAGGCCGTGGTAAAGATGAGCTCCCTCCTGCAAGAGAGCCGGACAGGGTGCGAGCAAGAAGACAATACGATCTGATGACCCTTTGTTGATGAGTTTATACCTGTGTCCTAATGAGGCCTGCAAATCTTGTCATTTGGAGCCAGAATAATGCACAAGGCTCTTGACTCATAAGGGTTATCTATGATCTTTGGGGTCAATAAGCAGAAGAGCTGATATATATTAAGTACGGGTTAACCTAGTTAGTGTCATATTTAATAAATTTGAGCTGAGCTACAAATGTGCATATTGGATCAGGGACTACCTATGCTATTAACGAAAAAATATCTTCTCTATAAGGGAAATGATGCCTCTCTGCTCTACAATGTGTTTTGTGATCGTGCATGAGCATATAAGAAAAGGAAGAATACATAACATGATATATTATGATTTCAACACGAACCTTCCAGCCAGGATCCACAAGAGGCTGACAAGGTCTGCCCATGATCAGGATGGCCGTGAAATGGAAAAGAGAACTTTTCAGATAGGAAGCACAGAAACCGTGGGTTCCTCAGGGGCCTGTAGCTAATCTGGTACTCCTTATGGCATATGTTTGGAGGCTGGACTTACTCCCTCAAAATGACTGCAATCAAATGAAATCACAGGTAATGTGGCTTCAACCCAGCCATGGACCATTTTTTAAAGTAACTTTATATGGGGATTGCTTGTGCTTATTTTTCACTCTTGCTTCCCTCCAGTTTTAATTTGATGTTTCTTCTTATCAATCCCTAGACACCTTCCTAAAGACTTTCCACAACATTGGATTCCATTTAGTAATAACAAAAATAGGTGGCAAAGTTGGTTTTATATAATATTGCCTTATAAATGATGTCAGTATACATGCACACAAAGAAACTCCCAGAATTTTACAGGCAAATATCCAGTTGATAGGAATGGGGTGAGGGGGTGGAAGGTCAGATGACAGAAAGAACTTGGAAGTGTTCATAAGGTAACTAAACCCAAAATTGCTGCTGCAAATGTAAGGTTATAATACAATCAATACAATACCAATATCTGTCCTATTCCTTGTACTTTCACCAACTATATTGCTCTACACGAACCCTGCAGATAACTTACTGATATATGTATCATGGATGCATATTCTTAGCTATGAAGCATTAATTTTTCTGTTACTATCCACGTTTAATCAAATAATAAGACAACAATAAGAATAAGTAAGAACAGGCTGGGCGCGGTGGCTCACGCCTGTAATCCCAGCACTTTGGGAGCTGAAGTGGGTGGATCACGAGGTCAGGAGATTGAGACCATCCTGGCTAACACGGTGAAACTCCGTCTCTACTAAAAATACAAAAAATTAGCCAGGCATGGTGGCGGGTGCCTGTAGCCCCAGCTACTCGGGAGGCTGAGGCAGGAGAATGGCGTGAACCTGGGAGGCGGAGCTTGCAGTGAGCTGAGATCCCACCACTGCACTCCAGCCTGGGCGACAGAGTGAGACTACGTCTCAAAAAAAGAGTAAGTAAGAATAAAACAACAATAAAACTAGCTAATATGTCACAAACTTATATACGCTGTCCCCAAGTTAAATGCTTTACATGTATTATCTTGTTAATTGGAAAAACCCAATGAAGTAGATTCTATGATGGTCAAGTCACAAGGCTAATGGCTGGAATCAAGCCTGAACTCAGACACACACTGATGCTCTTGCAGTGGCAAGAGCATCTCCTTCACGACTGTCTGCTAAGACACAGCTCATGCTCCTTTCCTGTATGGAGTCTTCACTCTCCTTTAACACTGACATCTCCTTCCTATGAATGACTGAAGCAGTTCATTTCTGTGCCATTATGTGTTATGCTTAACACATGGTGCCTTGTTTCATAATTTGCACTATCACCACAGGTGTTAAATTCCACATGCAGACTTTCATATGGTCACAGATCTAGAAGAACAAAACAAAATACAGTAAATGACAATGAAAATAGAAATTAAAATATCTTCCCATCAATCACCAACCCTAATGATTATAAAATTATTGTAGGAAGAATAAATATCCAGTTCTTGGATGAAAACAAGTTCATGTATCATCTGGACCCCCTATATGTCTACACGGCTCTGGGGGACCTCTTATCAGTCATTTTCCTGCTGCCCACTACTTGCTTTCAATACAGGAAAGCCCTAGAGACCTTGCACATGATTTCCACAGAACAATCTCCTATTCTTACCCTTAATAACTGCTGTTCATCTATGAGAGCCACCTACATGCCTGTAACTCACACAAACCTCACACAACATTAGCCTTTGTCTCAATACTCTCTCTTCCAGATCCTGCTTTCTTCTCACTTAACCTTTTTCTCAGTAGCAAAATTCATTCATTAATGGGGTGAAATCAGTGTCCCCATAAAACTCTGAGCACCACAAGGGCAGGTACCATACCTATTTTGTATTCATCACTCTTTCCTTAACACCTATACTTACCACAGTATAAGCACACTATAGGGACTACCAGATATAGACTGAAAGATCCCTCCCCATCCCTTTATTTGCCATTTATGTAAGGAACTGGCAAAATAAGGGAGAAAAAATAATACAGTTGAATTGTTACTGTACTTTTTACAACTGTCAGTCATATTCATTCATCATAACAACTGTGATCAATCGGATTAAATATCTAAAATATTTAAGGTTCAATTGGTTTATGCTACAATTAAACATGTGAAAACTCGACAATTTTATCAGACAATAAATTTGAAGTACAAGTTCATTCAAAAGCTAGATCTGCCTTGTAAGTTGTGGGTTCCTATTCTGCCAGTAAATGCCAGGGGAAGAGTGATTTTTTCAGTATTTTAGCATTTCCACTTCAATTTTCCATGAAAATAGAAATTGCAGAAGTACCAAAAATAAAAAAAAAAAACTGCTACTTCTTACAACCAATTCTTGTTCTAAAGCCTATTTCCTTAAGCAGTGTTCTTACTCTATTATACTTGCTCACTCACACTGAAATTAACTAGCAAGTGATTTTATTCAGTATTATATGCTATTGTGATGTCTTTGAATCCTTGGATGACAAGAATGTATAGACAGCATATGTATAATAATACACAAATAATTTTCAAAATAGGGATGTTCTGTAACCAGGATTCACTGGCCATAAAATATTTTAATCTCATGATGAATTCATCTATTGAGAGGTATTACATCTTTTAAGCAAAATAGCACCCACATTTCCCATACACAATGCTTTTTACAGATTTACTAATGTTTCAACCACTGGACAATTCTGTAATCACATTTGCTGGACAACTCCGTTCTTAGTAAATTGTAGAGCTCAGTTGTAAATGCTGTTGTTTTAATAATATTTTGTAGCATTTTAAAAGATACATAATCCCTAATGTTTAACACAGAGGTTTATAACCAATTCTCTATGAGAGCTAAGTACTGTTAAGCTCATGTGTAAATTTCACTGTTTTAGTATCTTAATTGGATTTCAGGTAATTATAGCTAAGATTCTATAATGCACATAAGAATTGTTTCAGCTACAAAAATAGGAAAAATTTAAAATATACACATGCCTTTACTGCTTATAAAAATTACAAGCCAGCAGCTGTTTGTTTTTATAAAAGTGCTATAATTTACCTTACAACAGATATGTAAAGAAACTAAACCAGGTAATTTAGGTACCAATTAGAACTTTTAATTTACTTTTATTCAAGCAGTGACATAATCTACCACAGTTGTAGCATTTAAATACAATAGGTTTTTGAAGAAGGTTGGCACATCTCCGTTACTCTAGGGTCTTGCATAAAACATGTCAACCCCCTAAATATTGCAAATATAGGGCATTGTACCAAGTCTGCCTAAATTGCCATCTACACATTACTATAACAGTAGAGGTTTTCTCTCAATAAAACATAATTTTCTTTTGTTGCTAAAAGGTAAATAATGTTTTCAGAAATCTTTCTATGGGTATTTTGAAGTGATCTTGTTCTAAAAGGTACTGGAATGCTCTTCCTGTTACTGCCCTCTAAGATGTAAACTATAGAAAATGACTTGAACAGAAAACAACCTCTCCCACATACATGTTCTGACATACATAAGTCCGTTTTTTACGTCTGTACTGCATGATCACCAGTGTATGTGATGGTTTCGAGTCTTTGAGTTTTATGTTTCAAAAAGTCTTAGAGTCCCATTCAGCCTTCTCTGCTCAACTCTAGACTTGTATCATCTACTGCCTATTGGACCCCTCCACTCAGACATCTGATAAACCTCTGCCACACGACACAGCATAATACCACATAACAGAACCGCAAAATAAAAACATAACATACGTGATCTACTGAACCTCTCCCACCCAAACTTCATTTTCTCCTCTATCAGTGAATAGAATGCCATCCTTCCAGTTGCTATGCCAAAAACTGGGAGTCATCTTTTATCCAGATATTTCTTATACTCCATCCAATCTGTCAGCAAATTCTTTGACCTTCAGAACATAACCAGAAGATGATCACCTCTCTCGCCAACTCTCCTCTGAATGCCATTGTCCAAACCGATGTCATCTTTTGTTCAGGCCCTCTGCAAGGGCCTGCTATCTGAGCTACCATCCCCACCCCACAATTGAGCAGAGCAGTCAGAAGAATCCTTGCAAAACATGAACTCGATCACGTCCCTTCTCTGCTCAAAACTCTGCAGTGTGAAAGCCAAAGGGCCCTCACAGTGGCCTACAGAGTCCACTTGATGTGTTCTCCCATCATCTCTCTGAACTGATGACTACATTTCCTATGATTTGTCTTTGTGCCTGTATGCCAGCCATGATTGGACTCCTTGGCATTTCTTGAGTATACTCGGCATTCTCACACCTTAGGGACCCAATTTACTGTATCTACAAGGCTCCCATCCCTATCTTGTTGAAATATTAGCTCAAATGATGTCTTCTCAATGTAACCTACCCTGACTACCCTATTTATTAATAGAACTTCCAACAATGCCCCTATCATTTTGTGCCCAATCCCTCTAAACTTGCTCTGTGGTTTTCTATAGCACTTGTTGCCTCATTAGATAATCTATACTCAAATTGGGTGAAATGGAATTAAATGGGAAATAGAAATTAAGACTTCTTTCAACTACTGATTTAAACAAATTCCCACATTTATATTATCTAAATATGGACCAATTGTTAGGAAACTTTTCTCAAAGATTGTCCTGTTTTAACCAACTTACTACTAGAAATTTTCCATTTAAAATATTCCATTTAAAATGAATAATTTATGGAAAATAGAAATTTTCCATTAAAATGAAGGCATTTGTTATAGTAATTCATGTTTACTATAGTATTTTCAGGACAGCTGGTCAAATTTTGGGACGGTTCCCTCTCAAATCTTGGAATTTGTTCAAGTATGCACTAACAACATGACATTTTCTTACTTTGAAGGCACCATGGTTTTGAAAAAATTTATTCCATCTATTCAAAGACTTCTTCCCAAAAGTACATTCATGGAGTATGGTTTTAGGAAACTGGAAAACTTGATGCATTTCTTACCATTAGTTCTAAAACAGACATTTCCATGCCTTGCCCTATAATCCTAAAAAGTTGATATTTTTGAAGAGTTACTCAAAAAATAACAATCATATTACTACCATTTCACCTGCTTTCTCATTCCCTAGCCCTTACTTCAAAAAGGAGTCTTCATTTTGCCATAATTATTAGAACATTGTTTCTTGGCTATATGACAATTTATCTCCTTTGAGACATTGGCCAGCTCTTCTGTTTTCAGCCTCCTGAGAGTTCTCAAACTGCTTTATATTTGCTGTCAGTGCACAGAAGATGAGAAAAACAAGCACTATATTAAACTGAATATGAATAAAATAGAGTGAATATCATTTGAATACACAAGAAAAACAGTTTTCTGTATCCCATTCAAGAGAAAAATTCGGGCTAACATGAAATATAAAGACTAGTTAGACTTCAAAATTCAATGTATACAGCTCAGAGTTAGATTTGGAGTCTCTGTACTGCTTAGCTGTCCCTAGTTTAGCAATGCAACCTGAGCACATCTATTTTCTCGTATTTCATTTAACCTTTGAACTTACATGAAAATGTCCACGTGTTTAAATTGTTCTCCTAAGAAAGTTAAAAGCTTTTTCTTTATGAAAAGAAATTATGTATTGATATTCATCTGTATTCTCCACAGTACAGAGCACACTGTTATGCAAATAGATGTTCAATAATAAAACTGTTGATTGCCAAACAATTGTTGTTTCTTAGTGTAAATGGTATATCCCGAAAATATTCTCTCTCAGGACTTGAGGGCTGTAGTTCTCAAAGGATTTTCCTCAGTGGGAATAAATCAAATTATGGGGCCAGATATATCACACCAGGACCTCATGCACAATAGCTTCCTTAGCTTAGGAACCAATTATTTTTGATTGGTGTAAGCATTACATGGACAGCTGCTACCAGGACAATAAAAATTATTAATAACTTCCGGCAGTAAATTCAATTATTGTGATTATAGATGCTTGGATATGTGTTACATGGGCAAACCAGGAAGTGAAAGAACCTCCTTTTTAATGCTGATTTTCATAAAAATAATCAAATCTGAGCACTGGAAGGCCAACTTAACAATTGCTTGGCAAACTCATGTGCTACAGTCAGCATAAAATGATAATCACCATCCACACTTTGCCTCTTCTATCAAAGTACCACTTCTGTCCAAACCAAATTTGAGAATAATAAAATCGCATATTGGAAGCAACATATTTAACACAAGATAATAGGCAATTTAACAGTCTGATGCAGTGTTGTCTGACACAAAGAGATGGTTTTACACCCGCAAATTCTACAATTATATTCAACGTTCTCTACAAAATAGATATAATAGATAACTGAAATCAGCAGAAGTACACCTAGGACTAAGAGCTCCTGATGTCAGGTTTTATTTAGGGTACATCTAAAGCAGAACTCCACGTTCTTTCAGCAGTTCGGGCCTGCTCTGCTGATTCACCACTGCTGCATCATGAATTGATCAGGATCACGAACATCATGTTTCACTGCTCTGCTCAGGTCAGTGTGTCCACGTCCTAATTACTGCTTGACTTGCTTTGTCTTCCTCAGTCACAGGAAGCCACTCCCCACAACGAAAGGCAGGCTTCCAAGAGGTCACTCGAGGGACGCCACCAGCAAAGGCCTTGACCAACATCCGCTGCCTGAAAAAAAGGGTCAGGTCCCAGAGACAAATCATTCTTCAATTTTAACAGCAGACAAATGATGCTGTTCTTCCTAGAAAGTTCTATTGCCAGTATTTAGTAGAAATCATTATTGTACTACTTAGAAATGTGGATGCCACAATAAGCAGATACGAAATGTGACATTTAGATTATTTACAAATCCTCTGACCATGATTCTTGCAAAACAAATATGATCATCTTACAACCAAAGGGAGTTAAAATTGTATCTCAAAGTCTCCCCTTTCTCCTCTAGAAAGGCCACTCAGCTTACTGGTCCCAGCACCTGGCTGACTCTCCAGCAGACCTAGGATTAGCACTCCCGCTGCCCTTCCTGGATCCACCATCAACCTGTCTGGTGTAAGGCAGGCTTTCTCAGCCACAGGACTGCTAACATCACAGGACAGATAACTGTGTTGTAGGGGGGCTCTCCTTTGTATTGTAAGATGTGAGTGGCATCCCGGGACTTTACAGCCTAACTTAAGAGCAGCCCTGCCATGCCTCCTCCACCAGTTGTGATATGCAAAATGCCTCCCGTCAGTGCTCAGTGTCCCTCAGGTGGCAAAACTGTCCCCACTTGAGAGCTACTAGTCTACAGTGAATCACAAACCTGTCTGCCTGTCTTGTCTCAACTGTTCTTCTTCTTCCTTTTTTTTTTTTTTTTTTTTTTTTTTTGCGATGGAGTTTCACTCTTGTTGCCCAGGCTACAGTGCAATGGCACGATCTCAGCTCACTGCAACCTCTGCCTCTCGGGTTCAGGCAATCCTCCTGCCTTCAGCCTCTCAAGTAGCTGGGATTACAGGCATGTGCCACCACGCCTGGCTAATTTTGTATTTTTAGTAGAGACAAGGTGTCTCTATGTTGGTCAGGCTGGTCTCAAACTCCCGACCTCAGGTGATCCGCGTGCCTCGGCCTCCCAAAGTGTTGGGATTATAGGCATGAGTCACCTTGCCAGCCTGTTCTTGTTTTTGAATGTGTAAAATGGGCTGATTTAAGAATATGAGATGGAGAAGAGCATATTTACAAGCATATTCACAAAAGTTCCTTTCAGAACTAGGACTATATTGCTTGGAAGTTCTCTTTTTTTGTTTGGCAGCCTATCTGTTACTGAAAGGAAGAAATTTCAAAGAGCCTGATATGGGAAGAACTATGTGTTTTGAGAAAGGGAGAGAATTTATCAATAACTTCAAAAAGAAAGGGAAAAGAGAAAAAGGAATTACTAAAGAAGAATAACTGTCAACCTCTTTCGGTGTCAATTAACTAAATAAACTCTTGATATAATTCATTTTTATTAATAGAGACCAGCAAAGGAGACAGATTTTCACTTCTAAGTTGGATCAGTGTGGGAAGCAGAAAATACCCGCCAAATGCATACATGTTCTAATTCCTAGAACCAGTGAATATGTTATGTTCAACACAAAAGAGAACTAAGGTTGCAGATAGAATTAAGGTCTCTAATCAGCTGAATTTAAAATTGGGAGATTACCCTGGATTATTGAGGTGGGCTTACAATAATCATAAGGGTCTTGAGAAGTGGACAAAGGAAGAAGAGGAGAACTATAGACGTAATGTGGAAAGTACTCAGCCTGTTGACACGGTCTTTGAACATGGAGGAAGGAGCCACAAGCCAAGGAATGTGGGGGCAACCTTTAGAAGCTGGAAGAGACAAAAAAAAAAAAAAGAGTTCTCCTCTAGAGCCTCCAGAAAGGAACACAGCCCTAGTGACACCTTGATTTTAGCCAACTGACACCCACATAGAGCTTCAAACATAAAGAACTTCAAGAGGAACAGGTGTAGTGGCTCACACCTGTAATCCCAACACTATGGGAGGCCAAGGTGGGAGGATCTCTTGAAGCCATTAGTTTGAGACCAGCCTGGGCAACATAGAAAGACCTTGTCTCTACAAAAAATTTAAAAGTTAGCCAGGTGCAGTAGCACATGCCTATAAACCTAGCTACTCGGGAGGCTGAGGTGGGAGGATTGCTTGAGCCCAGGAGTTTAAGGCTGTAGTGAGCTATGATTTTGCTACTGCACTCCAGCCAGGATGATAACGCCAGACGTTGTCTCTAAAAAAACCTTTAAGAAAATGCATTTGTGATGTTTCAGGCCATGAAATTTATGGTGATTTGTTATAGCAGCATCAGAAAATGAATGCAGTCAGGTATAACCAATGCATCATGTGAGGACACAGGACTTGGTTAAGAGGAAGCCTGAGCAGGATGCTGAAATCTCAGTTGCCCCATAAATGGAAGTATGGGCCAAGGTTAACCATCTACAAAAATTAGGAGGTCCCCACTGACAGCTCTGACACAGGAAATTTAAAAACAAATACATTTCAGAGACTGGGAGAACTGAAGGAGATTTTGTACCTAAAGTGTGCAGCACAGTGCCTGGCACATCCTACGTGCTAAATGTTTTTCGTGTATCTCCTACTGCATTTTTCCTACAAACAGAAAAGCTTTTGCCACAATGTAATCACCTTTCCCATGTTGTCCTAATAACAAACTACACTACTGCTCATGCAAAATAACGCACAGGGAGAAAGAGAAATCACATGCCATTAGGCTTCTCTTGGAATTCTTCGCGTGATCAATAATGGCATTCTCTTCTGTGTGGTCCCAATCAATACATGATTCTAGTTATCATGAACTCACTCCAAGACACTGCCTCCCTGACACCTTATCACGAGCAGTAGATAAGCTGTAACAATTTTTCTAGATATCTGCAAGCACATCTATCACTATGACAAATGCATGATGTGGCATTATATCTTCTCTTCTTAGCCTTGTTTTAATATCACAAGTCTGTATGTAATACCACAAGGTTCTGATCCAAGCTCACATTTTAACACTTTCTGGACTGCCAATGCATAAAGACCTTTCTTGACTATCCAGCTGGTTGGCTGGTACAAAATACTGTGAAGCCAGGGACAGTTTCAACAAGCCGAGTTATTCCAGAGAAGGATGAACTTGCTAGAGGCTGTGGTACTAATTTTATTGCATGTTAATTCTAGCCAGGAAAATTGCCCTTTGCTCAGACTTTGCACTGATTTCAGAGAAAAGTCCAATAACTATTTGAGGCAAGAAATAATGGCTGTTTTTGTTTTTACTTGGGGGAAGAAAATACAAAATCACAGAAAACATTACAGGCAAGGAATAACATCTCAGATTATTATAATCAGCCAATCAGAACTTTAACGAGCTGTTTAAGATTTTCTCTCTCTTCCACATGGAGATGTCAGTTCTGTTTCATTAACAGGATACTCAGTCACACTGGCAGAAAATTCTGTGGCTACTGTTCAAGAAAGAGTGATCACTATTTTTAGAATTATTGTGTATTAGACCAGAAAGTAACTCAAAAGACCCACCAGTTTTGCCATTAGTTATAGATACTGAGACCATTCATTCATTCATTCAATAATAGCTATGCTCTATAAAGCCTGTGCTGGTCTCAACTAGTCAAAGACACTGACCCTAAATCACCCAGCAAATCAGTGATAAAGCTGTGATTCCAAGCCAAGAACTTTGGCAGATCACTGTAATCAATACACCTAGTAAAACACCAACTTACACTGTGACTTCATTAAAACAATGTACTATTTATAAATTGTAAGAATTTATGAAAAACAGAAACAGTGTAAGCAGCGCTGGACATCTAGAATGCCTCATTGTTTTATGATCTAAGGCACATCAGATTGCTTTTCCCAATTATCATGGAGCTAGTTCCCTACACTTCACCTCAGTGCTCTTTTGTCAACCAAGATAAACCCCTGATGGCGAAGCAGGGGCAGGATAGACAGAGTCCCCAGGTGGAGTACTAGCACTAACACTTACCATTATGTGTGACCTCTGACAGGTCACTTCACCTGCAGGCACAGCTAGAGCAAGCAGTGAAGCATGCGCAGGGGTGTCCCTTGCCTCCAATGCAGCCACCATCCCAGCTGTGGTGCTGAGGATCACACTAGCCCCAACTAAGACCTGCGGCTGGACTCCTGCCTCTGCTCTGTCAGGACAGTCTTTGGGTGCTCCAGGGTGGTGATTGGGGTGTGAATTCCACCTCAGGGCAGTCTGATGTGGGAAACACTAATGACAGACCCAAGCTACCAGTTTGAACATCATCTTACCTTCAAAAGAGGTATGAAACCCACTGAAAGTAAATTAATCAAACTAATGATCTTTGGTGTTAAATGACTGAATATTCAGAATCAAGGGGATCATGGAGTTTGCCTGCTCTTTAAAAGTATCCAACTCAACAAGAAGAAGAAAATGCAAAAGGGGCAAATGACTTGAATAGACATTACTCCTAAGAAGATTGCTATCGTTTCAATATTTGTCCCCTCCAAAATGCATGTTGAAACTTAATCCTCAATGTGGCAGTACTGAGAGATAGGGCCTTTAAGAGGTAATTGGATCATGAGGGATCTAAGTTCATGAATAAATTTATTCATTAATAGATTAATGAGTTATCATGGGAGTGGGACTGATGGCTTTGTAAGAAGAGGAAAAAAGACCTGAGCTAGCGTGCTCAGCCCTCTTGCCATGTGAGGCCCTCCACAGCCTTGGGACCATGCAGAGTCTCCAATAGCAAGAAGGTATTCACAAGATACGGCCCCTGGACCTTAGACTTCTCAGCCTCAATAAATGTAAGAAATACATTCCCTTTATTTATAAATTAGCCAGTTTTACATTTTTGGTTATAAGCAACCGAACACAGACAAGACAAAGACACCCAAATGGCCAATAAGCACAAGAAAAAACACCCAACATCAACAGTCATTAGGGAAGCGCAAATCAAAATTAGAGTATACCACTTCATATCCATTAGAATGGCCATACTTTAAAACATGGAAAATACGTGTTGGTGAAAATGTGGACAAACTGGAACCCTCATGCATTGCTAACAGGCATGTGAAATGGTACAGTCTATTCACTCAAAACAGGTAAACACAGAATTGCCATATGATGCACCAACCCCACTCTTAGGTATATACCCAAAAGAACTGAAAACAAAGACTCAGATACTTGCACACCAATGTTCACAGCAGCATTATTCACAATTGCCAAAAGGTGAAAGCAACTCGAATGTCAATTGATGGATGAATGGGCAAACAAAATGTGGTTTATTCATACAATGGAATATTATTCTGACATAAGAAGGTGCCAACTTCTGACACATGCCACAACATGGATTAACCTTGAAAGCATCATGCTGAGTGAAATAAGCCTGATACAAAAGGTCAAATAATATGTGATTCCACCTATATGAAGTACCAAGAATAGCCAAATTCATAAAGACAAGAAGTAGACTGATGTTGGCTATGGGCTGCGAGAATGGAAAGATGGAGAATTACTGTTTAATTGGTACAGAGCTGCTATTCGAAATAATGCAAAAGTTCTGGAAATGATAATGACGGTTGCACAGCATCATCAATGTATATAATGCCACTTACTTCTATACTTAAAAATGGCTAAGGTGGTAAATTTTATGTATGCTTTAATGCAATAAAAACATATCTATTTTTCAAAAGTATTTTGTCCAAGAGGTACACTAGAAGGTGAGGAGACAAGTCAATTTAGTCCAAATATGTGTATTTCCTTTTCCTGTGCCAGAAGGGGGTCACTAAGGTGTTAGGAACAAAATGCAAAAAAATAAGGAAGCAAGAAATATTCTAATTCCCCTGACACAACCGTAATTGGTAGTAGGATGAAAATCTCAAAATGTCTGCACCTTGAGAATATTAGAGAGGCCTTGAAGAAGCATGAAACCACCCGGCAAATACTTATACATAGACTGATTTAGAGTGGAAAAATGGTCATATTGCATCCACTACCACAATGCCTAGCAAAAGAGCCCAATGGAGAAAATCAGAAGGGAGAATATAGCACTGCGATAGGGGTTGGGTCCACAGAAAGCCTCTGCAAATCTACATCAGTGGTTCTCATTCATAGGCAATTCTGTCCCCTAGGAGGCATTTGGCAATCCCTAGAGACATTATTGGTTGTTACAGCTGGGTGGTGGAGTTCTGCAGGCATCTAGCAGAGGCTTGCGATGCTGCTCAATAGCCTGTAATGCAAAGGACAGCCCACAACAACAGTTATCCAGTCCATAATGCCAATAGTGCTGAAATGGAGAGCTGTCAGCTACATGAAAGCTGAGCCTTCTTTGTAGTTGGTCAATCAGTTAAGATGGAATGACAGGGACACTCATGAGCGAGCTGTACAGTCAGCAAACTTGGAGATGAATTTGCTTACAAAGAATATGCTTCTGCAGAATTCCCTGACTTAAGTAAGCTCGAGGATAAACAGACTCTCCCTTGGCTCAATTCCCTATAAAAGGAAGTGAAAAAATGCATCAAGTGCCTAGTCGGCTTTTACAGAGCAAAGCAAGAAAACCTGTCCTTTCCACATCTCCTGAAGAGCAGAGAATGGTTTGGTCCTTGCTGTTGCTACCATTCTGCTCACTCAGTTCAGTCATGAAGAGGTGGCCCCAGCATGTGCTAGTGCAAGAACTGGCAGGAAAATGGAAGTTAATGCCTGGAGGGAAACTTCCACAAATTCAAACAGTCAGGTGCAGAGGACAAACTTATTACCTACTGATAAGACATAACTCTGTAACCTCAATTTATGGAAAACTAACCTTTGGTGGAGACACAGGGGTAAGGTTTCTGCAACAGAATGAAGGTTTGTGTCCCCCAGAAATTCAAATGTTGAAATCCTAATTCCCAGTGTAATGGTATTTGGAGACAGGGGTCTTTGGCAGGTAATTAGGTTTAGGTAAGGTCATGAGGGTAGAGCTTCCATGAATGGGATTTGCCCTCTTGCAAGAAGAGGCCAGAGAGTTATCTAGGTCTTTCCACCATATAAGAATATAACCAGAAGTCAGCTAACCCCCGCTCAGAAGGGGGCCCTCATTCTCAGACTACCAGCCCTCAGAACTATGTGAAGTAAATTTCTGCCGTTTGTAAATTTCCAAGTCTATGGTAACTTGTTCTAGCAGGCACAAACTGACTTAAGACAGCGTTTCTCTAAGCCATCTCTCATGTTTACATGGCTTAGTCTGTAGATGATACCACATAGAGACAGAGAAGTTTGTTAACTTCCCTATGCCATAGTTTCCTCATCTGTAAAACAAGGATAAAAACAGTCCCTGTCTAATACGATTATTAGGGGGATTCAGGGAGTTAATATTCATAAAGGACTTGGAATAATAAAAAAGTACTACATATGTATTTATAAAATAAAGACTGTAAAGGGCTATCATATTAGAGGCAGCCTATCTGATTAGCATCATTTCTTTAAGAACGATCAGACTTAAAAGAATTTGTATTTTAAAGAAGAAAAGATAATAAAATCTTTAGGAATTTAACTGAGAGTTTACTAAGATTTCATCAGTATACCAAAGAAAGACTTTCTGGCACCCTCTAGAGATTTTATTTTTGTCTCTAAATAATCTTCATAATGTTGTTCGTATTTTAGTATTTTCAAATGAAACAACTCTTCACAACTTATTGTGAGACTTGAGATTGGATAAGCCCGAGACACAATTATACTAGTAAGAGTTTTCACTGTCAAATTTCTTATTCTAATATTGGGAAGCAGAAATGATTACATACTTTTAGGGGGAGGCGTAAAGATGTAGGATATTTCCTGCAGAAAAATCTATTCATTCTTTTTTATTATTATCATAAGTTCTGGGACACATGTGCAGAATACACGTGCCATGGTGGTTTGCTGCATCCATCAACCTGTCATCTACATTAGGTATTTCTCCTAATGCTATCCCTCCCTTAGCCCCCCACCCCTCAACATGCCCTGGTGTGTGATGTTCCCCTCCCTGTGTCCATGTGTTCTCATGGTTCAACTCCCACTTATGAGTGAGAACATGGGGTGTTTGGTTTTCTGTTCCTGTGTTAGTTTGCTAAGAATGATGGTTTACGGCTTCATCCATGTCCCTGCAAAGGACATGAATTCATCCTTTTATATGGCTGTATAGTATTCCATGGTGTATACGTGCCACATTTTATTTATCCAGTCTATCACTGATGGGCATTTGGGTTGGTTCCAAGTCTTTGTTATTGTGAATAGCGCTGCAATAAACACATGTGTGCATGTGTCTTTATAGTAGTATGATTTACAATCCTTTGAATAGATACCTAGTAATGGGATGGCTGCATCAAATGGTATTTCTGCTTCTAGATCCTTGAGGAATCGCCATACTGTCTTCCACAATGGTTGAACTAATTGACACTCCTATTAACACTGTAAAAGCATTCCTATTTCTCCACATCCTCTCCAGCATCTGTTGTTTCCCGACTTTTTAATGATCGCCATTATAACTGGCATGAGATGGTATGTCATTGTGGTTTTGATTTGCATTTCTCAAATGACCAGTGATGATGAGCTTTTTTTCATGTTTGTTGGCTGCATAAATGTCTTCTTTTGAGAAGTGTCTGTTCATATCCTTTGCCCACTTTTTGATGGGGTTGTTTTTTTTCTTGTAAATTTATTTAAGTTCCTCGCAGATTCTGGATAGTTGTTGGGAAAACTGGCTAGCCATATGCAGAAAACTGAAACTGGACCCCTTCCTTATACCTTATACAAAAATTAAGACAGATTAAAGACTTCAACATAAATCCTAAAACCATAAAAACCCTAGAAGAAAACCTAGGCAATACCATTCAGGACATAGGCATTGACAAAGACTTCATGACTAAAACACCAAAAGCAATGCCAACAAAAGCCAAAATCGACAAATGGGATCTAATTAAACTAAAGAGCTTCTGCGCAGCAAAAGAAACTGCTGTCAGAGCGAACAGACAACCTACAGAATGGGAGAAAATTTTTGCAATCTATCCGACAAAGGGCTATCCATTCTAAAATCTGCAGAAAACTAACATTTGTTGGAGACACAGGGATTCAATAGTGTTATGCTTATCTGTCCAAAACCCGTATATAGTAACAAAAAAAGCAAAAGGTAGTTCCAAGATGTTTACAGTGTTTATGGCAGAGCACATTTATGCACAAGAATTTAAAATTTAATATAATGATATGACTCAAAATGACTCAAATTGATACTAAAAGATGAAACAGTTATCCCAAAACATAACTGCATTTTGCACATCAAATAAGGCAGCATGCAGAGGTTAAAGTACAGCAAATCTGCTCCCAAACCTAGTTAGTGGATATACAGAGACACATTCTGGCAGGGCTGAGGTTACTTGTCACCAGCCCCTTTACATTTATCTTTCAAGGTGAATTGGATCACAAAGAGATTTTATTGACCGTCTGTGAGTTTACCACTTTATCATAACGTTAAAATCAATAAAAACATGTTGCGTATAAGTCACCTCTCCATTCTGAACCAATTAAGAAATATCAGATGGAATTATAATGATAGCATCCACTTTATTGCTAGTGGAGCTGAATTATCACCTTGGGCTGGATGCCAAAGCAGCTACCCTGCTACTTCACTTTCTGCGTGGAAATTTCCCAACTGGACAAGGGGCTGGAATGGAGTCCACCCCTTTGACACCTGCCCAAGGTGGAGGTGACAAGGAGAAAATGTGCAGCTTCACAGCAGCCTTGCATGGTGCACTGACCTTCAACACATCCATTCCATCCAAAAGCGGGACCAGCTGGTGACACAAGCCCCCACTGGTGACAAGGAAGTAAAAGTAATACAGAGGGAGCCTAGAAAAGGCAATCTAATATTACTACCTGCAGGGGAATGGCAGTGATGGGGAAATCAAGTGCCCTCACAACACAGACATCCAAGCCCTACTATTCAGCAGTGAATGAAATGGTAGGCATATTTACAGCCTTAGTTTGAGAGCAAAGAAAAACAAACAGAAACACTGGAATTGATTAAACATGCATTGAAGTCCTATCCTAGTTTTAAGTTAAAATAGCAACTTTTAATGATAAAATTCTCTCACTCTTATGACCTCTTTGTGAGAAAAAATTGTGAGAAATTTTAAATAACCTCTGCACTGCAAAAAACCACAGCAGTAATATCAAATATCATTGAACTAGTAAACATAAGATAGCAGTCTGAGGGGAATATGTGCCAAAATCCCCAAAACCGCAGAAAGTACCAAATCCTCTATATACACTAGGTTTTTTCCTACACACACATACCTATGATAAAGTGAAATTTATAGTTAGGCACAGTAGGAGATTAACAATAACTAATAATACAATAGGACAAGTATGATATACCAGCATCGCTACTCTTGTGCACTGGAGCCATTATTAAGTAAAATAAGGGTGATGTGAACACAAGCACTGCCATATCCCAACAGGGGACCCCATCACCAAGACAGTTCATAAGTGACTACAGGGTTGCAGGGAGCAGAGACAGCATGCATTCCCTGGAGAAGGGGGTAATTTACATCCTAGGTGGGAAGGAATGGGACAGCGAGATTTCAGCATACTACTCAGAATGTCACCTAAGTTAAAACTTATGAATTGCTTATTTGTGTAATTTTCTATTTAATAGTTTTAGACCACAGTTGACTGTGGATAACTGAAACCTGAAAATTGAGGATAAGAGGGGACTACTGTAATGTTTAACTCACGAAATTGATACCACAATCCCTTACCCGGATAGCCTGTACTATTCCCAGGTAAACACCATCATTAATTTTCAAAGGAAAATATAACCCAGACATCTTTTAAGTTACATATGAAAGAATGGAAATGTACCAGTGATGAGGTGATTCTTTCAAACAATTGTGAAAAAATACATAAATAATCTAATCACAAATTGGTTTGCCCATGTAGAAAACAAAGAAGAATTCTGACCTCATATAGTAATCATGACTACATCCTTTCACTTAAGTGGATAACTTAAAAATAATTTTCCTATGGAATCACAAAACCTCTGCCCCTTCAGAAGCAAAGGTTTCTAAATTGTTCAATCATTCTGGTAGAAACCTTTGTTGTTCAGGGTTTCAAACTCTAAGTACAAGCTAGCTGTTAGACTATTATACGTAGTTCTTCAACTTCAAAACTACCTCCCTCTTCCTACAACCTCAATCTTTGCTTCCTAACCCCTAATTCACTATTGAATTTTTGTAAGAACACTGCTATTTATGGTTGCTTCTCTGAAAATACATAATTCAATTTGAAATATTCATACCCTGGGAAAGAAAACTGCTGCCCAAAGCATTTTACACATTTGGGATTAATGAATATAATGGACTGAATCTTTGTGCCTCTCTCCCACAACCAAATCCATATGTTGAAGCCCTAACTCCCAATGTAACAGTATTTAAAGCCAGGGGCCTTTGAGAGAAAATTATATTCAGATGAGGTCGTGAGGGTTGGGCCCTCATGATGGGATTTTACCGTCCGTATAGAAGGGGAAGAGATGTCAAAACTCTGCCATGTGAGGGCACAGCAAGAAAGCAACTGTCTGCAAGCCATCAAGAACCCAACCCTGCTGGCAGTCTGATTTTGGACTTCCCAGCTTTCAGAACTGTGGGGAATAAATACTGCTGTTTATAAGTCACCCAGTCTACGGTATTTTGTTATAGCAGCACCAGCAAACTAATAAAGTGACCTTGAATAGACTCAAGACTATACTAGGAAGATTCAATAACTCATGGAGTTTCCCATCCATAAATCAAGACCAGAAAGTAATCAAGGTTATCAAGACCAAATGTTGGTTCACCAGCAAGTTTGCTTTTGCTTCCACACAATCTCACAAGGAATATCCTTGATAAGGAATAAAACAGATGAAATTGTGAAGAAAGTGTATAAATTCTCTAATTTTGTAACAGCTATAGCATGACTAAGTAACATTACTAAATGACTCCCATTTATAAGATCTTCAACCTGGTGCTATTCATACAAAGAAGTGGAAGACACGATCATTCCCTATCCATGGTCCCTTAGAATATGGGCAGAATCTGTAATGGTATGATTTCAGATAGATAGGTAGAAAAAGAGGAGAGGAGGGAGGAGGCAGGAGGGAGGAGGCGGGAGGCAGGAGGGAGGAGGCGGGAGGCAGGAGAGGGCAGGAAAGGCGGGGAGAGGGGAGAGTGGAAAGGGGAGAGGGGAGAGGGGAGGAGAAGAGAAGAGAGGAGAAGAGAAAAGAAAATAGAAAAGAACGAAAAAGGAAAAAAGATTTTATATATAATCTTTCAACTTGGGTCAAAGGTGACTTGGGTCAAAACACAATTCACAGAGAAGAATTCCATCTAAGAGTCAGCAAGTCTAACATTTAATCATAGGGTTAAAATCAATATAATCATATTCGCAACAAATTGACTGTGTGTGTATGTATACACATGCACATATAATTAAAAAGCACATAAATATTTAAACAAAAGAGAAGGATTACTTTGCATGGGAAATAAAGCTGGGAGAAATAGTGCAGTAGCCTGATCTGGGTAAAAGACTGCTTTTAAAACACACCACATTATTAAATGCTCTTAAAAGCATTTAATAATGATGTAGATTGAAAAGGTGTTCAAAGCTAGCATTGTTTAAGTTTATACATTAGGCGCTTTAATTGGCATTGAGTTATAAACAATTTCTAAATTTCGTTATCTCAATGTTAACTTTTAAAAGTAATTTTAAATTATTATTATAAATCAAACATGAAAGAAATAAGCCACATTTAACATCATGATATTTAGTCCAGCAAACTTGCTGAATTCCCTTGTTAATTATGACAGTTAAGACCTTAGAGTCCCTTGAAATTTGTAAGTAAATATTATCTGCACATAGTTTTAAGCTTTTCTTCTTGTTCCTGCCCATGCTTCTTATGTCTGTTCTTATTTTATAGCAATGACTGAGGTTAAAAGAGTGCTGTTAGCAGATATTCTTTTATTTTTGTGTCAGAAATGGTATTATAAGCCTTAGATTTCAGTATTATTTAGCCTAAGAATGTTTTAATTCCTGGTTCACTAAGAGATACTAATTAAGTCTGATATTGAAATGTATCGTTTTTAAATGTGAAATATGCACATTTGTAATAACTGATTTTCATCTTTCTTTCATTTTACTCCATTGTCATTATTTTCCTAATTTCTTGAGATGAGTACTTAGTTCACTAATTAGCAGTTATTCTTCTTTTCTAATAAATTTCCCTCTGTGTACTAAACTAGCTATATTCTTTGAGTTTTGCTATTTGCTGTTTTAATTGGCATCCAGTTATAAACAGTTTCTGAAATTCATCATGATGTCTCAAAGTTAACTTTTAAGAGTAAACTTCTTAGAATCATCATTATAAATCAAGCCTATAAGAAATAAGCATATGTAATTTTTAAAAGAACCATATTTTGAAAGATAAGCAAATAATTTTTAAGCTGTGTTACCAATATTTGAATATGCTTGAAGATTAACTCTGATATTTAAAGTATCTAATATTGAGAAGCTTTCATTTCATATTACTGCCTAATTCACAGCAAGAAAATCAAGGTTTGCAAAAAAAATTTCCCACTTTCAATAATGATAGTTGTCGACAGCACCATCACCATCATCATCATCATCATCATATTCTATCAAGAGGTATCATTTCTCTTTAAGACAAAATATAAGACTATCAAAATCTGAAGGACAAAAAGACTTTTCTTTCATTTGGGAAGAAG
Source organism: Pan paniscus (assembly GCF_029289425.2). NCBI lineage: Eukaryota > Metazoa > Chordata > Mammalia > Primates > Hominidae > Pan > Pan paniscus. The sequence continues at coordinate 12,129,882 of NC_073253.2, forward strand.
TGCTATAGAACAAAGAGAGGAAAAATACAATTTCAAATTATTAACGTCAAGTTTCATTAAACTATATATAAATCCATCTAATATATAAAAATATTTAAGTACCAAAGAGCAGCATGCAAAATTCTGAGACTTTGTATATGGCAGAAACAAATAAATATATCTTGTGTATAAGAAAAGAAATGTAGAAGGCAATTATCTTCTACTCAAGCTTTCTTCTTTTGAAAGTGTGGTACAGAATAGCTTAACAATTTTGTACACACACACAGACACACAAAGGAACAGAAATTGTAAAAGCAATCAGAAACACTCAAAAATGTGATTATATCCTTTCTAGTTTTTCATTTTATATTTGAAAAACTATAGCGGTATATATTAACAAATGTTGTATACAATTTTATATATAAATAACTCCATTCTAAATATTACACATTTTCTGGCTCTGGTCCCTAAAGAATTTCTTCTATCTCTTCTTTACTCTCTCTCCTCACCAAGATGTGTTATTTCTTACAAAAGTTTGCTGGCTTGTCTCTGGGATGAGCTCCCAAGAGACAAGGTCGGGCCCAAGTAAGGTAGGGTTCACAGGAGCCCAAGAAACAATAGCATTTGTACCTTCAGTTTACTTCAAATCTTCAGGATAGATCAATACACAGAGAAAACAGATGCAAATGTTTGGCAGTGTTCTATACCCCAGATCTCAAACTGAGTACAACTGCACCAGAAACCTGTTCTAAGGCTTGAACAGCTGGGAAAGTGACTAGATGTTATTTCCGGAATCCTGAGCTGAAGTTTGCAGTGTAAGATCCACTGACCGTGAAATTCGGTGTCTACACCTTTTCAGGTTATTATTTGCTAAGAGTCCTTGCTGCTTCATGCACGTTAGCAGTCACTCACTGTGGAGACTCACTCTAGCCCAGCCTCAAACCTGCCCACACCACATTTCCTGAGACACCAACAAAGAAAAAGCATCCAAAGAGAGAAGGAAGCATGTGGACATTGGGGCACCATCATTTGCAAGGTGGGGAAGGGAGATGGGGCCTCCTGGGAGTTTCGCTGTTAGCCTGGATGTCTCAAATTAATAACATTTTTCATTTCTGTCTCTGCAATTGCACTGGAAGCTTTTCCAGGGTTCTTCAAGGCCTCCTCGCTCTTTGATTGCCTCTGCCAGCTCCAGCCGCCCCACATGGCAGAGCTGCCTGCAGTGCAGCCTGTGGTTACCATGGAGACAGTACCCCACGGAAGAGAAAGGGTGAGGCAGATGCCAAGTGGCACCGCAGAACATGATTGCAGCACCACGGAGCCCCAAGTACTCGGGACAGACGTGTCTATGAAAGGAGAGGAAGGTGGAGGGATGACAGAGCAGCAGGGCTGTGGGGCAGACAGGCTACGGGAGACAGAGGGAGATACAGTTAAAATTGTCAAGTGTTTCTGGATATGATTCACTGTTTCTACCAAAATGAAATATAAAAATCAGAATTTCAAGTGTATTAAAAAATTAAATGTGTATATATATATATGTGTGTATATATATATATACACACACACACAAACATACACATACATACACATATGCCTGTGCATGGGCATATACAAAATACAAGAAAAGTTTGATTTGCCTTTTCTTAACATCTGGGAACAGCATTTATAGAAAGGTTAGTTTCCATGGAAATCTCAAAAACCAGCAAGATGGCTCTGGAGCATGCTACCATTTTATTTGAGCACATTATTGTAATAATATTTCCAATCACAATTCACATCCTATTCTGTGCCATTGATAAGCTTTTGACATTCTTTTTCTCTTATACAAAAATCTCGTTTCTATTTTATGTACAAGAATTATGAAACAAGACTTGTTTTACTAATAAAAACTATAGGTTCGCAAAGAGTAGCTCTCAAAATGAAAGTATATATATGCTATCCAATTCTCAAAGTACACAAATTCTCAAAAGTACACAAAATGCTTTTTCTATGATGTGGGTAGGGCTGTTCTCCAGTATTTCATTTCTTCATCCTCTGGGCATATGGAAGGACTGGACTTCCCTCTCCCTTCAGAGCTGGGCATGGTCACATGGCCCACTCGGCCTGACGAAATAGGGAACTACGACTCAATTTTCCAGGTTATTTCCCTATCTCCATGGCTATGGAAGATTGTGCTGAGATGGAGGATCCACTGTCCTGGGTTCTGGAGTCACCACAACTGTCAAACTCTCCATTCAACTCTTGCCAATCCATGCCAAAAATGTACCAACTTTTACTCTTGTGGGCTGCTGAAACCAGGAATTATTTGTTAAAGAAGCCTAACTTAATTCATCCTGATACACAACCCCCCTTATTCAATTATAAAATATTTTCATGAAGACATTATGCTCATGTGTAAGAGGGGCCCAGAAATTTATAACATATTCTCTTTTCAGGGTCTGCCAAGTTAGGAAATGATTACTATAAAAGGTAATATGTGAAATATTCCATAATAAATGGAAAACAAAAGTTCTGTAAGAGTTCACTTTGGGCAGAGGTTAAGACGAATGATTAACACAACAAAGTGCATTTAAGATGGTAATTTTAAAGAGTTAATAAGTCAAGAAGAAGGCCTTCTATCACAAGTCAGGTGTGGGGGTCTATGACATGGAATAAAGGCTCAACTACTACTACAACCACTACTACTGCTACTAGTACTACTACTACTACTACCACTACTACTACTACCACCACTACTACTACTACCACTACTACTGGTACTAGTACTACTACTACTACCACTACTACTACTATCAGCACTACTACTACTACTACCACTACTACTGCTACTAGTACTACTACTACTGCTGCTAGTACTACTACTACCACCACTACTACTGCTACTAGTACTACTGCCACTACTACTACCACCACTACTACTGCTACTAGTACTACTACTACCACTACTACTGCTACTAGTACTACTACTACTACCACTACTACTATCACCACTACTACTACTCTACCACTACTACTGCTACTAGTACTACCACTACTACCACTACTACTACCACCACCACTACTACTACCACTACTACTGCTACTAGTACTACTACTACTACCATTACTACTACTACCACCACTACTACCACTACTACTGCTACTAGTACTACTACTACTACCACTACTATCACCACTACTGCTACTCTACCACTACTACTGCTACTAGTACTACCACTACTACCACTACTACTACCACCACCACTACTACTACCACTACTGCTACTAGTACTACTACTACTACCATTACTACTACTACCACCACTACTACCACTACTACTGCTACTAGTACTACTACTACCACTACTACTACTACTACCACTACCACTACTACTGCTACTAGTACTACTACTACTACCACCACTACTACTACCACCACTACTACTACCACTACTACTGCTACTAGTACTACTACTACTACCGCTACTACTACTACTGCTACTACTACTACTATTATTATTATTAAAGGGAATGAATTGTAGATCCCCTTGTGCCCAAGAAACTCTGCATGGATAAATTAACTTGATTTTTTCATTTAATTTTTAACTGCCACCTAAGAATTATACATATTTATGGCATACACGTGCTATTTCAATACATGTATACAATGTGTAGTGATCAAATTAGAGTAACTGGCATGTCCATCACTTCAAACATTTATTACTTCTTTGTGTTGTGAACATTCAAAATCCTCTCATCTAGCTATTATTGCTAACTATAGTCACCCCACTGTGTTACAGAACACTAGAACTTATCCCTCATAGCTAAATGTAATGTTGTACTCATTAACCAACTTCTCGGTATCCCTCCCTCCCCACTATCCTTCTCATCCTCTGGTAACCACTATTCCAGTCTCTACTTCCATGAGATGAAATTTTTTAGCTCCCACATATGAGTAAGAACATGCGGTGTTTGTCTTTCTATGCCTGGCTTATTTCATTTAACATAATGTCCTCTAGGCTTTTCCATCTTGCTGCAAAACACAAGATTTCATTCTTTTTTTATGTATTCATTCATCCATCAATAGACATTTAGGCTGATTTCATATATCGTTTATTGTGAATAGTGCTGCAATAAACATGAGAACATAGATACCTCTTGAAAATACTGATTTCCTTTCCTTTGTATAGATACTCAAAAGATTGCTGGACCATATGGTATTTTTATCTGTAGTTTTTTGAAGAACTGCCCTACTTTCATAATGGCTGTACTAATTTACATTTCCACTGACAGTGTAAAAGAGTTTCATTGTCTCCACATTCTTGCCAGCATTTGTTATATTTTTTCTTTTTGATTATATCCATTTTAACTGGGTTGAAACGATAACTCATTGTGGTTTCAACTTGAATTTCCCTGATGATTAGAGCTGTAGATCATTTTTTCATGTACCTGTTAGATATCTCTATGTCTTTTTGATTATTTGCCCATTTTTACTTGGATTATTATTATTATCATTATAACTGCTGTTGAGATTCTTATATATTCTGGATATTTACTCCTTGCCAGATGGATAGTTTGCAAATATTTTCTTCCATTCTGTATACTGTCTCTTCACTCTATTGATTGTTTCCTTTACTATACAGAAGTTTCTTAGTTTAATATTGATATGATCCCATTTATGTATTTTTGCTTTTATTTCCTATGCTTTTGAAATCCTATCCAAAAAATCTTTGTCCAGACCAAAATCATACAGCATTTCACCAATGTTTTCTTTTAGTAGTTTCTTAGCTTCAGGTATTACAGTTAAGTCTTTAATCAGTTTTTGAGTTGATTCTTCTATATGTTGAGAGACAGGGTTCTAGTTTTATTCTTCTGCACAATAAAGGATAATAAATAATAAGGGTCTAGTTTATACTGAAGAATCTCTCTCAACATATACAAATATATATATATAGTTTTCCCAGCAGCATTTATTAAAAAGCATGTATTAAAAAGATTGTCTTTTCCCCCACTGTGTGTATTCTTGGAACCTTTGTCAAAAATCGGTTAACCAGAAATACATGGATTTATTTTGGTGTTCTGTTTCATTGGCCTATGTGTCTGTTTTTATAAGAGTACTATAGCTTACTACAGTACTGGTTACTATAGATTTATAGTATATTTTAGAGTCAGGTAGTGTTATGCCTCCAGCTCTGTTCTTCTTGCTCAGGATTGCTTAGAGTCTAAGAACCACAGGCTACTTAGAGTCTTGTGGTTCCATAAAAATGATATAATTGTCGTTTCTATTTCTGTGAAGAATGTTATTGGCATTTTCAGCATGATTGCATTGAATCTATAGATTTCTTTAGTAGTATGGACATATTAATTTTAACATATTAATTATTCCAATCCATGAACATGGGATATTTTTCTATTTTTGTGTCCTCTTCAGTTTCTTTCATCAATATTTTATAGTTTTAATTGCTGAACTATTTCACCTGCTTTGTCAAATGTATTCCTAAGACTGGGGGGTTTGGTAGCTATTGCAAATGGGATTACTTTCTTCATTTCTTTTTCTGACTGCTCACTGTTGGGCATATAAAAATGCTACGATTTTTTTATTGGTCATTTTGTATCTTGAAACTTTACTGCATTTATCACTTATTTTATTATACTTCAAGTTCTGGGATACATGTGCAGAATGTGCAGGTTAGTTACATAGGTATACACGTGACATGGTGGTTTGCTGCACTCATCAACCTGTCACCTACATTAGGTATTTCTCCTAATGCTATCCCTCCCCTACCGCCCCACACCCTGACAGGCCTCAGCATGTAATGTTCCTCTCCCTGTGTCCACGTGTTCTCCTTATTCAGCTCCCACCTATGAATGAGAACATGTGGTGTTTGGTTTTCTGTTTCTGTGTCAGTTTGCTGAGAATGATGGTTTCCAGTTTCATCCATGTCCCTGCAAAGGACATGAACTCATCTTTTTTTATGGCTGCATAGTATTCCATGGTGTATATGTGCCATATTTTATTTATCCAGTCTATCACTGATGGGCATTTGGGTTGGTTCCAAGTCTTTGCTGTTGCAAACAGTGCTGCAATAAACATACGTGTGCAAGTGTCTTTATAGTAGAAAGATTTACAATCCTTTGGTTATATACCCAGTAATGGGATTGCTGGATCAAATGGTATTTCTGGTTCTAGATCCTTGAGGAATCGCCACACTGTCTTCCACAATGGTTGAACTAATTTACACTCCCACCAACAGTGTAAAAGCATTCCTATTTCTCCACATCCTCTCCAGCATCTGTTGTTTCCTGACTTTTTAATGATCGCCATGGTAACTGGCATGAGATGGTATCTCATTGTGGTTTTGATTTGCATTTATCTAATGAACAGTGATGTTGAGCTTTTTTCATATGTTTGTTGGCCACATAAATGTCTTCTTTTGAGAAGTGTCTGTTCATATCCTTCACACACTTTTTGATGGGGTTGTTTTTTTCTTGTACATTTGTTTAAGTTCCCTGTAGATTCTGGATATTAGCCCTTTGTCAGATGGGTAGATTGCAAAAATTTTCTCCCATTCTGTAGGATGCCTGTTCACTCTGATGATCGTTTCTTTTGTTGTGCAGAAGCTCTTTAGTTTAATTAGATCCCATTTGTCAATTTTGGCTTTTGTTGGCATTGCTTTTGGTGTTTTAGTCATGAAGTCTTTGCCCATGCCTATCTCCTCAATGGTATTGCCTAGGTTTTCTTCTAGGGTTTTTATGGTTTTAGGTCCTACGTTTCAGTCTTTAATCCATCTTGAGTTAATTTTTGTTGAAGGTACAAGCAAGGGGTCCAGTTTCAGTTTCCTACATATGGCTGGCCAGTTTTCCCGACACCATTTATTAAATAGGGAATCCTTTCCCCTTTGCTTGTTTTTGTCAGGTTTGTCGAAGATCAGATGGTTGTAGATTTGTGGCGTTATTTCTGAGGCCACTGTTCTGTTCCATTGCTCTATATATCTGTTTTGGTACCTTTTTGGTGGTGTCTTTAAATTTTTCTAAATGTAAGATCATGTCATCTGCCAACAGTGGATAATATGACTTCCTCCTTTCCAATTTGGATGCACTTTATTTTTTTCTCTTGTCTATTCACTCTGGGTAGAAGTATCAGTACTATCTTGAAAAAAAGTAGAAAAAGTGGGTATCCTTCTCTTACTCCAGATATTAAATAAAGCCTTTTAACTTTAACCCATTCACTATGATGTTAGCTGTGGGTTTGTCACATACTGCCTTTATTGTTTTGAGGCACGTTCCTTCTATAACTAATTTGTTGAAAGTTTTTATCATGAAGTATGTTGAGTTTTATCAAAATGTTTTTCTTCATCTATTGAGATAATCATATAGTGTTTTGTCCATTCCATTGATATGATGTACCATAATTAATGATTTGCATATGTTAACCCATCTTTGCATTTTGGGATAAATCTCACTTGATCATGGCGTATAAAAGCACTTTTGGATGTGCTTCTGAATTCAGTATGCTAGTATTCTGTTGAGGATTTTTACATCTATGTTCATCAGAGATAATGGCCTGTAGTTTTACTTTTTGTTGTTGTTTCCTTGTCTGGTTTTGGTATCCAAGTAATGCTGACTTCATAGAATGAGATTGGAAAAATTCCTTCCCCTTCAATTTTTTGGACTAGCTTAAAAAGAATTGATATTTGTTTTTTAAAAGTTTGAATTCAGCCATGAAGTCATCCAATCGTGAACTCTTCTGTTTTGGGAGACTTTCTACTACTGATTTAATCTCATTACTTGTTATTGGTCTGTTCACGTTTTCCATGCAAATGGAAACCACAAAAGAGCAGAAGTAGCTACATTTATATCAAAGAGAATACACTTTGAGTCAAAAATTATAAAAAAGAGACTAACAAGATCCTTATATAATGATCTTTGGGTCCATTCAGCAAGAGGATATAATAATTGTAAATATATATGCACTCAACACCAAAGTGCCCACTTATATAAAGCAAATATTAATAGATCTAAAAGGAGAGATAGGCTGCAGTATAATTCAACAGTCTACTTTCAGCAACGGACAGACAGAAATTCAACAAACAAACACTGGAGTTAAACTACCCTCTGAACCAAACAGACCTAACTGACATTTATTGAACATTTCATCCAACAGCTTCAGAATACACATTTTTTTTCATCAGCACATGGAACATTCTTCAGAACAGACCGTATGTTAGGCCACAAAGCAGGTATCAACAAATTTTTAAAAATAAAATCATATCAAGTACATTTTCTGACCACAATGGAATAAAGCTAGAAATCAATAAAAGAGGAACTTTGAAAACTACAAACACCATGGAAATTAAGCAACACGGTTCTGAACAACCAACGGGTCGATACAGATTTTAAGAAGAAAATTTTAGAATTTATTGAAACAAATAAAAATGGAAACACAACACAACATACCAAAACCTATGGAATACAAAAAAGCAGTACAGAGAGGAAGTTTACAGCAATAAATGCCTACATCAAAAAAGTAGAAAGATTTCAAATAACCTAAAAATGCACCTCAAGGAACCAGAAAAGCAGGAATAAACCAACCCAAAATTAGTAGCAGAAAAAAATGTCGGAGCAGAAATAAATGAAACTGAGACAAAAATATAAAATATCAATGAAACAAAAAGTTGAGTTATTTTCAAAAGATAAATAAAATGACAAATATTTTGCTAGACTAAACAAGATAAAAAGAGAGAAGAACCAAATAGTACTTTGTTTATCTGGTTATTTAATAACCAAATAAAACCAGAAATGAAAAAGGAGACATTACAACTGATACCACAGAAATACAAAGGGTCATTCAAGACTACTATGAATAACTATATGCCAAAAAAATTGGAAAACGTAAAAGAAATAAATTCCTAGATGCATTTAATCTACCAAGATTGAACCATGAAGAAATCAAGTTCAATTTGGTTTTCTGAAAAACAACAAATAATTGTTTAGTATAAGTGTGTCCCATGCAATATTTGGAACATACTTAGACTGAAAAAAAAAAGTATGATTTATATGAAATTCAAAGTAAAGTAGGCATCTTGTATTTACATTTGCTAAATCTAGCAACCCTAACTATGTGTACTTTCTAAGAATTACACGGGTTGTGTAAAAGGGCTGGTGAGGGGGCATTAAAAGTTTATCTTCAGATTATCAGTAAGATGATTCATAAAATAAAGAGTAATTACATTTTTGGCCTTGTAAATGGAAAGAAGATAGCATTCCCACTCATTTGTTAAAATAATTTCCAAACATGATGAAAATGCTCTTTGCTTCTATAAAAAGCCATTCTCTAAACAAAATACCTGAGCAATTTTACAAATTTCAAGTTATGTTTCTTTTGATTCCAAGCCACTATCAAATAAGATGTTTTCTATCCTACTGCTTTTTTTTTTTTTTTTTTTTGAGACAGAGTCTCGCTCTGTCACCCAGGCTGGAGTGCGGTGGCGCGATCTCGGCTCACTGCAAGCTCCGCCTCCCGGGTTCACTCCATTCTCCTGCCTCAGCCTCCCCAGCAGCTGGGACTACAGGCGCACACCGCCACGCCCGGCTAATTTTTTGTATTTTTAGAAGAGATGGGGTTTCACCATGTTAGCCAGAATGGTCTTGATCTTCTGACCTTGTGATCCGCCCACCTCAGCCTCCCAAAGTGCTGGGATTACAGGCAGGAGCCACCACATCCGGCCTATTCTACTGCTTTTTAAAAATAATTTTGAGTACTTATTCTCCTTCCCCTCACCTTTGCCAAAAATCCATGACATAACTGATAAAAATATTTTAGGCTGATTTGCTAATTAGAAATCAATTTGAATAATAATTCTAAAATATTAGGACATAGTCTAACCCCACTAAAATCAAACAAAAACATCGTTCCCTTTACAGAGATCTTTAAAAACTTTGAGCAAGCAAAAAAAAAAAAAAAACTTCTAGTGTTAAAAATTAGGTTGTAAAAAATAAATAAATTTTATCTTTTAGGACCTAATTTCTCCTATTATAAGCATCTTAGATTAGTATGGCACATTTGTTATAATTAATGACCAGTATTGATACATTATTATTAACTAAAGTTCATACTTAATTCAGATTTATGTAATTTTCCCTAAAGTTCTTTTACTATTCCAGGGCCCCATCCAAAATGCCACACCACATTTAGTCCTCATGTCTCCTTGGACTCCTCTTGGTTCTTAGTTTCTCAGACTTTCCTTGTTTTTGATGCCCTTGACAGTTCTGAGGCATACTGGTCAGGCATTCTGCAGAATAAATGTCTTCCACATGATTAGACTGAGGTTATGGGCTTTGGGGAAGAAGCCACAAAAGTAAAGTACTATTTTCAACACATAGTATCAAGCTATATATAAAGTAGATTTTTTTAATTGACACTTTTTATGAATTGCTTACTCATATCCTTGGATGCTAAATTATATTTTAATGTTTTCAACCTGGTATTACCAGCATATTCAATCTGAAGTAAACATTTGGACAAGACTTGAGGGTTTCAATTTTATAAATGAATGGCATTCTTAAATTAATTCTAACCTCATTTAGAATAATCATATGACATTTCAAAGTGCAAAAACAAAATGTTGTTGAAACTTAGAAAATGGAATATTGTAAATATTAGAACATTACATCTGTCCTTTAATTAAACCTAGTGTAGCTTAAAGGCCAAAGTTACAACCTTACGACTAGGCTAAAAGACCCAGGAAAGGTAGAATGGTTGACGAAGATAAGAGTATTTCCCTGTGGCAGAGAGTGACTGCGAGCACCCCATTCCCCAGGGCCAACGTACTAGCCTGTGGGCTTAGCCTGTGGGCTCAGGGACTTAAGCTAATTCTTTCCAGCCTTGCCAACCTTAATCCAATCAATGGTTTCCCCCATGACCTAAGAGTTGGCACATCTCCCTTAGTATTTGAAAACACAAGAGAATTCCAATCTCTTATTTGTCAAGCCACCAAATGAAGAATTTCAGGGGAAAGAAAGGAATACATGTTATTTTTCACTTATTAATCAGCTCCTCCATTGAGGAGAATGAAAATAATTAAAATAGTTATTTTTATAGATCAAACATGGTTACCTGTTAGAAATTTCACATGATCCTCCTACCTACTACTTGCAACACAGCAATGTCGGCCTGGTTGTGTACTTTTCAAGTTCTCAGAATGACTCTTTTTTTTTTTTTTTTTTTTTTAGATGGAATCTCACTCTGTCACCCAGGCTGGAGTGAGGTGGCACAATCTCAGCTCACTGCAACCTCCGCCTCCCAGTCCCGGTTCAAGCAATTCTCCTGCCTCAATCTCCTGAGTAACTGGGATTACAGGCACGTACCACCATGCCCAGCTAATTTTTCTGTTTTTAGTAGAGACAGGGTTTCACCATGTTGGCCAGGCTGGTCCTGAACTCCTGATCTCATGATCTGTCCACCTCAGCTTCTCAAAGTGCTGTGATTATAGATGTGAGTCACCACACCCAGCCCCTAGAATGACTCTTAAATAGAAACCTTTTCACAGCATGTACCAACCTTGGTAAATAATCAGATGAAGGCCCCTTTTCCTTCTTTCTGTAAGACTCAAAGCCAAAAGCTGGAATAACTAGACAGCATGCAGAATGTCAACCATGCAGCTGAAGATAGGGAGAAGGGGCCAGAATGCCACCTTCCACCAAGCCCTGAGATGATCTACACCCAGACACACCACAGGTAACACATTTTCAGTTACAAACCTTCAAATGTCTCTCTAAGACTAAACTGAGTTAATGATTTTAAGACACAATTTAGAGCAGATTCAAACACTAAAGATGCACAACTATGTAGCCAATTCAATGCTCCAAGAGAGAAACAACTCATTCTAAATTAGTGTTTGAGTGGGTAGCCACAATTAAACACCAAAGGGCAACTACCTTAAAATACTCTTGTTAGGCCAAAGGAACCTCCCCAGTCTAATGACACATTTGATAACTTCAAGCATTTCTGTGTGCAGGTTTATATTTCAAAGACATAATTCACTAAAGGCACAGCTAATTTAAATAAGCAGGGGATTTCATGATAGTGGAGTCCAAACAAGAAATATTAAAGTTTATAAAAGCAATACTTCATTTTATATTAATATAAATTCTCAGATACAGACATTTCTTATATGAGATGAAATAAAAGTAAACACAGAATTACTAAAATATCACTCTTGAAGTCACAAGAATTCACTTCTAACATTTTATTACATTGCAACTTTTAAAACTCCATATCCCAAACACATTAAACTTTCTTCTTTACAAAGGACATCACAATGTTTTCAACCTTTATCACTCAAGGTCTTATGCCAAAATTAGCATCTGAATATTTTATAGTCTTTTAAAATATTCTACTTTTCTTTTAGTTGACAATATTCCAAGTCATAAACAGTACCTTCAATTTAAAGATAATGAAAAATATAAATTCACTTTGAGAAAATAAATCTACTTTCATAATTATATATGTTGTGTACTTCCAATTTTGCCATTATTCATCTATACCTTCTCATTATAATATCTTGAAAAAGTAGCCTGAAAATTCCCATCAGAATCAACTTTTTCCTGCAGTTCACAGTCCACTACTTTTTCTGAGATGCTGATTACTGGTCCCTGAAAACTTAAACTTGGTACAGTTCTATTTCTTGGTTCTATATTGGTTCATATTAAATCATGAACCAAAAGTATAGTCTCATATATTTAACATATCCTCCTGCCACAAAAACCTGTCACAGCTGTATTTATCATGAGATAACCTGCCTTTGAAAGACAACCTGCTCTCTCTGAGGATGCCAGGACATCCATGGCAGCTGACCAGAGAGGCAAAAAGCACTATATTACACTTGTACATGGAAAGGCAGGCAGCTCTTACAAACTCATCTTCATATTGATCTCTCACATCCCTTCAGATAGACTATCTGTCTTCTGTCTTGTCTTCTCATTTCAACATTTATCTATGATATGACTTGATGATCATATATTAAAATTTTATCCTTCATAAGGCAGCTACTTAGATGCCAGGTATGCATTAATGCTTGTGAGTTCCTATGTGTACTATATCAGTAAATGATCAATTTTAAAGTCATTTTAATGATCAACCTTCGAGGAGGTTGCAGTCTAATGGAAGGAGACATGGAAACAAACCTGTAAACCAACAAATAAATGAGATGATTTCTATCACTCATATGTTATGAAAAAGATAAAACAGGGTAACTGTTAGGACAGAAACACTTGCTTTCACAGGATGATCAGCAGAGACAGGTGGCCAAAGTGGCTAGAGCCTAATAAACCCGGGGACAGAGAGGGGAGATAAGATAAAATAGAAAGAAACTGGACCTTTTGCTGGTTGTCACCACTAGGGTTATAAGCTAAGGCAAGATGTGAGTGAACTAGAAGGAGCCCTAGGACGGCTGTAGGAATGATGAGCTCACAGTGGGGTGGCCAGCCAGGAGCCTGCTGCAGAAACCCTGGTGAGCAATGAGACAGCTGGATCAGCCTCTTAACACTGAAGGTGACAAGAAGTGGGAGGTTCAACCAAGATGAGAAGCATCCATGCAATTTTGAAAAATACACTTAAAAAGGAACTCTGGAATGCCATATGTTAATAAATACAGACATGTGGGTCTAGGTACTCTATATACCATATTGTTCTATGTATCACATTCTGAATTTTATAAATCAAAGCAAAACATTTAAACTGAGCTGAATAATCACTTATTAATAAAATAGCTCAAAGAGCTTCATATTATCCATCAGGAATTATCATTCATTTAGGGAATAATTCAATACCAAAGTTCCAAAATCTGCCACCAGAGATTGGCCTTCCTTGACACTGGGTACCTTGCTGGTTTCATCCTGTGGTCTCTGTTATAGATTGAATGTTTGCGTCTTCTCCTCACCCACCAACAAAGTAATATGATGAAGCCCTAGCCCCCGATGTGATGGCATTTGGAAATGGGACCTCCGGAAGGTAATTAGTGTTAGATTAGATGATGGGGATGGGGCCCTCAAGAAGGGATCAGTAGCTTTCTAAGAAGACAGATGAGAGATCTACAAAAGGCCATGTGAGGAAAGAGCAGGAAGGCAGCCATCTGCAAGTCAGGAGGAGAGCCCTCACCTGGAATCAAATCTGCCAGCATCTTCATTTCAGACATTCCAGCCTCTAAAACTGTGAGAAATAAACGTTGTTTAAGCCACACAATTCAGGGCAGCCTGAGCCAACTATGACAGTCTTGGAAAAATTTGGTGGAATCCTTCCAAAGCCAGGATGCACTATCACTCAACATTGGACAAGTTTTTCTGAACTTCTGAGATGACAGGGAATATAGTATGTTATTAAATTTGGAAATATTTATGCCCTTAGGAAATATTTATGCCCTTCAGTGTGGTACTCAATTATCCACTCAGTGCTACAGCACAGTCTGTGAATCTGTTGTCAAAACGTCCTACCATCTCCTCTTGGTGATTCATGAACAGCTTCACAAATTCTTCTGACATCATAATATTCTCTATAACATCACACATCTGCACACCACAAAACCTGACACCTTACATTGTGTCTATATTTTTAAGCCCAGAATGCACATGCAGCTTAGCTTGTCGATGATGGTGAACTTTTCCACATGCAGCTTAGCTTGTTGATGATGGTGAACTTTTCCACATGCCAATGGTTTCATGCAAAGAGTACATATAGCACCACGTGCTGATACTGGGATGACTAGCCTACCTTATTTGTCTTCTCGATGCCTTCTAATCAATGTACGAACAGTCCTACATTTCTCCAAATGACCATAAATATCTATCTTCAAAGCTATGCTGACAGTAAACATGAAAGTAACAATGCTCTACTAATATGAAAACCATTCAGCAGAAAAACTGAAATTACTTCTGTGGTAGAACTAACTATTTAACATAAGTCCTGGGTACACATATTGAAAATTAATAAGCTACAGCAAAGAAGAAATATTTTCCCTCATAATCCACAAAGCAATTTGCTCTAAAGAATAAAAAGAAAAAGGAAAGGCAATGGACAGTTGTGTAAGCATCAAAGATCTTGAGAGAAACTGCCAAAAAAAAGACAAAATCTCTTCGGAGTTAGATAGCACCTTCTTTGGGCCAGAGCTAAAAAAAAAACCTCACGTAGCCACCAAATCCCAGCCCACCACATCTCAATTAGCTAAAATGATAAATAACTGTAAGGAACAGCATGTATATTTAAAATCAGATGAATATCACCTAAGGATATTCCAAGAATCAGTGAACACGACGAAATCTACTACTGGTCCAAAAATCTGTTACATTGCTTTCAAAATTCTTATCCTCCCTTTCAAGAGATAAAATATGAGAAAGCACTTGTAAAGACTAACATGCTATAAAATTCTACGGAATAACTTTGCTTATATTTCCTCCCACACTCTGTTCAACTTAAGACAGCACTTTATCCAGCCCTGTCACCAGCTCTCCCACTTGCGGCTCTGCACCGCCTGCCATTCTGTAGGTCTAACTGCACTATTGTAAAACGCACGATTTATCAGACCACAAGGAAGCCATATAAACTCATATTATTACTATGTAAACATACAGTATTTATGTTTATTACTGAAAGATCTTAAATCCTAGCAGCAATTAATGCATTTTAAGAGAATCGGCACATGGAGAAAGGGAAGGATTTCAGAGATGTGATGGAATTAATGCTGCACAGCCATCTCAGTTGGAAATCCATGTTTGAAAAGGATAGAAATAGCTACCCTTCAACTAGACAAATAAATGACTAAACCATTCAGAGGGGGACAGATTATCTAGCGCTGGAGGTATATACATCCAGAGCTTGCTGCTAACTACTAGTTATAACTTCTTGCTTCTTTTAAAATTAAATTTGTCCAGTTTGTTGAATGAATGCATAAATCAGTAAACAGTGGACTCGCCCATTATAATAGTTCTGTTTCTAAAACTAGTTTAAGCTACCTTGCACCTTTCCACTTCTTGAAATTCCTGCACTTACCAGGTATTACCAAACTGCCAGCTCCTAGCTCATGAAAACATCCTCAGCCTTCCACATCCATCACCTATATTTGCAGAGGAAGAAGGATGCTTTCTGAACGTTAATTTCCTCCAGCCATCATCTTGGCTCTATCCTCTCACACTCTGCTTCTGTCCTAGGTCCACAGGCTAAGTACAAGCTAAGTACACCCCATGGATCCCCTCAACTGCTGCAACAGGAAATATGGTGTCACTATACAATTTATCACACAACCCATGCTAAACTGCTGAAAGAAGACTTTTGATTTATAAGGAGATCATATCTGAAATTGCTATAGGCAGTAAGCAAAACGAAGATTAGCATCCCCTCTCAAGTACCTAAAACTTTGTAACTCACTAAGTAACATACTCATTGAGGAATGTTTAACTTGACTTCTTTACTTCCTTCAAAAGTTTTGGGAATCGAGAATAAATTAGATTTCTGTAACTTACACATGATTTCTTCCTATTGGCAGACTACAGTTAGAGCGATAAGAATTCTGTGCAATTTTGTTCAAAGTATTTAAGGAAATATCTCAAAAAATGGAAGCCAACTATGGTTCACACTTCTAAAACTGTTCTGATAAAGCCTCACAGGTGCCAGACGCGGCAGCCCACCAAGAGAGAAAATAATATTCTGGAGACATTTCTACAGACTTCACTCTTGAAGGACAATAGGGCTTCATTCCACTCCCATCTTTAAGCAGCAAATATCTGCACCACAAGGAAAAAATACAAGAAACTTTTTGGGCCAATTTTGTATAACTTACAATATTTGAAGTGGTACGAAGAAACAACAAGAATTACTTCTACGGATGGATAAAGGAGAATTCTTCCTTTAGGCAATAGCCAATAGCATGAAATGTAGCAATATCTTTACAACCATTATGGAAGTGGGCATTTTATAAACACATTAGTAACGAAATTCAGAGATTCAGTTTTATAGGCAAGAAAATCTTTTGACTCTAACTCTTACCCCCCACCATTACTGTATTTTTGAAGTGCATCAAAAGTTCCAGAGAATATATTTTATACTTAAATGTTTATTATGATTGAGCTTCCCAAAGCATTTTCACCTAAATTATCACAGCACATTCAACAAAGCCCTGTGAGTTTTTATCCCAAGGAACAAATGACAAAATAGGCAAAGATGCAAAGTCACAAGAGAAGGCAAGTGCCAAGCACGATTTAGATCCCAGAACTTGGCATCCTAAGGCAGTGGTCCCTCCAGGGTGCTGCAGTGTCTGTACCCAAAACCAACCCAAAGCAAGCAAAGAAACCTTGGTTCAGAAACCATTTTTGCCCCAAATGATGAACTAAGTGTTTGTTACATGCCTACTACTATCCTATGATTTGTGGATCAATTATTTTAAAAGATAGATTACCAGTATGGGGTGGGGCTGGGGAGAAGCATGGTCCTATGTGACCAGAGAGAAGGAGTGTGTGCCTGAGAGCAGGGGGAGAAGGTAGAAAATCATGTGTTTGCCTAAAAACAGTGTCCTGACTCTTCCCAACGAACTTGAACTTGAGAAATGAGACATCCCTGAAGAACACACAGTCAAGTGCCAGAACCACATACAAAGCACTGCACCTGTGAGCCCCGGACTGCCACAAACACCTTGCCTTTTCACACAGTGATCCTGGAGTCTGTGCAGGCGCGTTTATGCTTCATGTGGGAAAAGCAAACGCCAGAATTACAGAAAAGTATCTGGCATCTGTATTATTTCGCAGTAGAAACAGCTAATGTGTGTTGTAATAGTGAATATACCACATACTCTGCTATGTATTTTAAGTCCATGGTCTCTTAATTCACCGTCACAACAACCTGAAGACACAGGAATTATTGTTTCCCCTGTGTTATGACACTTAGTAGTAAAATAACCGTTCACTTAGAAAATGATGAAGTTGGGATATGAACTCAGTCAGTTGGGGTACAACTTTGAAGCTATTTTCTCAACCATTTGCTCCACTGCTGTATTTACTACTGAGACACACGAAATCAGCAAGCAGTAAAATGTTTCCTTAAAGAAGAACTCCTGTAGGACAAGTAAGTTTAACTTCAAGCTTTAGAATTATGCTCCCAAAATAGGAACCAATAAAATGATATATAAACTGTTAAGACATGACAGAGTGACATAATTACTATAGACAAACAATATAAATCAATTTTAAAAAAGGAAAATAGATAAATTGAGAAATGTGTATAAGATATAAAAAGATAATTCACAAAGAAATTAGACGTAGATACCAAAAAATTAGAAAATATTTAACCTCAGGAATATTAATAGAGAAGCAAATGAATTAGAGAAAAACACAATATTTCTCCTATGTAATTAGAAGTTTTATTTTTCTCATTACAACACCCAGTGTTGTTGAAATCATGGGAAAATTGGTACACTCCTGCCTTGCTGAGAGAAATATAAATTATATAATCTTCCTGGAAGACAAATGAACAACATATATCAACAACCTTGAAAACATCCAGTTCTAGGAAGTAATCTAGAGTAAATAACCTGATGACAACTATTTAGTTATTAGGATCTTAATTACAGCATTAAATATAACTACCAAAAATGAAAATGTCATCAATCTCCAATAACAGAGTGATGTAAGTAAATAATGTTACATAAAGGTATAGAAAACAGACACTAAAAATAAATACTAATTACATGAGATGTTAATAGGTAACTAAACAGAATATGAGCAATGTTTTCTAAATTTAAAAATGTGTATCGCTTGATATCTCTGCTATAAATATGGTCATTTCTGGGGCTTGCAACCATGCATGAATTTTAACTTCTTTTAATCATTTCTGTATTTTTGAATTTTCAATGAGCATGCACTACTTTTGAAAACAAACAAATCTCAAATTTAAAGGAGAGAAAATGTAAGTATGGCTGATCAAAATCTGTGTAATCTACATTCCATGATGAATGACCTTTGTTAACTTTAAGTCATGCATTCAGCTAATTAATGAACTTCACCCCAAAATAAATATATACTATTCTTTTCAAGAATGGAAAGGCATGCTTTTCTTCTGCATAATGTAATATATATATTAAACTATGATATATTTAGTGGAAAAGTAATATATAAAGAACAAAACTCTTGAAACCCTGACATAAACACTGTGTTCTCAGTGTTCTCACATTTGTGAGTGGGTATGTGTGCTGGGTATCACATTCAATATAGTTATTTGCCTTGATTATCTTCTTAGCTTTAGTATTATGAATAGTTCTCATATAATTAGCTACTCTGAAACTATAATTCATAATTGCATATTTCTTTGGCTAGAGGTGCCATAATATATCTATGCACCTGCTATGAATTTAACATTACTCTTTTTCAACCTGAGTTAAGCAACACAAATAATCTGATCCAGATGCTACAAGCCCCAGCCTTCCTGCATCAACCTTCCATGTCCTGGGTTAATGAAACAATTTGTACTATCTCTGAGACTTTTTATATAACACCTGTCTGTCTTTCTGGAGGATTCTTCTTCCTTATTCGGTTTCTCCATGACCCCAAGAACAATGCTCCACACCAGTGAAGACTGTGTTAGAGATGAGAGATTGAACTGTGGCTCTTTTACATTTGGAGCTACCAAAGAGGTTGCTCTTTCTGGAAATTACATTATTGTATACTGTTGAAGGTAATGACTGCTATATTAGTCTAATATTTGAAAGTCCAAATAAAATATGTGATAGAGGATAAAATTTGTTTTAAAAAGTGAGCATTTTTAGATTGAGTAGTCATGCTTAGACTTAAATACAACATCGTATCTATTTAGAAAAGCAATGTTTATCTTCTTTCTTTAC
The DNA here is from genome assembly GCF_029289425.2 of Pan paniscus. Classification (NCBI taxonomy): domain Eukaryota; kingdom Metazoa; phylum Chordata; class Mammalia; order Primates; family Hominidae; genus Pan; species Pan paniscus. Next base: position 12,149,714 of record NC_073253.2, read on the forward strand.
TGTGTCCATGATTTCTCCTATTAATTGCAAAACATCAAACAGCCACCAAAATCTAATTATTTATACTGAGGCAGAAAAAGCTGTGGAAAATAGCTAGCCTAGATCACTTATATATGGTTTGGGAAGTCAGATTTTAACATCATCTTTTTTATGTCTAATTCTCACCACTTACAAAGCTATCCGATTATTGGCAGTTAAAGAATAACATGAAAAATAGGGGAAGAACGCCAAGGGTAAGTTATTTTAAAGTTGGCTATACATAAATCTGCTGAATTCCATGGACCATAGTTGCTACAAATCAACCAGGGCATTAGACGCTACCTTGATAACTCTTGATGTAGTGTCAAAATACCATGAAATATTTAAAGAGCTCAACTACCAAGCAAAGTACTGTGAAAGCTACTACATCCAGAATTCTATCAACTAGAATTCTTCATAAACCATGCCAATGGGGAACACTTCTTCTGTATTCTGATATTTCCTTTCAGGCAAAGGGAACTTAATTAATGTAACACTGCTGGCCTCTCTCCAGCTTTTCACTTTCTCTGCCTCTGAAGAATAAAGAAGCAGCTTGCCTTGCTGCTTCTCTCTTCCTCTGGAGATCATCCTCCCTGCAGAGAGCAAGGCTTGGCTCTGCCAGCTCAGAAAAAGCTCTGTCCCTGTGAGGAGGGAGGAGGGAAAGAAGGCAGAGGACCTGGGATGTCATTCAACTGCCACACCAAGCTATGTCTAATCAAAACTGATATTTTTGCCCATGGCAGCCAATTATTTATCTTTTTCCCTTCCAATATCCCAACATGCTGAGATGGGGAGTGGGGAGGAGGAGAGCTTGATATTTATTTGATTCCTTAAAGACACCAACAACCCACATTCCTGCACATTTTGTAATTCCTAAAGTAACGATATACCTTTCTGTGGTTTATGTAATTGCATATTTAAATGCAAAGAGATAATACAATAAAGCATTTGTACATTATAAGGAGGTTTCTAAACCAAAAGAAAGAACTGCATAAAACATGCACAAAAAGCAGTTTTCTTTATACATATCTACTGGACAAAATTTCTAACGACAGTTGTGATAATCACATCTGTTAAACCAAAAATGTTACTAATACACTTCTCTGGCCTTTACCTAGGCAAGAGAAGTGTATTTTCTAATATCAATGATCCAATTAATTGTTCCCCCATCATCTAGTGTTATAAAGTAAACATCCTATTTAGTAACATTTCTGTATCATTCAAAACTTGTAGAAATGTTACATATATTTATTTAACCAAATATAATTGGCTCACCTGCTTACTTTGATCCAAAAAAACAAAAAAACCCAGTAAGGCCTTTTATCATAACATGTATTTTGCTCTGGTAACTTATAATTGGCAGTTCCCACAACAACACATAAATTTGAATACAAATAACCACATTTATTGTAAAAATGTTTTTCTGACTGAAGATAAATTTGTCCCCCATTATACAGCTCACGTTCTGAAACAAATTCCAAGATACATCGAATCGTAATTATCCTAAAAATTATGTTGCTGAAGATCACAGTCCTAAATGAAGCCCCTCTGGGTTTGATCATCCCAAGGAGCTGGGCATCTTCCAACCTGGAAGAGCTGGGCACTTTTTTGTCTTCACTGAAGCTCTTAAGAGTGAAACGAAGCAAAAATGACCATCTATTTTCAAAGAGGTACCAATTCACACACTTTTTATTTCTCTTCAAGGACTTGATTTTAATTGGGGAGGGGGTCTTCCCTTTATGTAATACATTTAGCTGTTTAAGGTTTCTTTTTTCTCTATCATAATGACATGATGATGAGATTCATGCTCGGTGGTTCTAAACAGAGCGGATGTGTAATATCTGACCTCACAGAGAGTGATGCTTATTAAACTGTCTATGATAGTCTTTGTACAACATTAATCTTTGTAGAAAATTTGATCTTAATCAGGTGACTAATATAACACTAATAAAGAATATCAAAGTTTTGTAATTTCTACTCGATTAGAATCTTTTATAATAATGGTGTTGGGAGATATAATTTACTTCTCCTTTAGCTTAACTGCTAAATACTTTAATATATAAAGGGCTGGTATGTTTCAGAATAGAAAGTTCAGCATATTTTATAAGCAAATCTGCATAATGAAGCAATATTACAATAGGGGTTGGGGTAGGGAAATTACAGCCATTTAATATCCTTTGTTAGAGAGGATGGTAACCTAGATAACCTATTTAATTAGATATGTATAAAACATTAGTACCTGTCTTAATATGTATATATTGATTTCTTGTGTGTACATAAATTTTGTAATTTACAAGCCACTTATCCATGCTCTTACTCACCTTATCCTCAAAGAAATCTTTTAAGATATTGTGTCTTATTGTACCCATTTTACAGCTGAAGAAACTGAGTTAACAACTGAGGATCACATAAATGGTGAGGGATACACAGCTAAGAAGAGACACGGCTGGAATCCACCAAAAGCCAGTGCTCTCTCCACATCTCTGTACCCACCAGAAGCAGAATGCAAAACAGCATTACACTAGGGAAACTTACTTTTCCAATAATTGTCATTTCAGATCACAAACATAATTCTAGAGAAATAGTTGGGCTCTGACATATAACATGTTTGTGTGTGTGTGTGTGTGTGTGTGTGTAACTTTATTACAAAATATTGTAATATATAATATATAAGAACCCAATAAAATGTTTCAATATATGTAATTCATTTTGCACGTAATGTGCCAAGAGAGACAGGTGAATATTTATCTAAGATAGAAAGGTTCTAGGAAGCATTGTTTCACTTATTTAGTCATTATTTCCAATTTGTCAAAAACTAATTGATACAGGTACTTCAATATCCTGACATAGCTAAGACACTTCCTACAAATCAATTAACCATGATTCAGAGCTTGGAATTGCACTTAACTGCTATGTGATCAAAAGATAAACAACTGGAGGTGTCATAACTGCAGATTTTTGTTATGAGTCTTAATATTTAATGGACTAAAAAGCACAGTATGATAAAATATTTCTGTGAGTTCCATGTGTTGGAGGTACTGTTTGTGACTATAACTGAGTTCATTAAACCCAACCAGGCAGTTTGTTAATCAGTAGGCTGGATTGGCAGACAATGTGATAGAAACTATTTATTGATGACATGTTTAATATTTTATATTAATATAAAAAGCTGTTGCTTTGTCATATAATCAGATAACTTGAAGCTAGCAACAAGTATCATGAACTGTTCCCACTCAAATTAACTTTTCACACACCAGAAGGCTATCAAAGTACTGTGGACAGGAGAACACCTTCAGAAGATGAATGAGGAAAACCATCATGGAAGCCAACCATGAATTTGGCTTGGCAGTGTATTTCCAACTTGCAAATCAGCCAGCAAAGAACCACACCTTCAGCTGAAGTACTGGACTTGAAAATGACTAGCAGTCCATGCTTGGTTTTTGTTCATTGTCTGAATTATGACATCCAAGTTTAAGTACTCCCAACTATGTTAAGTCTTTTAAAAATAAAAACTCCGTTAGGAAGAGTGAGACTAGCATCAAGGATTTCCCTCTAAGAAGTGAAAATAATGTTCGCACAGAGAAAAAACAAAAATGGGTGTTCCCATTTTCTGTGGCTAATCATAAAGAAGAAAACATTGGAAGTTCAAAATGTAACAGTTTCTATTTTAATTCAATTGGCTTGCTACAGCTGTATACACTGGTCCATACATAGTGTACTGACCCTATGGACAAATTACAATAAATTATTTCAAATGTAATGTTAATGTTTTCTTAAAGACAACCTGATGAAATTACTCTGAAAACCCCTTCGACAAGTCCACACAAATTTATACCACACAAAAAAGAAGTCTGATAAGGCAAAACAGAAAAGAGCAAGTTCTGTAACATTTTCTGCAAATACACTGCATATTCAACTAAATGCCAAAGTAATATTGTATTTGAGATTATAACTTCATTTTTAATTTTAGAAACCATTATGAAAGCAATATTATCCTTAGAAATTATTTAACAAAACTATAAATTGCATTTGCAAACTAGTATTTGAATTTCATTTTTGTCTCTGATGAACAATTTCACTGGGAGAAAGAATTGGCTTATATTCTATTGTGAAAGATGTAAAGTGGATAGAAATACCGTAATTTGACAGTGTATGACTTTTATTACGAACAATGAAAACATTAGTGACATCTATAATGATTGGGTTATAAAACTACACAAACGTACACCAAATTAAATAACTCCTTTCCGCAAGACAATGACAATTTTATTAGGGCAACAACCTGACGTACTTACCACAATTGCCATTCAATCAGATAATATCATTTTCAATCCACAATATAACATAAAACCCACATATACAGTATATGTAGTTTTTCACATGCCCATCGGCCGCTCTGGGTACACACACAGGCACAGAGCAATATCAACTAGTCCTTTAAGAATCATGTTTAAGAATGAAACACTAGGCTCAAAAGGAAAAAAGAAAAGGAAACGAGACATGTATGCTACTTCATCTATTGCTTCTTTTTGAAAGAAATTTTATATTAAAACAATGCAATGGGCACAACGGTGTGTTCAAAGTGCTCTCGGAAAGTTCCCTGAATGTGAATAAGGTGAAACTAAAGCAATATTGCTAAAAACTAATCACAGTATTCAATTAACTTGAGCCGTATAGACCTTGCCAGTCCTTCTGCAACACTGACTTGTGATTAGTATAATCAAAGGCCTCCCAAATTTCAACACTTAACTCCGAATGTAATCGTCTTCCTTCAAGCCCTGAGCCCTTGGAACCCACAGATCAGTAATGATGCCACTTAACATTTTTCCCCAACAACAGTAGGAACATTCTCCGTATGGCAACCATATGCTAATAAAAGACATTTGAGGGCAGTTTAAAGCATCTAGTTCGTATTTGAGGATACTCGCCCCTATATGTCACACTTCTCGTAGCAGAAATCCCCAAAATAATGACAGGTTCACCGCCATAACTTGATATGAGTCACAGCAAACACTTCTCCATGGGATTTTAGAAGTGGTGCAGCCCCGAAGCCTTGTCATTATGTAGGTGAATGACCAGCAGCAGAGACCAGCTGGACTGCCCTCGGTAGCTTCAGCCCCTGATGAAGTATGCACAATGAGATAACTCCTAGGGAGTTTCAGCACCTCCTTGTTTTCATGGAAGTCACTGCAGAAAATCGCAAGCCTCTTAAATATTGGTCACATAGTTCTTAAAAGTGAAAATTTACACCTGTCAGGCCTAATACTAGGCTTACAACATTCTCTGTTTTCTAAATCAACATATTTGCTTGAGCACAGTAAAAATACATCTTAATAACACCTTCCAGAGCTAAGGCGATTCAGATCAGCTCAAATGAGGCACACAAGAAAAGAAAAGAAAAAAAAACACCTTGGAACCACAACCTGCCCCTCTCTCTCTCATCTCCCACACCCTTCATACCCCCACGGTTACAGCAAAATACAACTTTGGGCATTTTGGAAGTAACTGTTATTTGTGACACACACACACACCCCAAAAATTCCCAAGTCTGTTTTCCTACCACACACACCAGGGAGGCTGCATCACCTTTCTAGTGACTTAATTCTGAACGCAGAGGCTCAACCTGCCGAGTGGCAATCGAAGAAAACACACTACACATCAGAATAAGATGAGGGTCGGGAAAAAAGAAAAAAGCAGCTTCGCTTTCAGCCATTAATTACGGATCACCCCAATTTTGCATCGCTTATCTCCCATACACACGCACAGCCTTCCAAACCTGGCTTTCAGGCGGCGCTTTCTGGAGCCTGGCTGTCTATTGTCAGCACGCAGAAGCCCCCGAAACCTGTGAAGCCGGCTGCAAAGGCTTGCTCGGAAGCCGCTAAATATAGACCAAGGGGGCTCAGGGTCTGGCAAGCCGCGGGAGCCTGAAGACACGGCCATGGACGCATATGACTAAGTCTTTCCATTTTGTTCTAGCCAAACATCGTAATGACATTGAACATAAGGGCAAAAGACTGGAGGGAAGTCCTCCCCACCCCCACCCCGTCTCCTCCCGTATATTAGGGACGTCATGAATGCACCGAGTATGTTCTCAGGGTGGCGGGGAGCAGCATTGTCGGTGTTGCCCTAAATACGCTTCCTCCCGGGGAGATGGGTGGCAGGGAGGGGGAGCACGCAGGGCAGCCACTTGGTAACCGCTCCAAGAAAGGCACTAACCCCGGACCCCCTTCCAGGCACAGCGGCTTCCGAGGGGGACCTGGCGCGATCGCGGTCCTCCCCGAGGCAGGCAGAGCCCCCGCAGCAGCCGCCGCCGCCGCCTGCCGGCCGGGAGCCCAGGACCACCCCCACCGGCGGCAGGAGGAGGAGGACGGCGCCGGGAGGAGGCTGCGCCCGGCCCCGGCCACCCAGCCCCGCAACTCACCCAAAGGCGCGGCGCCCGGCGGCTTCCTCGCAAACATGCACCCTCCGCCGGCGACAGCTCCTCAGTCCGGGAAGAGGCGTGCGCGGCGCCGCCCGGCTTCAGGGCAAGGTCCTGACCTTGCCCAACTGCAGCATCTTCCGCTTTTGTTGTCTGAGCGCGGCCGCGGGACAAGGGATGCTGGCGGGCGGCAGGGGCGAGCGCCGCGGGCAAGAGGCGGCTCCCGACGCGAGTGCGCAGCGCCCGGCCCGGCGGCCCCTCCGAGCTCGGCGAGCGCAGCGCCCCCTGCCAGGCTCCGCGGGCTCCACGGGCTCCTGCGGGCTCCTCGGGGCTCCGGGCGCCGCCGCCAGCCGGCCGGGCTGAGAGAGCAGCCGCCGCGCCCGCCGCTCCGCTCCGCCGGCTGTCGCCGCGGGCGCGAGCCTGGGGCCGCCGCGGCGCCCGGCGCCGAGCGCTCCCGAGCTGCGCCCCACGCGCGGCCCGCGCCACCTGTGCCGCCGCCGCCGCAGCCGCCGAGGGCGAGGCTCCTCCCGCGGCGCGCGGCAGCCTCAGCCTCCACCTAAGCCTCGGAGGCCGGCCCGGGCGCCCGGCTAGTGAGGGAGCGTCCGCCCCGCCGCCGAAACCGGCCCCGGGTGCGGAGCATGCCCAGTGCCGCCGCGAGAGCGGCGCTTCGCCGCGCGCATTCCACTTCTCCTGGTTTTCGCGGCAGCAGCGGCAGCCGCGGGAGAGAGGGGAGGAGGCCGCGGGTTGGGAGAGGGCCGAGCATCCTTGGGAACGCACGCCCTGGACCTGAGATGGCTGGATGCTCCGGAGCTAGGCGAAAGCTGGAAGGGACCCGGGAAGGGATGGAACCCCAGGTTACTCCGCTTCCCTAATTCACGTGCAAGGCGCTGACAGTTGACTCTGGTGGGGCAGATGTCAGCCTGCAACAAAGGGCCAGGGTAGGAGGGGTCCTAGAGTGGCCAGGTGGGTTGGGGGAGGGAGGCTGGCGGAACGTGCTGGTGAGCGCAGGTAGATGCTCTTGCAGATCCTGTGATTCCAGAGCTAAGGAGGCACGACGTCCAGCAGAGGTCTTCTCCACAGCACCTGCCCAATCTTGCCATCACCTTCCCTGTTCGGATGGCATGTTTTTGGCGGGTAGTGAGAGTTTCTCCTTAGGCAAAATCACTTCAGATTTGAATCTGGAATGTCTGTAAACTTCCTGCAAGAAAGACCCTTGCCCAGTCTGGAACTTGAGCAGATTAAGTTCTCTCTCCTCCCCTTCTTGTGCCACCTTGTCCTCCTCTTTTGGTCTCTTCTGCTGCATCTCTGCCACCTTCTCTTCCTCCTTTTCTTCCTTATTTCAAAGTGAACCACTCCCCTGATCCTTCCCCCACAGTCTTCCAAAGCATCTTGCATTGCCTTCTTCACGTTCAGATCAGTTTTCCATATCACCTCCTGGCTTGACTGCTCCTTGACCCCATCGGGACTTCCCCATGCGTATCCTGCTGTGAAATACAGCAAGTGGAATCACCGTATTCAAAGTCTTGTTGAAAAACGAAACCCAAAACATGTGCCAAGGAAGGCCTCTGGGCCTTCGCCCCTGTCCCTCTGATTCAGCAGCAGTCAGGACGGGGCTCACCTCTGCTGCATTCACAAGCCAAGCCAAGCAGGGCACAGCCTGCCCAGGGACCAGGTCGAATGTTCCTCCTAATTATGCCACGGGCATGACCCTGAACACCGCAGACTGTCTTCTGAGGTTGTGATCTCCTCCACACCCCCCCGCCGCAGAGCTTGTTTCTGAAACACAAATAAGCATGACAGAATGCAGGAAATTGTAATAAAAGGGATTTGGTGCTTACGATTCTCAGTAACATTGTGCTTCTATTTTGTGTTGGAAAAGATTATCCAACAAACTTAAATGATTTGAATATTCAAGTCTATTCTTTATTATACTTGGGAGTAAGTTGAAATATAAATGGAAGTAAGAGTGAAGGAGAAAAGCCGTACAGAGGTTAAATAGGTAACAAATAATTGCTAGGAGGAGCAGATTAAGCAGACTATTGACAACAGTACAAATGTTCGCTTTTATTCCTCCTACCCCAGGTGTGGACATGCACACACAGGCTTGGTCTCACCTGCAAAAACAGTTCTCCAAGCTAACTCCAAGTGTCTTAAAGCCAGTTTGATATTAAAATATCCTGAGTCCTGTGAGGGAAGACATGCAAGACCATTTTTTTCATCACACGTTTAACTGTAATTTTTATCTTAGTTCTCAGAAAGGCAGTTCAATTACACTGAGTACGTGGTACAAGACAAATTAGCAGCACCATATCCATTAGGCCACATTATATTTCAAGAGATGTTCTTAGTTCCCACCTGAGCTTCTGTCAGTCTGCTATTGTTTGGTTTTCTCTTTGCATCTTCTAATTCAAGAAGTCAGTGGGGAGGTGGAAAGGGAGATGAGGGGACATCAGTTACTCTTTAGATTAAAATGGAGGTATATGTGTAGACACTATCCACAGGTAATATATGTGTCTTTTATGCCTGATATAGATCTAAGTAAAGAAAATAATTTTCTAACGTTTTTTAGTTATTATTGAGATGAGCAATGACAAATTCTATCAACTAATTGTGTGTCTGGGAAATGAGCTGGAGGCAGTCCCTACAGATACTGTTGGGGCTGGGGCTGGTGTGATATGGTTATTTAGGAAGTAGAGTGGTAATGTCCAATGTCCTGGATTGCTTTGATTTCATTTGCTCAGTGCCCCATTTCATTGAAACATTTATGACTTTTATTATTCTAGAATAATTTCTAACTTAAGATATTATTCAATTCACAATTAGATAATATTGAAAAATAAAGCAAAATGAACATGTATAATGTTAGATCTTGGAACGACTCACTGCTGCCATCTTTTGCCTCCTGCTTCCGATAGTTCCTATATAAAGGAATATTCTGAATCCTCAAATTCACTATGAGACTAGAACATTATTAGTTTATTATTTTCAAATTACAGTACTCAATGCTCAGTGAAAAACCTTCATTGTATTTCTTCTGTTTATGCATTAATAGAGTTATCTGATACAGAAATCACATATAAATACTAAATGCTATATCTCTTGATTTTTCAAATCACTTTTCAAAATTTGAAGCAAACATTTTTATTTGGAAGTGTAACTTAACTTTAGAAATAAAATCTAACAATTCCAAATATTTTTTATAAATGTATGTGTCTTATTTTGTAATTCAAAGTATGTCGATTTTAGGAGAATGGCATTCTTATTTAAGTCACAGCTGTTTCAATATGGCATTGTTTGTTGCTATTGAGATTCAGATAGAAGATAATATTTTTGTAATTTTTTAAGTGAATTACCCATTGATAAACAATTGAGAAATTTTCGAATTGGGAAATGAAATCAGGTGAGTGATTATTGTTGCTGTTCAGCATTTAAATAGGGAGAGTAATGATACTTCTTTCAATTCACAATTTAAATTTTAAAGCAAATTACCTGAAATAGTAACCCAATAGTGTCATCATAAGTACATGTGTGTATATATTTGGGAGGCTAACACACACTGTTTGCTCTTGATCATAAAAGTTATGATATTTGTTACCTGAAAGTATCTCTATGTTTTTGAAGACTGTAAAGTAGTTAACTAATTTAAACTAACCATTTTAGTTAAGATCAGCGTGTGGGTCATTTCACTATTTGATTGCAAACTTCACATGTTCACTCAAATTGCCTTTTATTATTGCTGCAACTCCTATGATGGTATCATTCATTCATTCAGCAAATGTTTATTGAGCATCCATCCACTGTGGTTCAGTATTGGCCAAAATTTGGAGAATTAGTAGCAAACAATAGAGAAGACAACAAATTCCTTATCCTCCCAGAGTTTAATTATGAATTGGGGTTATGGGGGAAGCAGAAATTGAAGCACTGCAGACAGGTAATCACCACCAGAAGCTGAAATGAGGAACACAAATGTCCTCATTTCTTCCTAATTGTCTATGTGCCTCAGTGTATTGGCTTCCTGTTATGGGAGGAAAGTTCATCTATATTGGATTAAGCCGTGGTGGTTGGATTCTGTTACCTGCATCAAATTCAAGCTCAAATTGAAATATATGTTATCTGTAATGTCTCCCCTCTGCTCACTATAGCTGTTATTACTTTAAGTATTTCCCGCACAATGTATTTCCAAAAATTAAAACATTTTTTCAACAAAGTGAGTAAATGAATATGGTCTAAATCATATGTATTAGAAGATAAATTAAGGAATAATATAAGACCAGTTTTTTATTGTCACTGACCAATAAATTCATGTTCAAAGCATTGCACAATGAGTCCACCTCAACGATTTTTATACTATCTCCCAAAATGAAATACCTCATTTTCAGTCTTTGTTCTCCTTAATGTTCTCTACCCACTCCAGTGTCACTCTCAAGTTTGTACAGAATACACATTCTGAAATTGATTTACTCATTAAAATGAAATCCTTGAAGCTCTCATTTTATTACCCATAAATAAGCCAAATCTTGCCTCTTGCTTTGTTGTGAAAATTAAATGAATGAATCAGTCTATGATAAGCAAATGGCTCTATGCCTGGCAAATAGGGAGCAATTAGTAAATGATGGTGAACATGAGTCATGACATTAGAATATCTCTTTCACCTCTGCTGTTTTCGTCGGCTTGCTATATCAAAACACACTTATTATCTGATTGCGCATATCTTACTCAGTCATCAAGACACCTAGAAGATACCATTTTGCCAGTGAGCTTTTTCATATTCATTTCTTTCAAATAATCATTAACTAAATTTCTCCCACATGCAGGTAATTATATCATGCAGACTAATCATGAGAATTTATAGGGATCTCCATTTGGTAAACTGGTTGTGTTTCATGCTTTCACTGAATTTTTAGGAATTTGAAAATACATCACATTCAGATTACAGAGTCAGGTATCTTACCTTTTCATCATATTTCATCATGTCTACATATTTATATACTTTGTCTACTCCATACAATGTGTTGCTTTAGTTTATATGTTGATAAAGTTATCTAACATTATTTTCCATATTCTCTGAGATTGTGTCTATGTACATAGAATATGTATGTGAGCAGTTTGATTTTCTATTTGTGAAGTATATTATACTTCTATAATAAGCAAAAATCAATGTTTCACAAAATCTTTACACAAATGTACTCTAACATGAAATGTTCAATTATTTGAAAAAATCATTTTCGTTATGATTCTGCAAAGATTAAACATATATTTTGTTAGGAATAGGAACTTAATGAATTTTTCAAATCATTGAGCATTTCGTGTTAGAGTATGTTTGTATAAATATTTTGTTAAACATTTATTTTTGCTTATTAGAGAAGTAACAAGTTCTCATTTAAAAAACTTTAAAAATCAGAAAGTTATGAAAAACATCATAATTCTACCACCCAGAAAAAGTATAGTGTACAAATGCCTATCCTCTTATTTACTTAAAATTACATTCCTACACTTTCCCATTCCATTTCTCAAACTTTTCTAAGGTTAGATTATTCTTTATATAATGAGTTTTCTGTTTTATACATTTTGACTGTTATCACATGACCTTTCCCGTGGTAAATAAAGGTTCAATGAAGGTTGTTTTCTCAAATTGTTTGAAAAGAAAAACACCCCAATTATACCTATTTCTGAGTAGGATGAAATAGCTTATGGGACCTCCATGCCTCTGGTAAGAATAATTAGAATTTTTGAATGAAAAACAAAAATATTTATCTTATGTATCAGAAACCTGCTGAAGCAAAAAGGACTGGAGGAGCCAAGATTCCAGACAGGCAAGAATGTGGATGCCGAGCTAAAAAGTATGTCTGCTTTTTCCCTGATAACTTCGGCCAGTTCTGGATACAGTGAGAGAGGCTGGGTTTTGAGGCTTTTCCTGGGTAGGGGCCACTGTCTGAGACAGAGATATCAGCAGAATCTTTGTTAGCCTCATAGGGCTTTAGACTGAAGCCCAACGGATCAAGATCCCAGTAAGAAGAAAGGAGCAGAGAACTGGGACAGAAACATAGCTGGCATTCCCTTCAAAACTTTTGATAACTTATAAAGCTTCACAGGACTAAACAGCTAAACAAAAAGCCTCTGAAAATCAGATATAATTTTAACAGTCCTGCTGTGCAGAGAAGAAAAGCATTCACATGCAGGACCAGCCCCACCTTGGGAGATATTTCAAGTTATCAGTTAAAACTCCTAGAGTGTTGCACCCTGAGAGCTAGAGAAAACAGAGGTGGAATAAAACGTAACAATACTGTAATTGTCTCCAATTCAGTGATGTTGCTGATTGGAATAGAGGTTACCAGGTGATTTATCTGCCTAGCAGAGGAAAGGGTGAAACCTTTTAGGCAAACCTCTGCAATTTTTAAATATTCATTGTCCAGCATTCAGTAAAATCTGTTCTTCAGAGTTAGGAGCAAATGACCAAAAAACAATTAACAAATGTAGAATTGGAAAAGACCCATGGGTGATCTATATACTAGAATTATCAGACAAAATATCTAAAATGATAATGATCAATATGTCCAACAGAATATAGGACTGTAGAAAAAGATGAAAAAGAAAAAACATGAAAAGGAAAAGACGGAGAAATTCACCAAAGAATTGAAAACTGTGAGAAGAATGAATCCACTGGGAATCCTAGAACTTAAAAATGTGGCAAATTAATTTAGTAACAAATTTTATTTGATCCATCAAATATAAAATTGTATCAATCCACATGTAACATTTGACAAAATCAGCCATGTGCTGGATTGTAAAGCAAGTCACAAGCATGAAATGATTGTATTCATTCAGAGAATATTCTCAGAGAACAGTGTCATTAAGCCAGAAATCAATAACTAAAAAAAAAGAAAATCTTCCTATGCATAATTTAATCTGCACTACTTCAAAATAAATCTACTTGAGAAACTTGAATTATTTTAACATAAATGATAAATAACGTGTACAATAAAAATTGCAAGATGCAACAAAAACAGTCTTTACAATATCTATAAAATATATTATATTATGTACAAAATATATAAAAACAAGTTGCAGACACTTGACAGCAGCCAATGTAAGGCTGCTATTCTTGAGATATTCTGGAGAGAAAAAGTATTCAAAAGTCACTCCACTTTTGCACTGCCTTTTTCCCTAGGTACATTTTCTGGGGTGTGGTACAAGCAAGATCTGGATTTCCACTGAACAGAGAAGGCAAGGATTAAATCTGGGTTTATTAAAGTGTCTCCAATGTGGAAGAGACAGTGCTGGAAAAGAAAGAGTCATAGAGAGGGAAATCCAGAAGTTTACATAGAAATGCCCCTTGAGGCCAGGTGCAGTGGCTCACACCTGTAACCCCAACACTTTGGGAGGACAAGTTGGGTGGATCACCTGAGGTTAAGAGTTCAAGACCAGCCTGGCCAACATGGCAAAACCCCGTCTCTACTAAAAATACAAAAATTAGCTGGGCGTGGTGGTGTGCACCTGTAATCCCAGCTACTCGGGAGGCTGAGGCAGGAGAACTGCTTGAACCCAGGAGGCGGAGGTTGCAGTGAGGCAAGGTCATTCCACTGCACTCCAGCTTGGGTGACACAGTAAGACTTCATCTCAAAAATAAATAAATAAATAAATAAAATCCCCCTTGAGCCTTGAGTAACTTGATGAAATTGTGGATTCATGAGAGTAGAACAAGACTCCAAGAAGCTAGATAGAGAACTGCTGGGAAGCAAAGAACTGAGGAAAGATTTCGCAGCTTCTTCAGTGGTATGGATTTTGGTGGTCAGGCCCGACTAAAGTGAAGAATGTTTAGAACAAGTCAAAGATGGAGTTGAGATGTCAGACACGCCATCAGATATAGGTGTTATAAATTGAATCATGTTCCCCTCCTAATTCATATGTTGAAACCCTAACTCCCAGTGCGCCTATATTTGGAGATGGGGCCTTTAAAGACATAATTAAGGTTAAATGAGGTCATAAATATGGGCCCTAGGCCAGGTGTGGTGGCTCACACCTGTAATCCTAGCAGTTTGGGAGGCCAAGGTGGGTGGATCACCTGAGATCAGGAGTTTGAGACCAGCCTGGCCAATGTGGTGAAACCCCATCTCTACTAAAAATACAAAAATTAGCCTGGCATGGTGGCGGGCGCCTGTAATCCCAACTACTCGGGAGGCTGAGGCAGGAGAATTGCTTGGAGGCTGAGGCAGGAGAATTGCTTGAACCAGGAGGTGAATGTTGCAGTGAGCCAAGATCACGCCGTTGCACTCCAGCCTGGGTGACAGAGTGAGACTCCATCTCAAAAAAAAAAAAAGGAAAGAAAAAGAAAAGAAAGAAAAAGGGCCGTAATCCAGTACAACTTGTGTCCTTATAAGAAAGGAAGACACCAGGGATGCCTGTGCACAGAGGAAAGGCCACATGAAGATGCAAGAAGGTGGTCCTCTGCAAGCCAAGGGGAGAGACCTAAGAGAAACCTACCCTGCCAGCATCTTGATCTTGGACTTCTAGCCTCAAGAACAGTGAGACAATAATTCTCTGCTGTTTAAGCACTCACTCTGTGTCGTTTTGTTATGGCAACCCTAGCAAACTAATGAAAAGAGTAAAGATAAGCGCACTTTAGGATTGAGGTCTACAACCTAGAAATATGGGGGGGCGGGGGGCGGGAAATGTGATAGATCTCTTTGAAGAGAGTGTAAAACCAGGACTTAATAGCTCAATTTATTCCATTAGTACTTTGTTGCCAACATAAAACTCAATACTTTTTGATGGATAATAAATGAAATCCAGTGCCTTTTCAAGATATTATCAGAAAATTGACAAATATAATTTTAAAAAGGAAGAAAAAATAACCAGGTTGTACAAAGAAAAAAAATCTATCACAATGAAGTTGTTGACAACCAAAGATTGAAAAAGTAATTCTTGAAAGCAGCTAGAGAAAAAAGACACATTACACACAGAAATACAATTGTTACATACATTGGTAACTCAAAAGAATTTATGGAGGCCAGGAAACAGTGAAACAAAATCTTTTAAATGCAGGAAAAAAGAATATAAGTGAAAGAAAAAGGAATTCATTGCTAGCCGTCTTGTTCTAACAGAAATGTAAAAGGAAGTTCATCAGGCTGATAGGAAGAGAGCAGAGGAAAACTTGGAACTTTAGAAATTAAAAAAGAGCAACAGAAATAGTAAATATCTGGGTCAATATAAAAGACTATGTTTTCCTCTTCAAGTCAGTTACATATATATTACTGTTAAATGTTAAAATTTTAACATTTTCCAATGTGGCTTTTGATATTCATTGAAATAACACATTTAGAAACTGTAACAAAATGTCAGTTGGTGATAGTTAGTGGTAGGGTAGGGTAAAGGGACTTATATGGTTGCAAGGGTTCTGTATAATAATTGAAGTGGTACATTATTAACTCTACTAACCAATAATAAAAATAATACAAAGACATGTAGCCAGAAAACCAACAGACAAATTGAAATAGAATATTAAATATACTCGAGTAATCCATAACAAGGCAGACAAGAGGACACAGAGGAAGAAATGCAGAAGGGACAAACAGAAAAATGAAATAAAATGGTAGACATAAATTCATTTATATTAATAATTATATTAAACAGTAATGGCTTAACTACTTCAATTAAAGGGCAGATATTGACAGAGTGAATAAAAAGCAAGATCCTACCAGAGGCCAAAAACAAAAGCACAGTTATTGAAAGTAAAGGATAGAAAAAGATCTACCCTACAAAACTAAGCCAAAGAAAGCAAGAGTGTTTATATTAACGTCAGATAAAATCAACTTCGAGATGCAGATAATGTAATTAGATAAAGAGGAACATGTCATAACGATAAAAGGGTTAAATTATCAAGAAGAAATAACAATTTAAAATGCACATCCCAGAGCCTCAAAATACATGAAGCAAAAATTAATAGAATTAAAGGGAGACCCAGACAATCACGCATTGTAAGAGATTTTAACAGCCTTCTTGCAGTAATTCATATAGTAACCAGACAAAAAGTCTGATTATAAACACCATGTTCTTTACCTCCTGATTATACACACCATTGTGTGAGTCCCTCTTCTTGAGTTTAGGCTGGACCTAGCAACTTACTTTTACTGAATACATCCATATATCTGCAGAAATTATAAATATCCATAGAAAACTGGATTGGAATTTTAAACCTGAAATTCATTTGTGAAAGACTGTAGCATCTATTGCTTCAATTATTTCTTTCTGGTTCGTCTAGCTTGATCGTTCTGATTAAACATCCTGCCATGTTGTGAGCTGCTCCATGGAGAAACCCACATGGCAAGGAATTGAGGGTGGCGTCTGACCAACAGCCAGTGAGCAACTGAGGCTCTCATCAAAGAGCCCATGTGGAACTGCATCTTGCCACACCACACACACACACACACACACACACACACACACACACGTAAACCCGGAAGAGAATCCTTCCAAAACCAAGACATAGTTGACTGCAGCCCTGGCCAGCAACTTGACTGAAACTTGTGAGAGACCTTGAATCAGTGGGTCAAGCTAAGCCACACTGGAATCCCTGAACCACAGAAACTGTAAAATAACAGGTGTTTTTATTTTATTTTGTTTTTTGAGTTGGAATCTTGCCTTGTTATCCAGGATGGAGTGCAGTGGTGCGATATGAGCTCACTGCAAACTCCACCTCGCGGATTCAAGCGATTCTCCTACCTCAGCTTCCTGAGTAGCTGGGATTATAGGCACACACCACCATGCCAGGCTAATTTTTGTATTTTTAGTAGAGACGGGGTTTCCCTATGTTGGCCAGGCTGGTCTCGAACTCCTGGCTTCTGGTGATCCACCCACCTCGGCCTCCCAAAGTGCTGGGATTACAGTCATGAGCCACCACGCCCAGCCAATAATAGGTGTTTTAAGTAACAAAGTTCAGGTGAAATTTGTTACAAAGCAATAGATGATAAATACAAACCCTATCTTGACAAAGACTACTTCAGTACTTCAATTGTAAATTAATATTTAAATTAAAATATAAATTGTGTTTGTTGTTTAGTTGATTGATTTAATTTTGAAATTAAATTTAAGCACTCATTCCAAAAGCAGTAGAAAATATGAGGCATATATATATATAATATAAATATATATATATACAACATAAATTGGATCCATAATTCAAAATCTGTTTACAAAGAAACTCAAGACAAGGTAGTTTTAATAGTAAATTATCTTTCAAATACTTAAGGAAGAAAATTATTCTGGTCTTATACAAATTTACCAGAGAAGAGAAAAAAAAGGAGAGCACTTTTGCACTCATAGTATGAGGCCACCATAAACTTGACACCAAAGTCTAACGTGGACTTTACAGAAAAGCAAAAACATGAGTTTTATCTCATAAATGTAAATACAAACTCCTAAAGGAAATAATTAACTTCCAATTGAGTTAACAGATACATTTTAAAAATACATTATAAACAAGTGAAGTTTATCTTAGGAAAGTAAAGCTTTTCTAAACATCTGAATATCAACGGCCATATTCACCACATTAACAGAATAAAGGAGAAAAATCACAGTTTCAGAGAAAAGCTTTTAATAACATCCAATACCCATCTAAGGTAAAGAAAGAAAAAGCAATTTAGCAAACTAGGATTAGAAGGAAACACCACTAATCTGATGGTTAACTGGAAAAAAAAAACACCTGTAGACTTTCCTCTGAGTTCTAGAAAATAAGACAAAGATGTCTACTATCACCACTTCTTTTCAACATTTTACTGTACATGCTGGCCAGTGAAATGAGGCAATAAAGAGAAATAAAGATTATAGAAATAGAAAACATGGAGAACAGGATGATTCTCCCCCAAAGATCTCTAAATCCGAATTGTTGTAAGATAAAAATATGTTCCTTATATGGCAAAAGGGACTTTTAAGATGTGATTAAATTAAGGATTTTGAGATGGGGGGTTTATCATGGATTGTCCAGGTGGGCCAGTGTGACCACAAGGGTCACTGTAAGTGGAGAGGGAGGCAGAAGAGCGAGAGCGAGAAAGAGGTGGAAGTTCTTATGGTGCTGGCTTTGAAGATAAGAGGAGGAACGGACCTCAGCCAACGAATGAAAGTGGCCCCCAGAAGCTGGAAAGGCAAGGAAAATAAATTTTCCACTAGAGTCTCCACAAAGAAGCAGCGTCCTGCCAACATCTTGGCTTTAGCCCAGTGCAAACCATCTCGTATTTCTGATCTTCCAAATTGTAAGATAATGAATATGTGTTGTTTGAAGCCACTAAGTTAGGGAGTTATGGGTAATTTATCATAGCAATAATAAGAAATAGATACAGAAGAGATTGTATGTGTACAAAATCTAAGAGTCTGCTATCAAATTCAATATGTGAATTCATCAAGAACACTGGATTCATATTCAAGACGTGTCCATTGTATTTGGATAAACTCGCAGCAAAATATTGGAAAACAAAACACAATTTTTAACGAACACCATTCACAAAAAATATTAAATACCTATATTGCATCTAACAAGGATAGGCAAGATCTTAACAATGAAAAGTATAAAATTTGCTGAGAATGACCAAATAATTTCTACATAAATGTAAAGATATTCATAGTTACGAATTAGAAGACTCAAAATTGTTCAGATAAAATTCTTCATAAATGTATCGATACATTCAGTGCAACACTCATAAAAATCCATGGTGTTTTTAAACATTGATATGTTGATTCTAATATTTGTACAGGAGTGAAACATGCCCAGGATAACCAAGTCAATCTCGGATTTGAAGAATAAATTTCTAGGATATACACTACTGGATGCAAAACTTATTATATAAATCTACAGTAATTAAGACAATGTGATATTTGCACAAGGATAGAAAAAAGACAAAGGAGTAAGATAGAGTTCAGAAATTAACATACATGGATTGTCACTTGACTCACGCCAGAACCGTCAGTGAAGAGCAGTGAACAATCCCAACAGCAAGATGAAGACTGTATGAGTGAAATGCCTTTCCTTTGTGAAGTTGGAAAACGGGGAAATTTTGAGAGGGGAGTAGGGAAGGTAATTATGCTCTTATATCACAATATGTTGCTGAGAAAATAAACTTTACAGAAAAAAACATATTTGATGTTGATCATTTGAAAAGTGACTTCTTTAAACTGAATGGTACCCTTGAAAAGTCAGTGTGTGCCACCACGGTGATCTCACGTGGGGACTGCTGGTTTGTAATGGAGATTCAGGAACCTTTGTCAGATCTCAATCACTAAGCTGATTGGTGAGTAAATGGATGTTCTTATTTTACTCTTTTTAACTTATGAATAGCTGTACTTTGATTTAATTTTAAAATTATCATGCATGTGGTTCTGGAAGATTTATAATACATAAATATAAACATAAACTATATAAAGATAAAATATGCAAAATATAATTATGGAAATAAATAATAGTAATGATAGATGTAATTAAAATAGCTTTGAAATATCAATATTCCTCTATCAAATTTGCAAAGTCTTCTTCACTTGTAATATTCAGTGTTGGTTAGAAGGGAGAGATGCCAGTGAAATTCACATCATCACCACAGTTTTAGGGGAGAGTTTGCAATACATGTTGAGATCCTGAAGAACTTAATCTACTTTATGGAAAGTGATTTTGAAGGTCTCATTATGAAGCAGAGCATGGGAAACTGAAGTAAACCTTTCATTGATAACTCAGACCAATAATATAGATGTTAATCTACTGTGACACCATGATAGCCTCAGGTGTCATTGCAGTGTCTCTTGACCTGTATTAAATGACCCTAGTCTTTGAACATTTAGCTATCACCAAGCAAGCATCTATCTATACAGGCCATTTGAGTGCTTCTGCTTTCAGGATTCCCTTCCCTGCATGCACACACATGTGTAGTGTGATGGGTCCCCTACCAGGTTACTTAGGATGTATACCCACTGCTTGAACCCAAAGGCCAGGCATTGAGACAAGACCCGGATGCCCAGCAGAGGAGCAAGTGTTCCTGAGAACTTAAACATCCCTGGAGTATATGAGAACCTACCAAGAAAACCAGTCTCATCACTTAAACACAGTAGGCAAAGAGCCAGAAAATCAGCTTAAAAGTACTTTACAGACAAGAGGCAGCATAGATCTCTAGCGCTGCCCTGCTGTTATCCAGGAGCGCCCTGTATGTAAGTCCTAATAAACTTTATGTAATTGTCAAGTTGGACTTTCCCAAGTAATTATTTGGTCTCTCAACACCTTCCTCGTTGCAGAGGTAGAGGGGGGTGTGGGTGTTATAGTCCCAAGTTTCTCTCTTAACAATATGCAACATCAAAGATTCCCATCTGCTTTTGTAACAGAGTCCCTGCTGTAGTAGAGATCAAGATACTTTTCTGGGACATTTCTAGCTTTATTTTTGCAGGATGTATAAATACAATATTTTGCAAAACGAAGACAAAAAAGAATGTAAAATAAGAAAGCAGGATGATTTTGCAGTGCAATGGATAGGCAGGTTGTTTAATGGATAAATATCAACCTGAAAAGAGGACTCAGTGATTTGTAAGTAGCATTTCCTGGCTTTGTATTTTAAGCCTCTACATTTAAAAGGAGGCACATGATATCAGTTTGGGAAAAGAAAGTTGAAGAATTGAAAGACAGCATAAAGTCTCAAAACATATTTCAGGAGATAGCGCAGTGGTCTAAAATTAACAAGATGAAATTCAATGGAGAGAAATACAAAGTCCTTCCTTAGGTTAAAACAATGGTATAATAAATCCAGGTTAGGAGGCTGTGGATTCTGAACTGGGATCCATGTACCAGAGCTGCACTGGCCACGCCCAGGCCTTGGGAACGTGGGTGTTCCTGGAATCAGTTGCTTCCCACTTGGTTCAATCTGTTCAGGGAAATTTCCTTCAGTGCCTACAAGAGAAGATTGGCCTTTCTAACTACTGCAAGCTGCTGCTAATTTTATTCAAAGGCGAGTATCGGAGACACCAGCAGATTCCCCACCTGCCTGGAAAGCTGCCTTCATCTTAGTATCATGGAACGAGAAGCTGAAGCACCAATTACGGTCTGCTGTGCCAATAATACCTCTGACACCACCTGGAACTTCATTTGGAGTCTTCCTTATTGTGACTCAGCACTGCCATCCTCAGCTGCACAGAAAATTCAAGCCCTCTGGTCACTTTGCTTTTCATTATTTGTTACCATCTTGCAGCTCTGTGTTCTTCTCTGGAAATTTTGGCTGAACATAATTAAATACCCCTAAATTACTTTTTGAACAAATTAGTTTTAATTTTATTCTTAAAAATTCACGACTTTGTACAAATTATTAAGAGACCTCTGTTCAGGTTGACATCTATTCATTAAACCCAAGTTTCATAGTTCTTACTCTTTTTATATGACTTAGTATTGTTTTTCATTAAGCATAAATCACTCTTATTTACCTATATTGTTTATTCTTCAGTATACTAAAGACATGGAAATGAATTTAAATTTCAACTTTAATAAATGAATTTACAATAATTGTTGCTCTAAATCATGAATAGTCAATCACAACCAAATTGTGTTTATTTAATTCAGTTCCCTTTATTTAAAGCTAAAATCTTGAGCCTGGGAGTTCAAGATCAGCCTGGGCAACCTAGTGAGACCCCATATCTACAAAAAGATACAAAAAATTAGCTTGGCATGGTGGCATGTGCCTGTAGTCCCAGGCACCCAGGAGGCTGAGGTGGGAGAATTGCTTGAGCCTATGAATTTGAGACTGCAGTGAGCCAAGATCACACCACTACACTCCAGCCTGGCTGACATGGTGAGACCCTGTGTTAAAAAAAAAAAAAAAGTTAAACTCTATTCTACCTCCCAACAAAAATTTAACAACAGGTAATTCATAGGCCTCTTACTTGAAACTTATATTACATGTATTTCCTGATAAAATTTTATCAGAACTTTGTTTCTCTAATTTACGAGATGGTTTTTTCGCCTAGATTTTAGATTTCAGGTCATTCAGCTTACTATGCAGAAAACTCATTCCTGCATCTGCTTTTACTGTGTTCACCTCTGTATTTCTAGATTAGGTTCTTGTCTAATTCTTGGTTTACCCAATGTAGCTACCAGGTTAGTTTCTAGGGCTGCCACAACAAAACACCACAGACTGGGTGGCTTAAACAACAGAAATGTGTTTCTCACAGTTCTGGAGGCTAGAAGTCCAAGATCAAGATGTTGGCAGGTCTGATTCTCTTGAGGCCTCGCTCCTCGGTTTACAGAGGAGCCTTCTCCACGTGTCCTTCCATGGTCCTCCTTCTAGGCATGTGCATCCCTGGTGTCTCTGTGCATCCAAGCTGTCTTTTTCTAGAACACCAGTCTTATTGGATTAGGGCCCATATTCACAGCTTTATTTTAATATAATTATCTACGTAAAGGCTTTATCTCCAAACACAATCGCATTCTGAGGTACCAGTGCTTAGGATTTTAACCTATGAATTTGGCAGGACACATCTCAGCCCCAAACAGCTACCATCTATTTTTTTGTAGTGGTATTTGAGAATTTCATTCTCCTTTAGTCAGCCACCCTGCAGTTTTACTCCCCTTGCCGGCGCCGGCCGATTGACTGTTCATTCCTTCATTCACTTGCTCATCAAATGCCTTCTCAGGGGCAGGCCATGCTCCAGGGTCTGAGGGTGAGGAAGTGTCACTGCCCTTGTAGCACTGACATTCTGGAGGAGGACAACAACAGTAAACATAGAAACCAACTTTTCCGTATTGTGGTGTCAGATTTTAAGTGGTAAGGTCTCTGAGGAAAAATAAAGAAGGAAATGGGGCTAGAGATGTAAGAGTGCTATTTTTGATGGATCGTTCAGGAGACACTTCTCTAAGTAGATGTCATTTGAATAGCGACTGGAATAAAGTGAGAGAGAACACTTTATGAATATCTTGGAGATGTGTCTTTGAGGCAGAGGGCACAGCAACTGCAAAAGCCTGGAGTAAGATTATTCTTAGCAAATTAAAAGAATGGAAAAAGGAAAGCCAATGTGACAGTCAAGGGGCGGATAATGTAGAGCATTTGAGTTACAGAAAGGTCTTTTTGTATTATAAGTCGCAGGGAAGACTTCGGAGAGTTTTGACCAGGGGCAAGTTGTGACCTAACTTACCCAACTTAGAGCCTCAATGGAGAGTTCTGGATGCTGTGTGGAGGACAGGTCACAAGTCACAGAAAGGCAAGAATGGCAGTGTGCTGCTACCCTGTCAGACCAGGACAAAGATGATAGCAACACAGGTGAAATTGTTACCTGATATGGTTTTGCTGTGTCCCCACCCAAATCTCATCTTGAATTGCAGCTCCCATGATTCCCACGTGTTGTGGGAGGGAGCTAGTGGGAGATAATTGAATCATGGGAGTAGTTTTCCCCATACTGTTCTCGTGGTAGTGAATAAGTCTCACAAGATCTGATGATTTCATAAGGGGTCTCCCCTTTGGCTTGGCTCTCATTCTGTCTTCCCCACCATCATGTAAGATGTGACTTTCACCTTCCGCCATGATGGTGAGGCCTCCCCAGCCACGTGGAACTGTGAGTCCATGAAGCCTCTTTTTCTTTATGATATACCCAGTCTTGGATTTGTCTTTATCAGCAGCATGCAAAGGACTAATACGCTGGTGGTGGAGGGAGGAGAAGCAAGAAGTGTGAAGTCCAGGAATCTCTAGTAAAAGCAAACTAAGTTTGATGGACTCCTCTCACCTGTGCTAGGAATGCAAGCCAGCAGAGTGATTTTGTTAGGCCTGATCTTTGTGGTGTAGCCGAAGATTGAGCTCAAAACTCTTCCTCCTGCCAGGCAACAGTATAAACTAAACTGGATAAATGTGGGCAAAAGTGAAGGAGGTGGCACAGGAGCCAGACCTCCCTCCCTCAAGGTTGAGTAAAATGATGCTATTTCAGCACCTTACAATGTTGCCAATTGTCCACAGCCGGAGGTAATATGAGATGACATTTCTGCTGGGAAAAAAATTCTCCATGAAACTTTACACATTTCCGCATAGTCAGAGCATGTTATATTCTGAGCAAAAGTGACTCTCAACCTGGGTTAAAGAATGGTTTAATGGTAGGCATGCCTGGCAAGTTAGAAACTCCACGTTGCTCCAGGGACAGTTGCTTACTTTGTAGCATAACAAACTCCTTTCTTGACTCCCCTGGAACCGCTGGTTTATATTCCAGATTAGAGACCTTCTCCTCCTCTCCTTAGAGATGATTTCTTTGTATTCCAGAGACATATTTTATCTCTGCCTCTGTCTCCATTTATCTGTCTCTCTGAAAAGAAGAGGGACAGATATGACAGCCACACTAAATATGATCTGAGTTTCATAACACTGAGGCTCTCCTCTTCTGCGTGTGCAGGGAAGATCAGGCAATCATAGCCTTGCCCCTGGAGAAATTAAGGAATAGGGACCAGCACTAAGATCTCTCTGTTTTCTGACCCAGAGAGCTTGTATTTCCTATCAGGATGAATAAATAGATATTAAAATGTGACAAATTCCACTGTGATTCATCCGAATTAAAATGTCTCTGAATTATCAAACTTTGAAACTTGATACATCCAATTTAATGAATCTGGATAGAAAGTCATGAATGGTCATGGAGGGTGCAAAATCTTCATAATATATTATTCGTACTTATATAGGCCATATGTTTGGGATGAGTGAGATCATGAGTAAAATATGTTGGGACACATCCTGCAAACTGGAAAGTGAAGCTGTGTAGAATTCCATCAACATAATGACTATGTAGACAAGTTCATGTACTATGCAAAACATTCGGGAGATACTGGTCTTTGGTATATGTTATGGGCTGAAGTTGGTCTCATTCCCTCCCATCCAATTTCATATGTTGGAGTCCTAACCCTCAGTTCCTCAAAATGTGACTGTATTTGAAGATAAGAAAGTGGCAATTAAAGTTACAACAAGGTAATGAAGGTGGGAAACTACTAATAGGACTGATCATATGGTTTGACTCTGTGTCCCCACTCAATTCTCATCTCCAATTGTAATCCCTACATGTTGAGGGAAGACCTGGATGGGAGGTGATTGGATCATGGGGTCGTTTTCCCCCATGCTGTTCTTGTGATAGTGAGTTCTCTAACTAGTATTTGATTTTACAGGCTCATAGGCGGAAGGGACTTGCCTTGTCTCAGATGAAACTTCAGACTTGGACTTTTTAGTTAAGGCTGGAATGATTTATGACTTTTAGAGACTGTTGGAAAGGCATGATTGGTTTTAAAATGTGAAAAGGACATGGGATTTGGGAGGGGCCAGGGGTGAAATGATATGATTTGGCTCTGTGTCCCCACCCAAATCTCATCTCAAATTGTAATCCCCATGTGTTGTGGGAGGGACCTGATGGGAGGTGATTGGGTCATGGGGGTGGTTTCCCCATGCGGTTCTCATGACAGTAAAAGAGTTCTCATGAGATCTGATGGTTTCAAAGTGTAGCACTTCCTACTTCACACTCTGTCTCCTCCTGCCATGTAAGATGTGCCTTGCTTCCCCTTCCACCATGATTGTAAGTTTCCTGAGGTTTTCCAAGCCATGCAGAATGGTGAGTCAATTAAACCTTCCTTTTTTTATATAAATTACTCAGTATCAGGTAGTAATATGAAAATGGACTAATACAAATGGTGTCCTTATAAGAACATTAGATTAGGACACAGCCACACACAGAAGAAAGACCAAGGAAAAGACAGCCATCTGCAAGCTAAGGAGGGAGGGCTCAGAAGAAACCTGCTCTTGTTCTCAGACATCTAGCCTCCAGAATGGTTAGAGAATAAATGACTTTTTTAAACCACACGGTCTCTGGTACTTTGTTATAGCAGCCCCAGCAAACTAATACAATGTATATAGTGTGTGTGTGTGTGTGTGTGTGTGTGTCTGTGTGTGTGTGTGTACATATATATATTATATATTTGAGAGTATATTATACATGTATTTGGTTATGTTATCTCTGTTGCTGGTCACTAACCCTAAAGAGAGGGCCAAAGATTCTTAACCTCATGCCCAAGGAGCTTGGGACTCCTGAGACAAGGCAGGGCAACTCTGGATGGTTTTTTTGTTTTGTTTTGTTTTGTTTGGAGATCATTCTTGTATTGACTATTCTTAAGCCCAGATCATTATTTGTCTAATTTGAACATTCTGATAAGCCCATGTGATTACAACTGCTGGTGGGAGTGGAAGAGTGCTGCATAGAGGCATAGAGGCCTAATTCAGTTCTTTCAAGTTGAATCTTGACTCAGGTGTTTTCTTCCACTTGTGAAATGCAGAATTTGCAGAGCAGTGATCACTAGTGAGAACATCAGTAAGAGCTGCTACCTAGCACAAAAGACAAGGTGGAAACTGTTGAGAAGGTCAAATAAGTAACACACATATCTTTATAAGTTGGGGCATTATAATTTCACTTTCATGAGAGAAAAATGGGTTCATAAATCCTACAAATATTTTTCTGACATATAGAAAGTTATAGTAATGGAGAAATCCAAAATGAAATCTATGTTGGAAAATAGAGCATTAGCTAGCAGATAATGTGGTAAGGAGGGAAAATAGTAAATTGAGAAAAGATTAGAGTTAGAAGAGGGAATATTGCCAACTACCACGAATCACACTTTAACAGCATGAATCAGCAACCTTGATAAATTCTCTACTTAGTTCTAATAGTTGAGGCCAGGCGCGGTGGCTCACACCTGTAATCCCAGCACTTTGGGAGGCCGAGGTGGGCAGATGACCTGAGGTCAGGAGTTTGAGACCAGCCTGGCCAACATGGTGACACCCCGTTTCTACTTAAAATACAAAAATTAGCCAGGTGTGGTGGCAGGTGCCTGTAATCCCAGCTACTCGGGAGGCTGAGGCAGGAGAATTGTTTGAACCCGGGAGGTGTTGGTTGCAGTGAGCCAAGATCGCACCATTGCACTCTAGCCTGGGGGACAGAGCGAGACTTTGTCTGAAAAAAAGAAAAAAAAAGTTGTTGGTGGAATTTTTTGTTTGCACTTTCTTGGTAGACAATTGTTAACATAGAAGCACAGGTTGGTGCCTTTCTCTTTGAAATCTTAAACTTTTTGTTTATTATTATTATAATTTTTAATCTCATTGCTCCGGCTAAGAATTCTGGAGCAACGTTGGAAAAAAAAAATAGTGACAGTGGACAATTTACCCTGTCCTTGATTGTAATATCTCTAAAATTTTACCAAAAATTGTTTCCGTATATGATTTTCCTATCAGATTTTGCATTATGAGGTCACAATTTTTGGTGTCTTTTTTGTTTTCATAATTTCCCTCTGTAGAATAACCTTGGTCAACTTATTCATTCTTCTACCTGATTTGGTTGCCTGAGCCAACATTTGAACTTCTTATAGAAGTTTTATTTTTTTACTTTTGGCAAAATGTTTCTTGATGCCTTCTGGAAAGTCCTGCATTTTAACATTTGATGACACTGATTTGCCTTTTTACATTTAAGATACTTAGCAATGTGCCCCATGTGCTAAATGTTTGTAGTCCCGGCATCTTGAAAGTCCCAAAATACAATACACTGCCTACCTTTACTTGCTGAGCGAAAGTAAAAAGGAATTCATGCACAGCCTTGAGCATGAGGAAAGAGTGTAATACTTGGGAAAATTAGGTACGTAGGTAGTACAGTTTCAACTTTTTGGTGAGGAGGACTTTGAAACTTGACCTTGTATGTTCTTTTACGTTTCTTTTGCATTTAGACTTGAAAAATAGAATTCTGGATTTGTCAGAGTGGGCAGAGGAAAAACAAGCCCAATGAATTCTTCAGTAGTCCCTAATCCTTCTTACACTGTTTTCTACAAAACTGTTTTAAAAACACTGCACACTTCAAATTACAGTCACCTCCTGACCCTAGTAAGAATCACAGATGAGGTAATCTGCTACAGAGGAATAGACTTCTTGCAAGAGTGATTGCTCAGGAGACTGACTTGTAGGGGAGTTGGTTCCAGTGCTTTGCCCTGCAAAGATTTGTTTAAAGGCCACATTGGGCAGGAATACTTGTGAGGCCTATGAGTACATCACTAAAATATGACCAGTGCCACAGCATATCAACAGTATTTTGAAAATAGGTTTCACTGAATGGGGTCAGACAACTTGATAACAAAACTATTGTTTGTGAGCAAAGGGTATTGTATTTATGGCATCCAAACTCATAGTGAGTTAATGTATGGGAAGAGGTTGTAATGCTATCCTTTATCTTAGTAGAAATATTATTGGGAAGCTCAACCCCATGTGTGGATGCAGTTTTTAATACCAATTCTGTATAATTTGGGGAATGACTTTTTCAGATTCCACCAATATGAAATATGAGCCTCCTGCCTTGAAATATTATGTGCCAATATAGTAAACACTATATGGGTTACCAAGATGATTTAGAAGTACAAAGTCATGTTTCTCTTACATAACCATGGAAATTAAATTTTCCTTTGAGCAAACCAAATTTTTTATTGAATTTGTCAAAACTCATAGACCTGTACCCCCCAAATTAACTTTAATGTATGTACATATACCCCAACAGAAAAAAATACAGATTTAAATATATCTGAGAAAATGTCAATATTGACAATGCATTAATAAAATTATAGCTTATATATGTAGGTACTTCTTAAATTTTATTACATTTTTCTCTATCCTCAATGTAGAACACAATTCCTAACTCCCATCTTGGGACTCAAAAACTGATGCCCCAAAATATGGTGTTTTGACATACTCAACTGAAGACAAAGCCTCAAGGTCTCTCTGACCTCTTCGCTGCCACCATCTCTCCCAAAGAAGTTGAAGTTCCTTTATCTGCCCAAGATCCGACCCAGCAAGGAGAGCAATTTTTTTTTCTTCCCACTCCTGTAAGACCAAGAATGTAACCACACCTGAGCAGACATTTCCACTGTCAAAGAAAACTATTTACAAGTTAATTACTGTTCCTGCATCCATTCATTCTCCCTAGTATCCCCTCAATAGAACTCCTCTTCTCCCCTCTCCCACAGCCTGTTTAGCAAGGATGATATATAAGTTCCCGAACCCCACTGGGGTGTTGGGTCTTCATTCTGAAAACTTCCATGTATAATCATTAAATAATTGTGTGAGCCTTTCTCCTACTAATCTGCCTCATGTCAGTGATTTTTCAGCGACCCTTCAGAAGGCAAAAGGGAAGATTCCTCTTGGTTTCTCTACATTCCTATTGGCCAAATTCAATTACCACTACCAGGATAGTGACTCTTTGTACTAAATTTAACAGGATTCTTCCCCACTCCTGTATCTGTCAGAGTTCTCCAGAGAAATAGAATCAATAGGAGATACATACATATATATTATACATACTATATATATATGCAATTTATATTTATTATGAGGAACTTGCGTACATGATTATGGAGGCTGAGATGTCCCATGATCTGCTATTTGCAACCTGTAGGCCCAGGAAAGCTGGTGGTGTAATTCAATCAGAGTGATGGCATAAATTCCAGTCCAAGGAATTTCCCTAAAAATAATGTTTGATCATTAACCACACCTAGAAAAAAATGTTTAATCTGGGCATCCCCTGCCCAGTCAAGTTAATACACAAAATTATTCATCACAATTCCTCAATTCATGTCCACCTGGAGCCTCAGAAAGTGACCTTATTTGGAAATAAGGTCTGTGCAGATATAAGTGAGGAAGTTAGGATAAGGTCCTACCGGATGATGGTGTCCTTCTAAGAAAAGGAGACAACACACAAACACAGGCAAGGATGCAGACAAAGGCCATGTGAAAGTGAAGCAAGGCTGGAGTGATGCAGATGGAAGCCCAGGAGCACCAGGGATTGTATGGAGCCATTGAAGCTGGGGAATGGGCAAGAACAGATTCTTCGCTAAAGCCTTCAGAGAGAGCAAGGCCCTGCCAGTAACTTGATTTCAGACTTCTAGGCCCCACAACTGTGGGAGACAAAATTTTTGTTTTTTTAAATGACCAGTTTATAGTAATTATGTGTTATGGTTGCCTTAGGAAACTATTACAATTCCCTTCTTGCCCAAAGGAACTGGGGGACAGTAGCAACTTGCTGTGTCCCCTGTTGGAAGTGTTTCCGTTTTGGGGACCAGGACTCCTGTACCTGCAGAACCCAGCATTACAGGGACAGAAGGCACAAATTCAAAAAACAAAACAACGACAATAACAACAAAAACCCAAAACAGCAAAAAAGCTGATGTTTTTCACCTTTGACTCCTGAACACGTGTATTCTTCCCCAGGGCAAAGCAATGTATCTAAAGTCCTTTAACTCAAAATCTATACTGGGTCCTGGGAGAAGATCATCCATCCTTGGGCCATACCAGCTCTGAGCAGGCACTGCGAACTGTGCCTTTGCCCAGACTACCATCAACTCTCTGACCATCCACTTCTGGGTGGTGGAGAACATGATAAAACTAGCTGATGTGGGCCTATTCTTGTGCTTCTTTTCTGTAAAAAGGATCCTCTGGTCATACCTTAGGTTATATGAGATCCCCAGTTGCCAGAGAGGTTCTGGCCGAGGCTTATTGATGACGGCAAGTACATAGAAGAAATGAAGCATTTGTATTAAAGTATTATTTTGCCTCAATAATAATTTAATAAAGTAATGACCTGACTTTTACAAAATGTTTTTCCACACATATGAGAATGACAAATATAAAATATATGCTGTCTTTAGCTGTCTTATTATATTGTGCCTGTCTTTACTAGACTCTCCTCTTTCTGGTCCCCTATTAGAACTATTATTTCTTCATTACAGTAATCCTCATTCAGGAGTTTTATGTGATGGTAATGGGTTCAGTACATGCTAGTCTATGCCTCTGATCTAAAATTTGCCTGAATTCAATTCAGTCAACATTTATTAACTAACAACATAACAACGGTGTTGGGAAGGGAGTGTCCATTTCAAAGTTGTTCCACTTAAGAAAATGAAACAAGTTATACTATTTATCTTTTTCTGTATAACCAGTGGCCACAATATTTTATGACTTAAGACAACAATAATCATGTGTTAGTCTGTCCTAGTTTCTGCAGGTGAGGGTTTGAACAGGATATAGTGAGAACAGCCCATCTGCTCCAATTTTGGAGCCTCAGTGGACGATGTGGAGGCAGGGTGGCAGGGGATTTGAGGCTTATTCACCCGTGGGGTGGGGGTTGACACTGGCTATTGGCTGAAGCCTTGGCTGGCACTGTCAGCTGGGCCACCTCACTGTGGTCTCCCCATGTGCACTGGGCTTCCTCATACCACAGCGGCTGCTTCTCTGACAGAAGGAGAGCAAGAGCACACAAGCCAAACAGGAAGAAACTGTGTTCTGTAAGTGACCTGGTTTCAGAAGGTAGGTGGCTTCATTTTGATGTACTCCAGTCATCTTGGGAGTCAGAAGTACCGAGCAGTTTCAGCAGGAAAACACATAGACTTTGTTATGGTTTGACTGTGTCCCCATCCAAATCTCACCTTGAATTGTAGTTCTTATAATCCCCACATGTCGTGGGAGGGACCCAGTGGGAGGTAATTGAATCGTGGAGGTGGTTACCTCCATGCTGTTCTCATGATAGTGAGAAAGTTCTCAGGATATCTGACGGTTTTATAAGGGGCTCTCCCCGCTCTTTGCTCTGCACTTCTTGCTTCCACCATCTGAAGAAGGATGTGTTTGTTTCTCCTTCTACCATGACTGTGAGTTTCCTGAGGCCTCCCCAGCCCTGCAGAACTGTGAGTCAACTAAACCTCTTTCCTTTATACATTAACCAGTCTTGGGTATTTCTTCATAGCAGTATGAAAATGGACTGACATAGACTTCCTGTTCTGTGAGATGAGTGTCAATTTCACTCTAAGGACAGATGTGAGATGGGATAATGTATTAGCGTAGCCATCTTTGAAAATGGCCACAGGAATGAATGAACCCACATTCAATATACATTTGCTCTGTGTCTGACACTGCGCTGAGTGTTTTAAGCATATTTCTTATTGAATCTTTATAGTACCTCCATGAGACAAGTACTAAGAGACCTTTTCTCATCTGCATGATGTCACATGTAAATACTTGACTTATATAAAAATATCTGAGGTTGCCAAATAGTTTGCATTCCAAGCCTCCTACCCAAGGCTAATAGTGAGGGGAGATATAGGAGTCTTGCCCTTTTTAAAATTTCTGTTCACAACATAAGAAAGGCAAGACACAAACATGGCAAGTACATCTCTGATTAATTCTTACTTTTTATTTCAGACTGTTATTTTTATTAGATTCAATATAAGTGTATGTGGTGAGGGTTTATAATTAATTTTGAAAAGGGAGATGAGTTGAATTAAAAATTACATTTTTGTCAGAGATGCCATTAAGTGGAAGACTTTTTTTATGAGTCTGACTAAAATGTTAGTTTTTAGTATCACAAGATTATGATAGCATGTTTTATCTAAAAAAAGCTAGACATCATTTGGGTAGACTCCCTTGTTTAGTATCTGAAGCATAAAGAAGAGAAATTATTTGTCCGAGGTCATAAGAGGTAGGATGAGACCTCAGACTCAAAGGTATGCTTTACTTCTAATTTATTTTCAATTAAATATTTTTTAGATAAATGAAGTATTCTGTAAGGATATTATGTGGATATTGACCACCTCCTATTATTTGCTAGATTCACTATTAAATAACAGAGGAAACTTGTTGAATAACATTATCTGCCTTCAGTAAAAAAAATTTAGAAATTAAAATGTTGTGATAGAAGCAGAATGCTATGGGAAAATAATTATTTTCATATAATGATATTGAAATGATTTCATATAATTCATATAATGATTTTCATAATAATGAATTGCAGTTAATATTATAGATTTCAGTATGTAACTCAACAGAGTATTTAAAAACCAGAGTAACACTGGATCCTCTGTTAGTACACGGTTTAAATCTTTGGAAAAAAACTTTTTTTAATGTATGTGCAGATATTTCTGAATTTTGGGAGCAGCTTCATCAGAGCCAGTTTATCTTGACTATTAAGCAGCAATTGAGTAGAAAATTTCTCCATATCAGAAATGTTTTATCTTTGCAAACATATTGTTTTCCCAAAGACACAGAAAACACTTATGGCCATTTTTATTGCTTGTAGTGAAAAAAAAAGGAAAATAAGTAAACACTTACCACAATTCTGAAAAACAAGCAGTATATAAAACAATCAAGTACATATATACTTCACACGAGAAAAATTATGGATAACTAGGGGATATTTTTGAAAACTTTATAAAATAGCAGTCTTATAAGACTGACACATTATTTGTTATTTAAAAAATTCAAAATTAACATTAGCCATAGAAATACTTTCTCTCTTAAACCTACACAGAGTTCCCTGATATAAAAGATAAAGCAGGCAGGAGATAGATTTTTTTTCGTATTTCTTGCACATGATCTGTTAGAATTCAGTTTATTTTATTTTAATTGAACTATGAAGAAAATACTGGTTTTAAAAATTTGAATAGATTACCAGGAAATGCTAATATTCATTTATGAATATTAATGTGTCGGCATGCATGAAAGTCTCATTAATCAGACAACTGGCACATGGTTGAAATGTGTAGATTGCTACTGTGTGTATCCCTGATGTTATATGATCAAAAAAGTTGAAAACTCACAACTTGAGCTCATGTATAATTACCCAAACTTCTTGAGTTTTGTTATGGACTGAAATATGCCCCTCTAAAATCCATATTGAAAATCAAAGTCCCCCCCGAGGCTGCTAGACGTAGGCGTTAGGCATGTCCCACCCACCCGCCGCCTCCCACCGCACCTCGGGGACACCAGAGCTGCCGACTTGGAGATTCCTGGTCTGTGAAGAGTCGGTGGTGCCAGCAGGAACCGGGCTGGGCCTCGTGCGTCCGTGGGGTCTGCGCTTGGTCTTTCTGTGCTTGGATTTGCATATTTATTGCATTGCTGGTAGAGACCCCCAGGCCTGTCCACCCTGCTAAGACTCCTCAGGCAGCGTTTGGGTCCCGCACTCTGTCCCCATTTCCCCGATGTCCCCTGCGGGCGCGGGCAGCCACCCAGGCCTGCTTGCTGCGGCCCCCTCTCGGCCAGGCATTGGCTCAGCCCCCTGAGTGGGAGGTCATGGGCCAGTCCCCGAGGAGTTGGGCCCCTGCACAGTGCCTGGCCACACCCATGATGCAGGGCTGGCCTCCAACCCTGCGGACCGCGCCGGGCACCAACTCCGTGTTTGGTGTTTGTCTGTGTTTGTTTTCAAGAAATGATTCAAATTGCTGCTTGGATTTTGAAATTTACTGTAACTGTCAGTGTACACATCTGGACCCCGTTTCATTTTTACACCAATATGGTAAAAATGCTGCTCTCAGCCTCCCACAATTAAACCGCATGTGATCTCAAAAAAAAAAAAAAAAAAGAAAGAAAAAAAAAGAAAAGAAAGAAAATCTAAGTCCCAATCCCCAATGTAATGGTATTTGGAGAAAGGACCTTTAGGAAGGTAATCAAAGTTAAATGAGATAATAAGGGTGGGGCTCTGATCTAATGGGATTGGCGTCTGTATAAGAGGAGGACCAGACCCTGGGGAGTGCTCTGTTTCTCTGCTTCTCTCTCTCTCTCTCTGCCTCTATCTCATGTGGACAGAAGAAAAGTCATGTGAGTACACAGTGAGAAGGTTACCATCTGCAAGCCAGAAAGAGAACCCTTACCAGAAACTGACCTTGCTGAACCTTGACCTTGGATTTCCAGTGTCCAGAAGTGTGAGAAAATAACAGTCTGTTGTTTATGCCACTAAGCTTGTGGTATTTTGTCATAGCAGGGTAAGTAGACTAATACAGGTTTTCTCTTCAGTTATTCAGAATAACTGGGAAATTGGAAAATAAATTCTCATTTTCAGGAAAAATACATCTTTTTTTACAAGTATGATTTTCTCATAGTTAGAATTCATGAATTGCATTCATATATTATATAACTAACTAGAAGAATATGAACTGGGGTTTAAAGGGAAAAATAAGTTAAAGTAAATGGTGCACAGAAATAGGATTCTTCAGCACAACATTGGAAAGAGGAGACTAAGCTAAAAACATCAATGAGGGTGATGTCAGCAAGATGGCAGAATAAGAAGTCTCAACTCTCTTTCCCACATGGAAACACCAATTTAACAATGATATATGGACCAAATATCATCAGTCTATGTACCTTTATGAGAGGGTCAGAATCCAGTTGAGAAACTGCAGGCTTCTAGATAAGCACAGAGCTGAGAATGGCTGTATTGAACCAGGTAAGAGCAATTTTACTTTACTAGTGTCAGCTCTTTCTCCAAGCCAGCATAGCTCAGCACCAAGAGAAATGGGCTCAGCCTACAACTTCTCCCTCATGGATGCAGAGAGAATGGACTGTGCTTACAACAACCCTGGCTTTTTAGTTCACTGCCTAAAGAAACAGATTCTGTCTTGCCTCACATGGAGTTCTGAGAGAACTGGCATAGTTCAGATGTCCAGAGATGGTCAAGAACAGAGAAAAAGGGGTGGGGGCTTACTGCTGCTGGCATGGCTCTGTGAGATAGGGAGAAGGAGCTTCTTCACAGAGAATGATGGATAGAAATGTAGTATGCCTCCAATGTTCCAGCCTGTGGTACAGGGGTCAGATACCAGAAGGAGTAAGAGATTGAAGCCTCCTGGAAAGAAAAGAAAAAAGGAAAGGAAAGAAAAAAGAAAGAAGGAAAGAAAGAAAGAAAAGAAAGAAAGAAAGAAAGAAAGGAACTAGTAAATCTGTCTACTTACCTATGCATTCGTTCAGAAAATACACATCCATGGAAGGGTTTGAGAAGCTCCCAGAATCTCTCCCAAGGCTGACTGATGAAGGTCTCCCTCTGTCTGAGTCGGTCTATAAGGACTGGAAAAAGCAGCTATTTCTGCAAATGCACAAACACCAACACAAAGCTACAAGGACCATGAAGAATCAGGAAACAACGATACAGCCAAAGAGGCAGAACAAACCTCCATTAAATGACCCTAAAGAAATTGAGATCTATTAATTGGCTGACAAATAATTTAATACAATTATCTTGAAGCTCAATGAATTATAAGAAAACAGACAACTAAACAAAATCAGAAAAATAATACATGAATAAGATAGAAATATTAACAAGGGGGTAGAAGCTATCAAAAAGAACCACGCAGAAATTCTGGAGCTCAAGAATATAATAACAAAACCAAAAACTTTAATACAGAGCTTCAGCAGCAGATTTTATCAAGCAGAAGAAAGAATCAGTGAACTCAGAGAGTGATCATTTGATATTGTTTAGTCAAAGGAGCAAAAAGAAAAAAGAATGAAAAAGAGTGAACACTTAAGGGAATTATTAGACCTAATGAAGTTTTTATTGTTCAAATTTTTATTTTAATGCATTATAAAAGTTTCAGAAAGGAGAAAGAGGGAAAAAATCTTATTTAAAGAACTAATGGCAAAAAACTTCCCAAGTTTGGGAAGAAAAACGGACATCCAGATTGCTGAAGCTCAAAAGGCCCCAAAAGTATGAACACAAAGAAATATACACCAAGACACATTATAATCATATTGTTAAAAGTCAAAAACAGTGGGAGAATTTTGAAAGATGCAAGAGAGCAATAACTTGGCATGAACAAGGGGGCCCCAAAGACTACTAGGAGATTTCTCAGCAGAAACCTTGTAGGCAAGAAGAAAGTGTAACCATATATTCAAAGTGATGAAAAAATTTGTCAACAAAAAATACTATACCTGGCAAAATTCTTTTTCAAAAGTGAAGAGAAAATAAAGACTTCCAGAAAAAAACAGAAGTTGAAGAAGTTCATTACTACTAGACCTGCCTTACAGGAAATGCTAAAGGGAGTTCAAGTTGAAACAAAAAGGACAAATATGAAAGCATATGAATGTATAAAACTCCCTGGTAAAGGTAAACATGTAGACAAACACAGACTACTGTAATACTTCAATAGTGATGTGTAAATACTTTTGGTTTTAATATAAAAGTTAAAAGAAAAAAGTAGTAGAATTACTACAACTACAATAATTTACAACATGAAAAGCTGTAAATTGTCACATCAATAACAAA
Organism: Pan paniscus; assembly: GCF_029289425.2. Classification (NCBI taxonomy): domain Eukaryota; kingdom Metazoa; phylum Chordata; class Mammalia; order Primates; family Hominidae; genus Pan; species Pan paniscus. The sequence continues at coordinate 12,187,215 of NC_073253.2, forward strand.
GTGTATTGGAGGAAGAATTAAATGTGTAGCATTTTTGTATGCAATTGAAGTTAACAGCATAAATGTAAGCCTAATGGTAATCACAAAGAAAATACCTATGGAAGATACACTAAAGGAAAAGAGAAAGGAATCAAAATATAGCCTGAAAATTCTTCAAATCACTAAGGAAGATAGCAAGAGAGGAAAAGAGGAGCAAAAGTACTCCAAGACAGACAAAAAAGAATTAACAAAATGACAATAAGTACTTGCTTATCAATGATTACCTTAAACATAAATAGATTAAATTTATCAAAATCAAAATACATAGAGTGGATAATTTTTTAAAAAACAAACCATTTTCAACTATATGCAGTCTATAAGAGACTTATTTTAAATTTAAAAAATATATAGAATGGAAGTGAAGGGGTGGAAAAGGATATTGCGTGCTAATGATAAAAGAAAGCAGGGGTCATGTATTTGGCCATTCTTGCATTGCCATAAAGAAATAACTGAGACTGGGTAATTTATGAAAAGAAAAGAGATTTAATTGGCTCATAGTTCTTCATGCTGTACAGGAAGCATCCTGGAATATGCTTCCGGGGAGAACTCAGAAAGCTTTCAGTCATGGTGGAAGGCAAAATGGAAACAGGCATATCACATAAGAAAGCAGGAGTGAGAGAGAGAGAGAGTGGGGGTTTGGCGATGTCACACACTTTTATGTGACCAGATCTTATGTGTACTCGGAGCAAGAGCTCACTGATCACTAAGAGGATGGCCCAAGCTGTTTATGAGGGATCTACTCCCATGATCCAAACAACTCCCACCAGGTCCCTCCTCCAACATCGGGGATTACATTTCAGCATGAGATTTGGACAGGGGCAAATATCCAAACTATACCAGGAGGCTATACTTATATATAATGGACTTTAAATACAAAACAGTCTCAAGAGACAAAGAAAGTTGTTATATAATGATAAAAGTGTCCTGTTGTCAGGAAGATATAACAATTATAAATATATATAATATATATATATACATATACATATATCCAATATTGAGCATATGTATATATAGCAAACATTGATAAGTCTAAAGGAAAAAAATGAATGGCAATATAATATTTGTAGAATAATTTAATATCCTATTTTCAGAAATAAGGAAACAGTGGAGTTGAAGAGATCCGTAGACAAAATGGATCTGATACATATTGTATTGGTTTGTTTGGGCTGCTCTAATAAAATATCATAGATTGCATAGTTTATAAACTATAGACATTTATTTCCCAGCCTCCTTCTGGAGGATAAGTAGTCCCCCATCAAGGCACTGTTAGATTCAGTGTTTGGCAAGCGCGAATTTCCTGGTTTATAGAAAGCAGCATCTCACTGCGTCCTCCCATGACAGAAGGGGCGAAAGTCTCTCTGGGGTCTCCTTCATAAGGGTACTAATCTCATTCATGAGGACTTCACCCTTATGACATAATCTCTTTCCAAAGACCCCACCTCCTAATCATTTTGGGGGCTAGAATTTTAGTATGTAAATTTGGGGGTTACCAACAGTCAGACCATAGTGAGACATATAAGAAACATTCTACTTCACATCAGCAGAACATATACTTCTCAAGAGCACTTAAAGCATTCTCCAGGATATATCACAGGCTGGTTCACAAAGGAAATCTTAACACATTTAGGAAGATTTAAATCATGCCAAGTATGTTTCCTGACTACTATAAAATAAAACCAAAAATCAGTAAGAGAAGGAAAATGAAAAAAAAACCCCACAAATATGTGGAAAACGAACAATATACTCTTGAACAATGAGAAATAAAAATGAAATCTTAAGGCCTCCAGCTGACTGAATGGACCTCCTTTTGGCCAAGGGGACCCTAGCAAAACCTTGAAAACAGACTTTGCGGCCATGACAGTATGGGAGATCATTATACCCCCTTCCTCACTAACCACCATTACCCTTTCTTCCCGAAGGGTTAACCTGAAACCAGCCCTTTGGAAAGGCTCACTACACTACTATATCAACCAGCTGCCTGATTCTGCCCCTCCCATTTGTGATTTCAATAAACTGTCCAGTATTCCTTCCCAATAAGAGACCACTGGCCACAGAGTGGTTCTGCCAGTCTATGGGGGATGTGCACTGAGGGTTTCATGTCCTCTGCTTTACCTTTTGATGTCAAAGGGCTGAAAACTCCATCCCAGAATCATGCTAATGCCACCATTTTTTGAACATGGGTCCCATGGTGAAGCATGAAGCTCGGCTGAACATCTGCATTGTTCTCCTATCATAAATACTCATGACTTCTCCTATAGCTTATTGAATATGGATATTTGGCCACCACATTCAGCATAAATCGCTGTCTTATTCTTTCTACCCTGAAAGGGTCTGTTTCTGGCTTCTGGGTGGAGATTACCTTTCCTAGCCTGTCAGAATGGGCACCTTGCAGGCTGCAATCATTTTTGAGAAATAAAGCTCTCCTCTCCAAGTTTTTGAACCTCATCATTCCTCAGTGGACACAACCTATGGGTAAAAATAATCAATATTAGAACAGAAATAAAGCAGATTAAAAATCAATAAAAAAACTGCAGTTAGGAGTTGACTTTTTGAAAAGATATGAAAATTCGACAAACCTTCATCTAGACTAAGGAAAAGGAGAGAAGAGTCAAACAAATAAAATCAGAAATGGAAGAGGAGACATTATAACTAATGCAACAGAAATTAAGATCATAAGAGATTTCTATTTAAGAAAGTGTATGCTAACACATTGGAAATCCTGGAAGAAATTAATGATTTCCTAGAAACATACAACCTACCAGACTGAATCATGAAGAATTACAAAATCTTAAACACCATGTCTTGGTCAATTTGCACTGCTATAAAAAGGGCCTTAGACTGGGTAATTTACAAGCAAAATAAAGGCACCGCTCACAGATCTGGAAGCTGGGAAGTTCAAGGTGCAAGCATTATTGGTGTCTGGTGAGGGTTAGCTCTCAGCCTCATAGATGGCACCTTCTTGTTGCATCCTCACACAGTGAAAGGGGCAAACAGGCTCCCATAGGCCTCTTTAGTATGAATACTAATTCACCATTCATAAGGGTGAAGCCCTTGTGATCTAATCACTTCCTAAAGCACCACTTTTAATAAAATTGCATTAGGGATTAGGTTGCAACAAATGAATTCCAGGGGAGCCAAACATTCAGACCATGGCAGAGCAATAATGAATAATGAGATTGAGCCTGTAATCAAAATCTTCCAACAAAGAAAAGCTCAAGACTGTATGCCTCCATAGGTTAATGCTGCTGAACACTCAAGAAAGAATGAACACCAATCTTCCTTAACTTATTTCAAAAAATCTAAGAAGAGGAAAGATTTCCAAACTCATTTTATGAGGCTAGCAGCACCCTGATACTAAAGCCAGATAAAGTCACTACAGGAAAAGAAAACTAAAGGATGATAACCCTGATAAACATAGTTGCAAACACCCTCAACAAAATACTATCAAACTGAGTTCATCAGCATAGTTAAAAGGGTCATACACCATGACCAAGAGGTATTTATCCCTGGGCTTTAAGGGTGGTTCAATATATGCAAATTGATTAATGTGGCACACTGTAACAGAATAATGTAATGCAACAAAATGAAGGATAAAAATCATCTGATCATCTGACTATCTCCATAGACTGCAGAAAGGCATTTGATAAAATTCAATATCCTCCTTGATAAAAACTCTCAACAAACTAAGTATACAATTAACGTTAACATAATAAAGCCCCAATGTGAAACACCTACCACCAGTATAATACAATATTCAATGTAAAAAACTGAAATCATTTCCTCTAAGATCAGAAAGAAGGCAAAGATGGCTATTTTAGTCACCTGTATTCAAGATAGTATTGGCAGTCTTAGCCAGTGTAATTGCTAAGAAAAAGAAATGGCATCCAAATAGAAAAGGAAGAAGTAAAATGATTTATGTGTGCATATGACATGATCTTATATGTAGAAAACCCTGAGGACGAAACACACACACACACACACACACACATCCCACACACAGACACACACACACACACACGCACAAACTGTTAGAACTAACAAATGAATTTAGTAACATTTCAGGATTACAAACTCAACATAAAAGCCATGTTACTATTAATGACTATCTGAAAAGGAAACTTAGAAAACAATCATATTTAGAATGACATGAAAAATACTCAGAAATAAATCAGGGAGGTGAAAGACTTTGCCTTGGTCCGTTCAGGCTTTTATAACAAAATGCCTTAGACTGAGTAATTTATAAACAACATAAACTTATTGCTCACAGTTGTGGAGGTTGGGAAGCCCAACATCAAAGCAGCAGCAGATTCGTTGTCTGGTAAGGACCTCTTTCTCAGAGATGGTATCTTCTTGCTGCACCCTCACATGGCAGAAATGGCAAAAAGTCCCTCTCACTCCTCTTTTGTAAAGGCACTAATCCCATTCATGAGGGCAGAGCCCCTATGACCTAATTACCTCTCAACTGTCCCACCTCTTAATTTCATCACATTAGGGATTAGACTTTAACACATAAAGTTTGGAGGAACACAAATATTCGAACCATACACAACAGGCTTGTACACTGAAAACTATAATGCATAGATGAAAGAAATTAAAGAAGATACAGAAGACAGAAATAAATACAAAGACATGTGTGATCATGGACTGGAAGACTTAATATTGTTAAAATGTTCATACTATCTAAAGCAATCTACAGATTCAGTGCAATCACTATCAATATCCCAATGGCATTTTGCACAGAAATAGAAAAAAAAATCTATCCTGAAATTTACATGAAAATAACAAACTAAACACCCCAATTAGGCAAAGCAATCTTGAGAAAGAAGGACAAAACTGGAGGCATCACACTTACTGATTTCAAAATATATTTAAAAACAAAACAATGTGGTGTGAGCATTAAAAACATACAAATATACCAGTGGAACAAAGTCACAATCCCAGAAATAAACCCACATATAATGTCAACCGATCTTCAACAACGATGCCAGAAATATACAATGGGGAAAGGATAGTCTCTTCAATTAATGGTGCTGGGAAAACTGTACATCCACAGCCAAAATAATGACACTGGATCCTTGTTTTACATCATACACAAAAATCAACCCAAAATAGATTAAAAATTTAAATGTAATACCTAAAATTGTAAGACTTTTAGATAAAAGCATAAAGGAAGAGCTCCTTGAGATTGGTCTTTGCAATGATTTCTTGGCTATGACACCAAAAACACAGTACAAAAGCAAAAATAGGTAAGTGGCATTTTATCAAAGTAAAAAAGTTACTGTAAAGCAATGGAAACAATAGAGTGAAAAGGCAGCCTATGGAATGAGAGGAAATATTAGAAAACCATATATCTGATAAGGGGTTGATACCAAAAATATGTAAGGAAATCCTACAACTCAAGAGCAAAAAACAAATATCCAGATTAATAAATGAGCAAAATACTTGAATAGACATTTCTCCAAAGAAGGCATAAAAATGGTCAACAAGTAGATAAAAAGATGCTCAACATCACAAACCATCAATGCAATTCAAAAGTGAAAAATACAATGAGCTATCACTTCAGACTGTTAGGATGGCCATTACCAAAAAATGACAGATCACAGGGGTTGCCAAGGATGTGGAGAAATGGGAAGCCTTCTACACCGCTGGTAGGAATATAAAATGGTTCAGCTACTATTGAGAAAAGTATTGAAGTTCCTCGGCATATTAAAAATAGAACTACCGTATGATTCAGCAGTGTCACTTCTGGGTATATATATGAAAGAAATGAAATCAGGATCTGGAAGAGATATCTGCACTCCCATGGTCACTGCAGCATTATTCACAATAGGTAAGACATGGAAACCACCTGAGTGTTTACCTACAGATCAATGGATAAAGAAAATGTGGTGTGTACATACAATGGAATATTATTTAGCCTTAACAGAGAAGGAAATCCTGACATTTGCAACAGCATGGATGAACCTGGAGGACATTATGTTAAGGGAAACAAGCCAGTTACAGAAGGACAAATGCTACGTGATTCCAATGATATGAGCTACCTAAAATAGTTAAACTCACAGAAACAGAGTAGATTCATGGTAGTAGGGGTTACACGGAGGGAGAAATGGGAAGTGTTAGTCAATGAATCTAAAGTTATATAAGATGAATAAGTTCTAGAAATTTGCTGTACAGCACTGTACCTGTAGGTAAGAATGCTGTATAGTACTGTTAAAATTTTCTTTACAAAAAGGAAAAAAATCAGGTAAAGAGCCTATAGTCATTGTAAAATAAAAATCAGTCTCTTGGTTTTGCATTTTTAACTAGCAGATAACACAATGAAGAGATTTTTAAAAGAAGCTTATAATTTAAAAACCTGCCTATTGTTGCTGGAAATTCACATTGAATGGCATTGTCATATATGTTATTTATAGGTCTGCTTCACTCCTATTAACATGTTAGCTCACCTTACTAACTTGCCTCACCCATGATCAATTAAATTTTCAGTCTCCAGGTAAATCTTGTTCTCAGCAGACAACATACTCTCAGTGAGGCTCAGCAACCAATGATGGATAAGCTCTGACTCAGATGTGTTCTCCTCCCTCAAGCTTTGCTGCACCAAGCCTGCCCGCAGCTAAAGGAATCTGATGTTACTCTAGTTCACTCTACACAGTCACTTAGCAGGCTGGTCATTCTCAGCCCACTGAAGCATGTGAGTGGAAAGGGGTTGTGAGCAGCCTAAAGAAAACAGTGGCATTATTGTTGCTTAATAACAGAAACACATAAAAGAGAATGAGGAAAACTTCAATGTCACAAAGTTATTTTCATTAGAATAAGCAATATATGGAATTTAGAGTTGGGATACTATTTAGGTGATAAAAGTAGGAATGGTGCTTTCAACTTCATATATTTTTAAAATATCACAGGCTATTAATACCAGGTCTATATGCCTCTTTTATGTGTAAAAGACATAAATACATTTGTTGTTAAAATATAAGAATCTACTTATATATAATTTCTATTGAATGATTTTTTCCTACTCTTTTTGTTTCATAAAAAAACCGTCACCTTTTTATCATACACACACACACACACTTTTCATGATATAGGCACACACAAACATTTCTTGTAGCCAATATGTGCTAACAGAGTCACCAAATGATCCCTAGGTATATACTCAAGAGAAATGAAAACCACATGAAAACAAAATGTTCATAGCAGCATTATCATTATTCATAGCCAAAAAGTAGAAACAACCCAAACATCCATCAACTAATGAACAGATAAACAAATGCAGTATAGTCATGCACTAAATAATGACTTTTAGGTTAAGGAGACTGCATATACAAAAGTGGTTCCATAAGATTATAACGGAGCTGAAAAATTCGTACTGCCTAGTGACATCGTAGCTGTCATAAAGTCGTAGCACAGTTATTTTAAAAATGGAATGTAGCATAAGTGTGCAGTGTTCATTAAATCTTCACTAGTGTACAGTGATGTCCTAGGCCTTCATATTCACTCACCACTCACTCACTGACTCATTCAGAGGAGCTTCCAGTCCTGCAAGCTCTGTTCACAGTAAGTGTCCTATGTAAGTATACCATTTTTCATCTTCCGTTTCTCTTTTCTTTTCGTTTGTTTTCATTTCTTTTTGTTTCTTTCTGTTTGTATGTTTTTTGACAGAGTCTTGCCCTGTCGCCCAGGCTAGAGTGCAGTGGCATGATCTCGGCTCACTGCAACCTCCGCCTCCCAGGCTCAAGGGATTCTCATGCCTCAGCGTCCCGAGTAACTGGATTTACAGGCGTGCACCACCATACCCGGCTAATTTTTGTATTTTTAGTAGAGACGGGGTTTCGCCATGGTGGCCTGGCTGGTTTTGAACTCCTGATCTCAGGTGATCTGCCCGCCTCGGCTTCCTTAAAGTCCTGGGATTACAAGCATAAAGCACCGTGCCCGGCCCTTATCTTTCATATTGTATTTTTACGGTACCTTTCATGTGTTTAGATACATAAATACTTACCATTGTGTTGCAGTTGCACACAGTATATTCCCTACAGTAACAATACGCTGTACAGATCTGTAGCCTAGGAGCAGCAATAAGGCTAAGCCATATAGCTTAGGTGTGTAATAGGCCACACCATCTAGGTTTGGGTATGTACACTCTATGATGTTTGCACAACGGTGAAATCTAATGATGCATTTCTCAGAATGCATCCTCCTCATCAAGTGATGCATGACCGTATCCTCCCGATGGAATATTATTCAGTAATAAAAAGGAATGAAGTACAGATACATGCTGCAACATGAAAATGAAAGTGTTACACGAAGGAAGCCAGATACAAAAGAAAAAGTATTGTATGGTCCCATTTATATGAAATGGGGAGAACAGGCAAATTTATAAAGATAGAGAGTAGATTGGTGGTTGCTTATGGCAGGGAGTTGGAGGTATGGAGGGCAATGGGTAGGACTGCAAAAAGTTATGGGGGCTTGTAGGGGGTACTGATAAAAATACTTTAGGTTTAGGTTGTGGTCGACGGTTGCAACAATATATGAATATGCTGAAAACCATTGAATTGTGTGCTTGAAATGGGTAAACTTATGGTTAGTGAATTATATCTCAATAAAGCTGTTTAACAAAATAGAAAACACCAGGATTGCAAAAGGACATTTCATCAGGCCTGTATTAAAGCAGGTTTGGTAACTGCTATGATTTGTTTGTCCCCTCGGAAACTCATGTTGAAGTGTGATCTCCAATCTGGTGATGTCTGGAGGTGGGATAGTGGGAAGTGTTTGGTTCATGGGGGTGGATTTCTCATGAATAGATTAATGCTTTCCCACAAGAGTGAGTGAGTTCTCTTTCTGGCTGGACTGAATTAGTTGCTGAAGAAATGAGTTGTTATAAAAGTGAGTCCAGCTTCCTAGACTCTGTCTTGCTTCCTCTCTTGCCATGTGATCTCTTTGCACATGACCACTTGCTTTTCTGCTTCTTTGCCATGTTTTGACTCAGCACACAGCTCTTACCAGAAGCCAACCAGATGCCACGCTCTGCTCTTGAACTTCCCAGTATGCAGAACTGTGAGCTAAATAAACCACTTTTCTTTATATATTACCCAGTCTCAGGTATTCTCTTATAGCAACACAAAACAAATACATTATCTATGGCCTAGATACCAGTGACTTCCTTAAATTTCCCCTTCCCTTCCGTATACCTGTATTTCCCAATGAGCATCTTCTTCACAGTGAACATTAACAAAATACAAGTCCAGACTCTTTCATGTGAAGCCTTGATCTGTGCTGGAGCTGCTTCCCCACAGGCAACTCCATCTCCTACATGAGAGGCAGGTGAAACTTTTAATAGGGGTCCCTGAGAAGTAAAATGAAAAATGGTACATAAAAAGCTTTTGACAAAATTGGAGATAATTATGGCTTTATGTCTACTATTCCAATTACAGAGCGGCAAACCTGCATTTTAAAATTGTTCCTTTATATATTATTTCACTATGACCAATGATTCTCCTGGGCAACGGGAGATCAAATGCATGATTTATAATTAAAACATTTCTGTTCTTATGCCGGGAGATGTATATATTGAAATTCAAAAGTATTGCAGCACACTTACAGTGATTCAATATTACAGGTAAAATATATTTCATGTTTCACTTATGACAGGTGCTATTTAAAGCAAGTTACATGCATTAGTTCAAAGAAAATTTTTTTTCATTTTTTTCATTGGCTGGAGCATAATCAGAAATTATCCTATGCCTTTGTTGCCATTTAAGAAGGTGTCTTAGAGATTTTAATACAAATACAAAGTGTTTGCAACTGGGAAGTAACTTTAGAAATTATCCATTTCGGTGTTTTCATTTAAAAATGAGGAAACCGAGAGAGGTGAAAGCCCTAAGGTCGTTAGAACTAAGTGGTAAAAAGAATATAAATGCCAGTGTTCCCAGTCCCATCCCATCAGGATACTTTCTTTCAAAACTCACATAAACTAAAATAAGCATGTCTACAAAGAGACGACATGATATTCTAGTTCTGTATTAGGCTCTTAATACTTGTGGGTGACGAACTTACTCAAACTGAATCTAACCTTCCTGATTTTTACAATATCTCACCTAAATTCTATGAATTTTGTGATGCTCAGATTAAATTACACAGACAACATGTGCTTCGCAATAGGTATACCAAGAATTACCATTAAATCTACTATTGCCCAGGTTGAAATCTGGGATCTAGCAAAAAATCAGCTGTATGATAACAGGCAACTTTCTTAAAAAAAAAAATCCCTTGCCATCCCTCAGTTTCTTCATTTTTTCACCTAAGGATAGCAACTGTATCTACCTGACAGCATTGCTCCATGAGGATTAAAATGACAGTGGGTTTTGAAAAGTGCTTTGGAAAGCATTTCATACTAAGGGCCCTTTAAGTTGTTTGAAAAGTTATCAATATCATCATCATCAATCATTATCATGATAATCATTATTATAATCAAGGAATTATTTACCAGGTGCTAATGTGTTTATTGGCCTCTATGTCTTTTCCATATAAATGATTCGGAAATAAGAATTTCAAGATGGTCAGAACTTTGTGAAATCTGAAAGATCATAATTTATATTCAAATATTTGGATGTAACCTTGATATACAATGAAAATTAGGTCAGCTCACATTTAGTAATTTAAAAAATCACTGTGTGAGAGGAATGTTTTAAATATGCTTTTGGGAAAGATGAAAAAATTCAATCAGTAAAGTAAAACTGTTGAATTTCAGTATTGTTTTTATTAGTATAATTACCACAAAAAACAACATAATCAAAAGGAACACTTGGAACAAATTGTAAATGAGTTAGTATTGTACATTTTCTCTCAATTCCAGAGCAAATATGATTACTAAAAGCAAAGGATATTTTTGACACATACTCTTGTTGTTAACATGGACACTAAACCAAGGTTTATGTAACAATGACAGTTTTTAAATGAAATTAATTTCAGCTTTTATTCAGTTTCAGTTCCAATATACATTGGTAAAAGTAGTCATCGTGACTGAAAATGAGTAATAAGTGACACAGTATCTTTCATAAAAGATTTTTACAATCTTTAAAACCAGTGAGCAACAAATGATAAAAATTTATATTATCTCTACTGGATAATTATCAAGCCATAAGTTTATTTTAATAAATAAATATAAACATGACAATTGTAAGTGCATATTTAAAGTTAACTTGCTAGTAAAAATTCAGTAGTATTCCAAAGTCATTATATGCCAGATTTATTTGGCAGAAATGTGTCTGACTCCAGCTTACCTTTTATATCTCATCAGGAAATATGCACCTGAGAGTCATTTTTCCCTTACAGGAGCCTCCTGTGATGACTGAAGAAGCCCTAGCCCTTTTGAAATTGGTGATGTAGAGCTTCATCATTTCCTGTTTAAACCAAGAAAATTGTGTGAGTTGCAAAACTCTAAATAATGGATCACCAGTGAGAATAATATCATTTGCCAGTGACATAAAGTTTATAAGAAAATGTGCTGGCAAAGTGGGGTGGTAGGAATGGCAATTGGTTTAGACATCTTTCCTGTGTTGTCTTTTGGCCCATCTATCCCAGTTTCTTAATTTTACAGATTAAGAAAAATAAAAAATAGAGACGCAGGAAAGGAAGATATTTGCTCAGAGACTCTCAGGTAGTTAATGAAAGGACTTTGGTGTCCTGTATAGGTTCAAGAACCTGTAGGGTTCTTTCTGCTACCCCATCTTAAGATCACACAAGATGTATGATTAGAATAAATTTTGGAAAAGTACACAGCTGTAAAGCCACTAGCCATTTTATTTCCTAATAGGAGAAAGATTGGAGCTTAGGGAATTAGTGTGATATGTATAACATAAAATGTAAGGAATCAGAGTAAAGGAAACCTTTTTTAGTAGCACATGCCATGGTGCATATAACCAAAAAATAAACATCTACATTGATTAACATGGAAATAAGTAAAATTGGATTGCTAAACCAAGTAATTTAATTTTAAAATTGTAGGATTTTCACATTGCTAAAATGTTAAAAGTATTTTGAAAAGGGAATCATTCGTTACTTATACCCTAAATTCTTTCAAAGAGAAGTAAAGCAAAATGAGAGATACCTGAATTTATATAGAAGCATAAACTATAAGAATAAAGAATGCTGTGATTTGGAGCTTAGATGCCGTAACACTAAATGTAATGCCACATTGTTAAAAGTACCCTGGGTCCAGACCAGTCAGATGCAAATCTTGACCTTACCACTTGCTTGCAGTGTGAACTTGCACAAACTTAAGCTACGCTTGCCTCAAAGAATGGGGATAATAATGAATCTACATACATACACACATACATCAGAAAAGTGCTTATAGCAATGCTGAAAGTATACCTTGTGTTAGTCTGCTAGCACTGCCATACCAAAATACCACAGTCTGGGTGGCTTAAGCAAAAGACATTTATTTCCCACAGCTCTGGAGGCTGAAAGTTCAATATGAAGATGTTGGTAAGTTCGGTTTCTCTTGAGGCCACTCTCCTTGGCTTGCAGACAGCCACATTCTCCCTGTGTCCTCACATGGCCTTTCCTCTTTCTGCATGCATCCTGGGTGTCTCTTCTTCTTATAAAGACGCAATCACATTGGATTACAGTCCCACCCTAATGCCCTCATCCTAACCTAATGTCCCTCAGGAACATTATCTCTAAAGATGGCCACATTCTGACATACTAGGGGTTGGGATCTCAACACATAAATTTGGGGGAACATAATTCGGCCCATCACATACATCTTGGATCTCCTACCTTGTGGAACATAACTGGTGGAAAGGCCAAGCTGCATCTGAAATGTACAATGCACTTATTCTGAGGCTACACTTCCCACAGGCCAGTGGCTGAGCATCACAGGATCACTCAGGAAGGCCCCTTTGTATAAGCTTAAGAACTTCCTCTGACTTTGCAGGAATTTTCTTTAAAATGCACTGCACTCTTTCTCCTTCTTTCTCTGTTTCCTTCCTTCCTCCCTCCCTTCCTTCCTTCCTTCCTTCATTCCTTCCTTCTCTCTTTCCTTCCTTTCTTTTTTCCGTCCTTCCTTCCTTCCTTCCTTCCTTCATGGTTCCACTCTCCATGGAATTTGAACATGCTTTAATTACCATAAATCTATTTTTTAAGATGTGTTGAAGCATTTTTGCTGAAGAACTATCAGTAATTACAGTTGCTAAAAAGCAGCTTGATTTTGTTTTCAGCCTGGGGCATATCTATTTTTATGTCAAGTGACCAAGGCGTGTACTTTACAAGAACAATTTTATAAAAGAATTCTGTAAGGTGTCATCATTTACTGAAAAACTACATGACTCTTAGCACCTACATTCTTCTGTAAAGGTTGATTGGTTCAGCAGAAGTCTTGAAAAGTGGTAAGAATTCATCTAAAGTGTTCACAGGTACCTAGAAGCTTTGGTTCCTGGCCCTGTGTTATGTTGATAGGTGGTACATGCCATGAACACATGCCAGACTCAGCAGTCTTTGTAAAGTTTCTTCACCAATGTTGATGGAGATAGTGAACAGTTTGTATCATGATGAGTAGTTTCATAGAGAAATTTATGGAATACCTATTTGAATTCATCTGGTGCCACCATCAGACTATCTTGGGAGTGTCAGAGATTACCTGAGTGAAGGGTTAGACCAGGTAGCTTCAATTCTTTCTTTATAAAATCTCAAACTAAACAATTATTATTGTATAGTGGCTTATCCTATAGATTTATCTTTGGGTACTTTAGATAGGATTATAACCTTGGTAAAGACTCATTTGGCATAATGATCTACTAGATAATTTCTTTTAACTTCCATATTTCCCCTTCTTGCATGGACCTAAACCATTATCATAGTCATCTGTCTAAGAAGTAGGAGTGCCTCTAAAAGTTCCTTAACTATAGTCTATTTTTTTTGGTTGGTGTTGTCAGCTACCTAGAAACTCCTTTGTTTCCAAAGCATCTCCTAATCATGTATTACTCCAGAAGCATGTTTGTTATCAGTAGATATCCCTCTCTGAACTTTGGTGAATTGAAAAGCTCTAGCAAGTGCAGTAAGTTCTCCCATCTGGGCTGATTTTCTCTCAGGTATAAGATTGAATTCTAAAGGAGAGCTTAAATTAGTGAGAGTGTATCCTGTTTAATCCCCTCCAGTTTCAGTTTTGAGGTATGATATTACATGAAGTTGCTCAATGTAAGCCTCTAATACATCTGGGTGAGATAGTGAAGGTTACCTAACCATGGTAAGGTGATCTTGAGGTCCTCTTTATTATGACGAAGGCGGGAAAGCAGAAGGACTCAGGGTATTGTAGGACTCAGTAGTTTAACTGAGACCTAGATCAAGCATGGAGCCTAGAACTAGTTCAGCAGAAATATTGACATGTAATAGCAACTGGCCTAAGACCAAGTGAACAAGTCAAATGAGGCTATAGTAAGCATTTGGGTTTTTTGTTTCCCATGAACCACAGAGGACAAAAAGGCTTGTTCAAACCACTTATGCACAAATAGACAAAAAAGGCTGTTTGCAGTTAACGAAGCCTAGGGAAGAAAGCTTTGAAAAACCTTCCTTAGGTAATAGAAGGCTTGTTCATGTTTTGAATCCTAAAAGAGAGAGTCTCTTATTTAGGACTTAGTCAGTTAATAAAGTTGATGCAATTTCAGAAAAAAAAATTGGCACATGTTGTCTGCAATATCCAGTTAAACCCAGAAATCCTCTCAATTATTGTATTGTAAGAGGTTTAGAAACAGTTCAGTAGTGTTTATTCTATCTGAAGAGAGGCCTTTTTTTTTTCTCCTTAGATAGATCATGGCCTATAACGGACTGTGTTTTGGTAAAATTGTAATTTAGCTTTTGAAACTTTATGTTTTTTCCCACTAAAGTTGAGAGCAAGTAAATGGATTCCTTTTTTATGGGTTTCCTTTTTCTCTCAACAAAATAGGTCATCTACATATTGTGTCGAAGCTGAATCAAAAGAAAATTTAGACCTTCTGTCTTGATTGAAGGTCTGGAAAAAATATGAGGGTGCTTTAGTTAACTTCTAGAGCATAACAGTGCAGGCATATTTTCATTCTCCCCAAGTAGGACCAGAAGATATTTGTTGTCTGCTCTAGGGGCATGCTGAAAAAGAGCACAGATCTGCCACAAGGACTTAAGTAATTTTAGGAATTGACAACAAGGTGATATTTGGATTAGGTACTACTGGGAAGTGAGAAGTGAGAAGTGGGGGCTAACAATTTTATTGATGGCCTTGAGGTTTTGAACAAATACATATCCTTGGCCATTTGTTTTGCAGGTGGCGGTGTTTTTCTTCTTTCTTTTCCTTGTAGAATGGAAGTGTTACAATATTACAAAGGCTAGTTCAGAGTAAGAGAAGGCCTTTGGATATAAGGCCTTTGCCAATGGGTCTGAGACTTTCTCTTGCTTCTGGCTTCAAGGGATATTGGTGAAGATTGGGTAACAGTTTGGTGAGGTAAAAGATTAATAAGATCTGTTCCAATTATTTTCCCATGTTAGTGTGTGTCCCACAGTGTGACAGGTATGATGTCAAGATCGCTAATGGAGGTATGCATCAAATGTAATGGAGAGGACAAAGGTATATCAAAGTATAATCTACAACTTGATCATGAACAGAGAAATCCTCTGAAATTTCAAAACATACCTGGAAATTCTTGTGTGCATTTAATATTATGATCTCATTTGAAAAGTAAATCTCTCCCTGTCAAATTTGCAGCTGTGTTATTAGAGAGGCTGAAAGAATGTTTTTAAGTCAAATGCCCAAGTGTTAAAAACTGGGAGATAGTAAAAACCAGTGGGTTATTGAAATACCTCCTACCTGTGTGGTAAGTTTATTCTGAGGAAGAGGAAGGATTTCACATGGAACAAATAGTACCTGTGTCCACCAGGAATTGATGAGGTTGACTAGTTTTATATATATAGTCAATTCAACTTGATTATTTAAGGGTAAGATAGGCATGTTTTTCCCTTGAAGTACAATTATTAATCTGGATGGAGGAA
This sequence comes from Pan paniscus, assembly GCF_029289425.2. Lineage (NCBI taxonomy): Eukaryota > Metazoa > Chordata > Mammalia > Primates > Hominidae > Pan > Pan paniscus. Next base: position 12,203,271 of record NC_073253.2, read on the forward strand.
GGTTTTTTTGGCTTGAATTTTCTTTTGTAAAATAAAACCATTATTATTCCACTTTTGTTACAATGTTAACAAGCATCCTTGTCAATACAAGATCAGTTTTAAAATGGGCTATTTTACTGTTTGATCTGCAGGGTAATAATTTCATTTTGGGTCTTGTCTCAATTTTGTTGTAAATCTCTTTCAATGTGTTCTGAGTTAGGTGCAAAATTTAGGAATGTAATGAGAGAAAAAAATGTTTTCCTGGAAAAGAAGATAACTTAGACTTAGCTGACCCCATAGGAGCTGGCAATGGTTGGTCACTAGTGATACTTGTGTACATTGTGTGTTTGACCCCAAATTTGATAATTGTCTGCCACTAAATGCAGATGTGACTATCTGTGCTTCTTGATAAGTGGAAATGAGAGAGAATGCTTTCTCTAGAACAAAGCCACACTCTTAGAACAAAACAAAACAAAACAAAACAAAACAAAACATGAGTTGAAATGGACTTCATTTGGCTTTATTGGTGACCCACTGAAATGTCTGGATGTATGCCAATCTGGTGAGAACTGCAAACTCACTATGGTATGAAGCAAGCTGAACAAGTTTATAGGGACTATGCCTAGGTTATATTGTGTGATTTTGCTTATTATGAAAAACAACACTTTTAGACAGTACAACATAACATAGAAGCACAAGAAATAGTAAACATGAATGAATAGCAATGGCTCAATTCCACCAGGGTGCCGAACAAATGGAAACCAAGGACAATACCTGGGGGTACCAAACTAAAAATAGTTGAGGAACCCATCACAAAGGGACCTGTAATAGTCCATTCTCATTATTAATATAAATAACTACCTGAGACTGAGTGATTTATAAAGACAAGAGGTTTATTTGACTTACAGTTCCACAGGCTGTACCGGAGGCATGGCTGAGGAGGCCTCAGGAAACTTACAATCATGGTAGAAGGGTGAAGGGGAAGCAAGCACATCTTCACATGGCAGTAGGACAGAGAGAGAAGCAGGAAGTGCCACACACTTTTAAACCACCCGATCTCATGAGAACTCACTCACTGTCATGAGAACAGAAAGGGGGAAGTCCACCCCAAGATCCAATCACCCCCCACCAGGTCCCTCCGCCAACATTAGGGATTGCAATTCAACATGAGATTTGGGTGGGGATGCAGAGCCAAACCATATCAGAGTCAGACTTCAGACCTGTTCTGTGTTAACACGTTGGCACAGAGTCAACAAGTCTGATATGGTTTGGCTGTGTCCCCACCCAAATCACATCTTGAACTGTAGCTCCCATAACTCCTACATGTGGGAGGGACCTGGTCAGGAATAAATCAATCATGGGAGCAGTTTCCCCCATACTGTTCTCATGGTAGTGAATAAGTGTCATGAGGTCTGATGATTTTATAAGAAGTTTCCCCTTTCACTTTGCTCTCATTCTGTCTTGCCTGCCACTATGTAAGATGTGTCTTTCATCTTCTGTCATGATTGTGAGGCCTCCCCAGCCACGTGGAACCATGAGTCCATTAAACCTCTTTTTCTTTATAAATTACTCAGTCTTGGGTATGTCTTTATCGGCAGCATGAAAATGGACGAATACAAAGCCCCAGCAGCAAGGCACAAGGGGCTTGCTTGTGTCCTATGCCTGTTTGAAGGCTGGGGTTTGCAGTGATGTGCAGTGTAGGTCATTTATTCATGGGGCTTCCAGGAAAACTCTGGAAATAAGTGAAGCCCACTCAAGTGAGGAAAAAACCCAGAAACTTATCTATTCAGAGCTTGCTAAAGTAAGGGTGTCAGCCACCACTACTGGTGCTAGATAGAGATTCAAAGGCAGGCAGAGGAGTGGGGAGGCTTCATATTGACAAAAACAAAAAGGGAAGCTTTCAGATAGGCTCTGATTGGATGTTGGCATGAGGAAGCTGAAGACAGGCTACCTAGAAGTGAGACATCTCATATGATAGGTTTTGGAAGCATATTTGTCTTTCTCTAGTTAGTCTTGAGTTGGAAGCAGTGGCAACAAATAAGAAAGCTGACTGTCTTTGACCAAGTCATGATGTTTCTGGGTTTATTGTGGTTCAAGTTGTTGTTTGACTTACCAAGATGGTTGCTGCAGAGGTTGCGAGTCCCAGCTTTATTGTCATACGTGGTCATGTGACCTGGCCTTTGTCCATTTGTATGTGGAGTTTCTCCACTTCTATTGTCATTATTAGTGATATCATCCACAGGAAATCTTAGCCCCCAGTTTGTTACAAAGAAAGAAGCAAACATCAAAGCAGAAACTTCTGGAGCACAGAGTTGACTCCTCTTAATTTGATTATAACACCATATATAAAACCTCTGGCCCAGGTTTTGAGATGATTAAATACCATACATATGTTTGGAAAGTCTGCCTATAAAATCTCTCAAAAGTCAAAGCTCTGTGTTGCCTTCCAGGAGTTCAGCACAGGGGACGCAGACCTTATAGTAATCTCCCTTGCAAGAATTCCCTTCAAAAGGAAGGACATCTTTGCCCCACTTTGTCATTCCTTCTACACATTTCACTTAGAAGTTCATTTTTTCATGGTTTTACATCTCTATATGAATTTTAAATCCTGGATGGAAATATATCCATGTCTCTTAAATTTGGATGCACGTCTTACTAACTTTTATTCTTGTGTGTCCCATCTGAAATTGCTATCTTTTCCACACTAGGTTTCTTTTCTTGTATTTCCAATTCTTTTGTCCACAAAATGCCCATTCGTTCAGTTTCCAAAACTTGAGACAAGTTCCTAGCCCTTGAAGCACATAGTCTTAGCCCACCTTTGATATCAGCCTCATCGTTCCTGGGTCTGGGTGGTGCCAACTTTACCTTTAAACTATATTTGGAAGCTATATTTTCCTCTTTAGTTCCACTGACACTTCCCTAATTTGGTTTCTCATTAAATTCAGATAGGCTGATGCTCTCCTACACTCCAGCCATTCTCAGTCTGATTCAATGAAACCATTGATGTCAGACTAAATTCTTTAGAGCCATACCTGACCATTTCACTTTTCTGTTGAAAAACTTCACTTATTCCTTTGGTTATATAAAGTAAAGCCTGTATATCCTAGTTTGTGGTGCAATGCGCTCTTCATCACCATCTTCTCGCCCTTCCTTTCCCTATTTATAAGCCCATACCATCCTTAATCTGAGCCTCTCATATGACTTTGCATGCTCAGCTCCACATCAGAGGCATCCAAGTCCATGTCCAATCTTTCGTATTGAACAGAAAGCTTTATGAGCAGCATATCTATATTTAATTCATCTTATTTTTAATAACATTTAGAATAATTAATGACATTTATTAAACAATAAAAATTAAATTCTTGAGTCAAAACAAATATATATATGAAATATATATGAAAATCATTTAAAAATGCAATGACAATGGCAAAATGCAAACTTTGATAAAAGGTATGATTATGGCAAAAATTATGTGCTCTAGTATGATAGCGGTCAATTTCTACAGTGAAAATGTTGAATGGAGTTTGGATTTGATGTAAATATTTAATGAATTATAGGATTTTTTTTTGCATAGGAATAACACAAAACCCCATGCTAAGAAGAGGAGATAATTTCAGGAAAGTTTTTGATGTGCAGTTACAATGAGCATCTTTATCTAGTTAGATAACAGGGAATCTTGAGTATCATTGGAATTCATCCCTATTTCTCCTCTCTTCTCTCCCTTTCTTCTAGTGTCGAAACAGGTACAAGAAAAATCAATGCTGTGGAGAATAGACCATAAATTAAGTGTCCCAATAATTTGAACATATGATTTAAATTTAAATATTTTGTACTACAGTTGATAAAATGTAGTACTAAAGTTCTAAAAAATAACTTTAGCTCTGCAGCTATGAAAAGAGAATAAAGCAGGATAGAAGTATGTTTTCCCTGCACTTAAGTTCAACAAAAGAGTAAAAGCTTGTTTACTGTGGAAAGTATTGTAAAAAAGAGATTTCACATTATAACTTCAGAGTTTTTCTGATTAGATCCACATTTTACTTTGGCATAAGTGAAATATTTATGAAAGATTGGCCCCATCTTTCTTTTTTTCATTTAGTAAGAGCAAAGTATTCCAAAGGGATTCTTCAACTAAACCTTGATTAACCAGAACATTCTTTTGTAAAACAAATGGAAAATCTTGATATTACCATAAAAACAAGAGAATTTTTAGCCTTCCTACAACCCTGGCTTTCTCTTGTATGCTGAAAACCATTACTCTGCCCTCTAATGATTTTGAACATTGCTGGCTCAGGGGAGAGATGAGAAGCCAGTTGGATCAATATCTGGAGAGGAAGCTCTTGGGTAAAACAAAATGCATAGCTGTGATAACCAGGATTGTTTTACCATCTTGGGAATTCATAACCAGTAGAATCCTGTTCCAGGAAAATGTGGAAATGGCTGTGACTCACAAGAACCCAGCCAGCATTTACTAAGCTTACTCCATTTATTTTATGAGAATGTGGTCACTTTTCCTAGAGGTAAGAATTGGTTGTAAGCCATGGAACTTCAAATCATTAGGAGTAATTTTCTCTATTGTCCCAAGAAAGGTCAAGTATTAGAGGGCTTATCAGGGGGACAGAACAATCTTTTGGCCTCTGTCAATTAAAGGATACCATGTGTGGTTATTTGCCACTATACATCTATTGAATTGGGAATTGTAGCTATGCTTCCTTCCTAAGATTAATATCTCAATACTTTTGCATAATAGTCTGGAACACGGAAGTGTACAGGTATTAGGAATGCTTTCCCACTCTAACCTTAATTAGAAAATGCATTGGCCTAAATTTAACTTGTCTAGGTATCTTTGAGATTTCACCCAGAAAGAATAAAATTCAGATGAAATGCTTCCTCTTTCAGTAGATGCTCCCTGGCTATTCCAGCAATGCAAGGAACGATTTAAATAACCATAACAATCTAGCATGGTTTGCCCATTTCTAGAACATTAATCACATCTCAACTTAAAGTCATTCCCTATCTGACCTCCTCACTAAATCTCTTGGCATATAGACTTCTGCTTTTAACTTTGAGGCAGCACCCACATGCAACTGTGCTTTGCACACAATAGGCACTACCTATGTTTCTTATGCATAAATTTCCAAATGTTAATTCTTGAGATTTCTCTCACAACTCTCCAAAATGCCATTTATATCGATATAATCAGTATAGGTTTGCTCATATATTTATGGTGTGCATTTTCAGATATTGTTTTATTAATTTTACACATCGTATTTACTTGACTATTCCAAGGCAAACTGTCTTGAATGTCCTATCTTTATTTCACAAATGGCCATTATTAAACTATTTTTTCTTTATATATTGTGATGGCTGGTCCCTTAAGGCAGATGTGTCAGGAGCTCATGTGTTTAAGGAGGTCTAAGATTATGAACAATCCTCAGAGGGAAAATGGGATAATGGACCAATAATTGCTGCTGATTGCAAAAATAGATTTTCACCCTTTCATGAGATAAAAAGAAGTGTTGTGTAATTGCTGTAAATGTGTCCTATGCCTTCAGGAATTGGATTCAGAAGATATTGCGACATTACACCTGGGAGTCTAAATATGGTTTTGTACTGATTGCTGATTATTATTTTTAGGTATTTGCAATCTCTTGTCTTAATGTGCTACTATATGAATACTCTGATAATACCTTGAAACAATCCCATTAACTCCATTAATGTTAGGCCAGTTTTCATGAGAGGGGTCAGTATGTTTCATGAACTCAAAATTTTATTTTAAAGAAAGGTTACTAGTGTGGTATGCATAGGAAAAAAATGAGTTATCAAACAAATGAATGAGGCAGAAGCCATATTTGTTTTAATGGACTTTGTATCTATTACTGTATGAAACCTTGACAAAATGATGGGAGAATCCGTTAAAAGCAAATCTGGAAAATGAGATACTTGCACAGTTGGAAATGTTGAACAAAAGTTATTTATTTTATAGACAGTGACATTATCTTATAGGTAGCTTACAATTGAATTTTTTTCAAGAAATTTAAGTTGTAATTTTTACTTGAATCTTTATTGTTGGTTCTTTCCTGCAATTTTGGCTATGTTTTTTTCAATCTCTGCCATTAGACAAATCTATATTTTCATTTCAAGATCATTTGTGAAGTACTTTGAAGCAAAACAAACACAAAACGTAAATAGCCTGAAACGAATTATTATGACTGTTCTCAATACTTATCAACTCATACCAAAATAGCAAGTATTTTGCTGGTAGCATACATTTTATCATTGAACGATAAAGTGAAATTGTACTAGAAATGTATTATATTTTAGTCTCTCTGGGTAGAAATTCAAGTCATTTTACCTTTCTATGCTTCAGGATTCCTGTCAATAAAATAAAGTTTTTTAAAAAATTATTTTGAGGGCAACATTCATACCCACTAGTCTATAAGTATAATGAGTATATTTTAGAAAAAAAATCTGATAACAAATAGCTGAGTTACACCATGAGCTGAGAGTATATTTCTTAGAAAACTTCAATCTGCTTTTGAAATAAATAAAAACTATGCCTGTAGTCCCAGCTACTCAGGAGGCTGAGGCAGGAGAATCGCTTGAACCCAGGAGGCAGAGGTTGCAGCGAGCCAAGATCGCGCCACTGCACTCTAGCTTGGGTGACAGAGTGATACTCCGTCTCAAAAAAATATGTATTTTTTAAAAAATAGGAGACACATTTTTATTTTTGGAGATACAGAAAATTTGAAGAAGATATTTAAAATGTCAGAATCGTTTCAGTTAAGTCATTTCTGAAACAACATTTAGGTATTTCATGTATGACTGAGTCAATTTCCTTTACATTAAGTCCATTTAACAGAGACGGTAGGATTTTAATTGTTTTCTGCAAATATTTTTAAAGGGGGAATTTTAGTACTGTTAGTGTTCATATGTTTTTATAAATGACAATATCAGAATTTAGAATATTCACAGAAAACTAACCAATCCCAATCCATGATTTGTGTGAATGGCGTTAATTTTATGAAATATGGGAGTTCAAATAACACAAAATTTACATACCCTGTCTTGAGTGCTCTATTTATTTCATGAAGGGCCGTTATTAAACTCTTTTTTCTTACATTGTGATGGCTGCTCCCTTAAGGCAGATGTGCTTGGAGCTCATGTGTTTAAATTTACATATGAAATGTTACATAATTTTTTCCTACAAAGAAGTCAGAATTAGCCTTATTTTGGTGATTTCACCTTTGGCATCTAATTAGGTGAGGAATGGCTTTGATTTACCTCTGTCGCTTTGTCAAAGGGAGCATGTAGACCTGGATGCCAAATTCCATTGACAGGAAAAAGGGACAAGGCTGGAAAACAGCCTGGAGGCAGAAATATCAGGCACTTGCAAGCCTCATGCTATCTGCTACTCAGATTAAATTCTCTCACATCAAATTCTGCACAACGAATTTTTTTTTGATAGCTTTCCTTCTATTACTACTGCTGAAAGCAAGGAAACAAATATATAAATCTCACACCCAAGCTCACAATAGAAAAACAGCACTTCACCAACTTAATTGCATTTCTTTCTACAAAAGAATCACAAGGGAAAACACCAAAAATCTGAGTTTTGTACTCTTGTGGGTAATATTTTTTAAATTTCCCCAATTCTTTCTTTGAAGCTTCACTTTAAAATACCTTATGAGAATAATATTTCTAAGGTTTGGATTTGAATAAAATTATTGAGAAAATTAACCATATACTTGAAATGATAGAGGCTTTTACACTTAAATTTTTTTTTCAGAATATTGGTTTAAAATATGTACTGCCAAAGAGAGAACACTTCTCATTACAGCATCCTTAGAGAAAACCACGAATTTAGGCTGGTTTTTCACAGAGGAGAAAAGATCAATTAACTTGTAATCACTGAAGCGCATATGTTTTAGAAGACTAAAGTAGGCACTACTTCCTGTGTTTCCAAAAATTGATTCCTGTTTTTGAGTTTGTAACAAAGGAACTCTTGATTGTTCCTAGACACCTGCCGGTCACTTAGAGACTGCCCACCCAGAACAATCAGGCAGTACAGAAATGAATTTGAAGCCCGGTCGCAGGAGTATGAATGTCGTATCATGTGTTAGGACATGTTGCATTGTCTCCAATAGCTAATCCAAATAAAAGTGTAGTTATTGGAGCACGTTTCACAGGTATTCCGTTTAATAATTTTTTAGTAATAATATTCTAGAGAGGTCAAAGTGTTAAAACCACCATTCTCTGTAATATCCTTTAATCGCAGTATGCCATTAGTCCAAGTTATAAAAGATGTGAATTACCTCCTCTCCACGGAGCTTGTATTTCTTTTTACTTTAAAATTTCTCAATTTTTATCACAGCTCATCCATCAGAATCATATATACCTTTATTTTTATACTGGTTTCTATACTGTTGTTATAAATAATGTTTCCTTTATTAAAATAATAATACCTGTTCTTAGGTTTATTATAGCATTTTAATTTGACCAACTAACAGAATATCTTGTGCTATAATTAGAGTTTTTAATGTCTTTGTAGATAGTGCCACTGTTTTAGTATTTTATTTTTCAAAAAATCCAGGCTGATTTTAATGTAAGTGTCCACAGCCTTGAGAAGATTAATAAATGATCCATACAATCATATATTATTGAAATAAACCATCATTTTTAAGACAGTGTGAATAAGACTTTCATAATTTTCCTTCAGAATCACCTATAATATTCCATTACCTTTTAATATATCTTCCATCTGATTGTAATTGTTTTAATTAATATTCTGGAAACCTGTAAGTTTCCATCTGAATAAATTCCATGTCATTTTGATGTTTCCACATCATGACCAACTCTACTCAATTGTTGCTACACTTGGCCAGGGGACACCATTTTTAGATTCCTGGGCAAGTGATGTATTTTTTAAGATTCATAGCTCATAAATCTGAAAATAGTTTCTTTCTCATATAATAAAATGACCACAAATAGCATATAGAATAGAATGTATCATAGGCATCTTCTCATCTCATGACAATATTGTTCATTTATTTGTTTTCTTGAGAAAATAAAAAAATATATAAATTAAAAATCAAACCAGTAGATTAGTGTTCACACATCTTATCCCAGTTAACAATTCCCATAGTAGGATATAACCAACATGATTGCTTATATTCTAAACATCTTATCCTGGTTAACAATTCCCACAGTAGAATATAACCAACATGATTGCTTATATTCTCACAAACACGTGGTGTCTTCAGACTTGATCTTTGCCAGTCTGTTTAGGGTTACATTGTAAGTTTTCTAGTTTTAATTTGTTTGTCTTTTGTCACTAAGGAGTGGAAGAACAACTTTTCAAATGTTTATTTGTCATTTGGATTTCCTCCTCTGTGAATCTCCTAATTTTGTCTATTGGAAAACCAAAAGACAAAATTGAGTATTGTTTCAGTTTTTGTTGTTGTTTTTTGTTTCTGAGACAAGGTCTCGCTTTGTCACCCAGGCTGGAATGCCGCAGCCTTGACCTCCCAGGCCCAAGCAATCCTTGGTAGCTGGCACTACAGGTGTGCGCCACCACGCCTGGCTACTTTTTGTAGAGATGGAGTTTTGCCATGTTGTCCAGGCTGGTCTCGAACTCCTGGGCTCAAGTGATCTGCCTGCCTTGGCTTCCCAAAGTGCTGGGATTACAGGGAGGAGCCTCCGTGCATGGCCTAGTACTATTTCTCTTTTAAGAATTCTTCATGGCTTTTGAAAATTAAATTATTTGTTGAAATAAATATTACAAATAATTTAGTCTGAAAGCTCCTTTTTTACATGTTTAAAAACTTTTTTGACAGAGTTTTTTTTTTTTTTTACTTTTAAGTTCAGGAGTACAAGAGCAGGTTTGTTACATCGGTAAAAACAAATGCAAGTTTGTTACATAGGTACACTTCTGTCATGGAGGTTGGTTTTACAGATTATTTCATCACGCAGAGATTAAGCCTAGTACCCATTGGTTATTTTTCCTGATCCTCTCTCTCCTCCCATCCTCTGCTCTTCAAAAGGCCCCAGTGTATGTTGTTTCCCTCTCTGTGTCCATGTGTTCTCATCATTTAGCTCCCACTTATAAGTGAGAACATGGGGTATTTGGCTTTTTCTTCCTGTGTTAGTTTGCTAAGGATAGTGGCCTCCAGCTTCATCCATGTCCCTGCAAATGACATGATCTCATTTTTTTTAATGTCTACATAGTATTCCATGGTGTATGTGTACCACATTTTCTTTATCCAGTCTATCATCGATAGGCATTTAGGTTGATTCTATGTCTTTGCTATTGTGAATAGTGCTGCAATGAACATATGTGTGCATGTGTCTTTATAATAGAATGATTTATATTCCTTTGGGTATATAACCAGTAATGAGATTCCTGGGTCAAATGGTATTTCTGTCTTCAGGTATGTGAGAGATCACCACACTGTTTTCCACAATGGTGGAACTAATTTACACTCCCACCAACAGTGTATAAGCATTAAGCATTCCTTTTTCTCCACATATATGAAAAAAATATGCTTTTAATTGTATTGTTATTGTTCACACTTTGCTCGTATACTTTAAAAAGTCATTTCTTAACTAAAGGTCATAAAGATAATTTCTGTGTTCTAGTTTTTTTCAGAAGTCTGTTTATAATTGTGAATCCATTTGCGGGTAACTGACATCTTAACAAATGTTAGTATTACAATCTACGCATATGGATATCTTAAGATTTAAAATTTAAAAAAATGTATGACTTAGCTCCATAAAATTTATTTAAAAACTTTTGTTAGCTTTTTTTGTAGATATTTTATGCTTTAATGCTATTGTAAATGGCATTCCAAAAATTATCTTTATACTTTAGAGTTTTTCTTGCAAGTTACAAATCTGTTATTACTTTTAGTGTATCTTTCATCCAAGAACCTTGATCAACTATTTTTTAATTTTAATTGTTTTTTAAAATCTTGGCATTTGTTGTTTAGACAATTTTATAGTCATTTTTTTTTTGTTTTTTTTTATTATACTTTAAGTTTTAGGGTACATGTGCACATTGTGCAGGTTAGTTACATATGTATACATGTGCCATGCTGGTGCGCTGCACCCACTAACTCGTCATCTAGCATTAGGTATATCTCCCAATGCTATCCCTCCCCCCTCCCCCCTCCCCACCACAGTCCCCAGAGTGTGATATTCCCCTTCCTGTGTCCATGTGATCTCATTGTTCAATTCCCACCTATGAGTGAGAATATGCGGTGTTTGGTTTTTTTGTTCTTGCGATAGTTTACTGAGAATGATGGTTTCCAATTTCATCCATGTCCCTACAAAGGACATGAACTCATCATTTTTTATGGCTGCATAGTATTCCATGGTGTATACTATGCAGCCATAAAAAATGATGAGTTCATTATTTGAAAATAATAGTAATTTGTTGCTTTGCTTTCATTTTTTCCACTTTTATTTGATTACTTTTTCCCTCTAACTTTACTGCCTAGAATCTTAAGAGCAGTGCTGTATTGAAGTAATAATGGGTATCTGTCAACTTTCAATTTTTAAAATGAATTGTTTCTAAACCTTGATGCCTCCTTATTTATTTACTTATTTTTCAGGCGGGGTTTCAGTATGTTGCCCAGACTGGCCTTGAACTCCTGAGCTCAAGTGATGCTCCTGCCTCAGCCATGTAAATAGCTGGGATTACAAGCATGCACCACTGCTCCCTGCTTCTCCTTATTTCTGTTAGTTTTGCCATATGTTTAGCTATCCATGCATATATATATATAATATATATGTGTGTATATATGTATACATATGTGTATATGTGTACATATACGTGTACATATGTGTACATATATGTACACATATATACATATGAACATATATACACATATGTGTGTGTATATATATACACACACACATATACAGTCACATTCATCTTTTTTTGGCTACCTTTCTTCTTGCCTATTAAATCTTCCTTCTGGAATTGTTCCCTTGTCAAAACATAAAATTGAGAAATTGAGAATTTCCCGTGTTAAGTTTCTGTTGATTAATAAGTTCTGTCTTAGGTTTCCTGATAGTGTCATCATTTCAACTCGGTAATTGAATGACACTTTGACCAAATATAAAACTCTAAGTTGACCTATTTTCAGCGTTTTGTAGTCCTCATTCCACTGTCTTCTGGATTCAATTGCTCCACTTGAAAAGTGTATGAATGCCTCTATTTTCCTTTTGTAGGCATTCTCTCTTTCTGGTTTTTCTCCTTGTCTATGTTTTAAAAATGCCTCCCCCAATTTTTTTTAGTTTTATTACAATCAGATGGATGTACAATAAAACTATTCAAGCTAAAGTTGTGCTATAGGCTGAATGTTTGTGTATCCCAAAAATCCGTAAGTTGAAACCCAATCAATGATATGATGGTATTTAGAATGAGGGTTTTAGTAGGTGACTTGTCATGAGGATGGAACCCTAATGAATAAGATTATTTTTCTTATGTAAGTGACTACAGAGACTTCGCTTCCTTTTCTCATCATGTGAAGACATGGGTAGAAGGAGCCATCTATGAAGCAGGAAGTGGGCCCTTACCAGACAGCAAATCTGCAAGTGCCTTCATTTGGGAATTCCTAGCCCCTATAACTGCGAAAAATACATTTCTGTTGTTTACGAGTCACCCAGTTATGGTATTTTCTTTTTTTTACAGCAGCCCAAACAGGCTAAGACAGAAAATTGGTTCTAACAGGTAGAGTGCTGCTGTAAACAATACCTAAAAATGTGTAAGCAGCTTTGGAACTGGGTAATGAGAAGAGGCTGGAAGAGTTTTGAGGTGTATGCTAGAAAGAAACTACATTGCCATGAAAAGACTATAAAGGGTGATTTTGGTGAGGGCCCAAAAAAGAAAGAGGAGTGCTGTAAGAATGCCCAATCTTCTCAGAGAACACTTAATGCATTAGTCCCTTCAAACTGCAAACTAGGAAAACTGGCCTCCAGAACTGTGAGAATATACATTTTTATTTAAGCCACCCAGTTTATGGTATTTTGTATGGAGGACCGAGCAGATTAATACAAGCTCCTTTCACAACTCTAAGGTAACCCAGCATTATGTTTTTGTAACTTGTGCAAAACTAATATATTTTCACGTTCGATTGTTTAAGGGTGCTCTATGTTCATTTTTAGTCTGACTTCTTTTTGTGAGTGCCTTGAAGGGATCATGAGTATTTTGAGCGTCAGGCAAATGGAACAATATAAGGGGAATAATTTAAATTTGCTCATAGTCACTTGTGTTACGTCTTTGGCAGTCTTTAGTTTGTATAATTATGTAATTGCTAGCTGTCCTGATGTAGGCTGGCTCCGGGTGAGTGTTTACCACTTACTAGTCTGCCTCATTCAAAATTAACTTTGCAGAGGTATAGGTTGGAAGCTCATATTGTGATACAAAAGTGTTGTTACCTGGTGTTAAAAAGATATGGGGAATGAAGAACAGGTTGAAATAAATGGGGTCAGAAGCCATTCTGTGGCAAATTTTCAAACAATCGAATGGATAAAATTGTAAACAGATAATATGATTTTCAACGATACTAGTGAAAGCAGAATTTATCTCCTAATACAATAATACTTCATAATTCACTTCTATAACAGTATATTTTTAACAATGGGAATCCATGAAATAGAATTTATCAAAACTCTTATGTTTGTATTGTACAAACATGTAACAGTATTAAATTAAGTATGTCTATAGTGGCATGTTTATTCATCCTAAAATCAATGATAAATGATTATAAACCAGGGTCAATTATCCTAGAAGAGTAATTTTCAACAGAGTGTAACTTTATCCCCATGTCCACCTAGGGATGATTGGCAAAGTGTGGATATAATTTTTGTTGTTACAACTATCATCTAGGGGTTAGAATCCAGGGATGCTGCTAAACAACCTACAATCTATAGGACAGCCCCCACAATAAAGAATTATCCAGCCCTAAATGTCAATAGTGTTGAGGTTGAGGGAGTCCATCTTAGAGGAAAGACTAAATTATCTCTTTTGCATTATAATTAAAACTGTTACCAAATCATTGTCATATAAAAAGATAATCTATGAATAAGCAGCCAAATATTAATATGTGTATGTGATTGTTAATTGTTAAATATGTTATTTCCACACTGTGTGATTTTGCAATATTTATCACAAACCTTTTTAAATTTGTGATTTTTTTCTCAGTCTAAATGCATTTTGACTTTTACATTTAATTGTGTAGTTATAAGTCTGTATTCTTTTTTTTTTTTTTAAAAAGAAAACCCTCCAAAGTTTCAGGCCCATAAAACTTTGGTGGTACTTCTGGAGATCATTCTGGAATATGATAAATGTATTAGTCATCTGTTGCCGAGTAACAAATCACCCCAAACCTTTTTGGTTTTTGAACAACAACCATTTATTAGCTAATGATTCTGCAGTTAGCAGTTGGTCTGGAATCAGCTTCTCCTGGGGCCACTCATGTAATTGCAGTCATTTGACAGGCTACATGGGGCTGAATGGATTAGGTGGTCTCACAGATGTGTTTGGCTGATGGCACTGGCAGTCAATCAGGCACTTTAGTTTTCCTACTTTCCTTTGTGGCTTCCTGAGCACAAGGGCCCAGATGAAGTTCTTTATATTGAAATCTCAGGACAGCAAATCAATGGGTCAAGAGTGGAAGCTACTCTGGAATTCAGTGTCACCTCTGCCACATTCTACTAGTTAAAGCAAAGTAGGAGGCCAGCTGCAGTCAAGGAATGTGGAAATGGACTTGCCTTTTGATGGTGGGCAGCCAAGTAACATAACAAAGTCATATGACTGCAAGGGGGCTAGGCTTTTATTGGAGACATTGTTTTGCACAGAGTGCCACAGCCAACATTTACTCAATTTTCTACACTGTAATTAGATATGATGAATGTTTTTACTTTATTCTCCATTTTTCAAAACCATTCTTTCATATTTTCCATCTGTCAGGTCCCAGCCCATGCTGAGGTCCAAGGGGTGTGTGTGGATAAATGGCAGATAGCTGAAAAAAACACTCAGGGGGCCATAGGTAGGTGAAATACGGCTTTATCCAGCAGCTCTCTCATCAGCAGATCTCTTACACTGTCCGCTCTGTCTCGGCTGCTTGGTTTGGCCACTCCCATGAACACCTGCACAGTTGGCTCTCTCTTGGCTTCAGGGTCAGCTACTTAACTCTTTCTCTCTCTGGGCACGAGCACCTGTACCATGTCAGCAGGGCAATTATACCTTTTAAAGACAATAGTGGCTTAGAGCCAAATGATGAGCCTTCCTATATTATGGCTACATGGCTGTGATAACAAGCTGAGTTATATGCCTGTGTTCTAAACTCACTGAGTCACGTAGGATGTTTACCTTGGCCGTGTTCCTTACACCATCTATGGCTTTCTAAGGTGCATCCTGGATAATTTCTGCAGTTATAGCCTTGAATCTACATATTCTTTTAATTAGTCTTCCAATTAGATGTCTAACATTGTAACCAAATTTTCAATTTGCTGATATTATTCACTTCTAGTCATATTGGTTATTTTTCAAGCGTTCCTATTCTTTTTATGGTATTTATTTAATTCATATTTTTATTTGTATTTTAAAAAACTATTCCATATTTATTTTACATTTCATACCTGAATATTTCATTATCTGAAGTTTGTAAGGAGGTGTCATATTTTATTCTTTATTATTTTTAGTGATTCTTAATAATGGTTTATTTCCTTTTGCTTTTATAATTTCTTTTTCTAAATTGTGACCTTATATTCAGTGGGGTTTTATCTATGAGAATCCTGTGTGTCTGGATATGAAAATGTCCCTCCAAGAAAGCCCTGCTGGGCTCTCCAAACACTGAGGGATATTGCTAACCTGAATCAGGCACTCAAACTCATGTGAGAGTGCATGTGAT